>NC_090447.1:297721849-298031537 GCF_031143425.1 Pleurodeles waltl
TGTATGGCGGCGAACACACCACCTGCACTGCCACCTGCATCGCCTCCGGCACGTCTACAGCCGCTGCAACAGTCCCCAGCCTCTTCCCTGGTGGGCAGCCGTCCGAGGCTACAGGAGACATCCAGCTTTCTCTCTCAGCAGATGCTGACACATGCCCCGCCGCCACAGACCCCGCCGCCAGCACCGCTGCCACAGACCCCGCAGCCAGCACTGCAGCCACAGACCCCGCCGCCAGCACCGCCGCCACAGACTCCGGAGCCAGCACCGCTGCTACAGACCCCGCCGCCAGCACCGCCACCACAGACCCTGCAGCCAGAACCACCACGACTGACACGCCACATGCCCCGCCACAACTGACACCGCCGCAAGCACCGCCAGCGGCCACGCAACGTCCTGAGATAGTGGCACCACCGCAGACATGCCTACCATCCCCAGTGGTCAGTCGTCCGAGGCTGGTGGTGAGTTCCAGGACCCTGGGCAGCTTCCATGAAGCATTACTGTCATCACAGTTGTCAGCTGCAGGTGGAATTCGAAGCCGCAGCAGTGTGGGGTATGTCACAGCCTCCATGGCGTATCATGCTACCTGTACCTCGGCAATCTCGTGGCACACACACCCAGGTGAGGGAATTGTACCGGCCACACTGCACGTGGAGCACTCTGGGCACCAAGCCCCCTCCAGAACCAGTGGAGTATAACATCCACTACCTCAGTCCTTGGCAGGATAAAGCATTCTGGGCACAAAGCCCCCTCCAGAACCATTGAGTTATCACATCCACTACTTCAGTCCTTGGCAGGATGAAGCACTCTGGGCACCAAGCCCCCTCCAGAACCAGTGGAGAAAGGCATCCACTTGAGAGACTGTGGCTTTGCACTCCCCAGGATAAAGCAGTGGGCAACCCACCCACTTGAGAGACTTGAGAGACTGTGGCTTTGCACTCCCCAGGATAAAGCAGTGGGCAAACCACCCACTGGAAAGACTTGAGAGACTGTGGCATTGCACTTCCCAGGATACATCAATGGGCATGGAGCCCCCTCGTGCAGCAGTGGCATTGTGCGTTCATCTGGCTGAGGTGCCTCCCCTCCCCCTCCCCCTGAGGTGCCTGTTTCATTTCGATCTGATGCCCCTGCAGTGTTCTCTCCGTTTCCAGTCACGTGTCATGTGTGGGCTTCGCCCATGCATTTTGGGCCCAGTGGTCCACGGATAATGATTGGTGCACTATCCGGACTTGTGTAGTTGGTGTACATAATTGCGTTTACTGGATTTTGAACTTTGATAATGAGATTTCACATGATTACATTTGTTCAAATCAATTCCTTTTGTCCTTGCGTTCTTCCAGGGGGTGGGGGGTGTATGTGTACTGTTGCTGCATGTATTTGTGTGTATAGTGCATCCCGCGAGGTAGAGCCTTGCCAAAGAAAGGCCCTCTCTATCAACATATCACAATTGTTTTTTTCCCCCCTCCTTTTGAGGGGAGGCTTATCTATCTGCACTTGGCATGATGGTTAGGGATCCTAGGCCCTGAAGAATGCCCCGAGACCTCTCACGGCTCCCAGCAGAGGGCAGAAACATGTCAGCCAACTTTTAGTGAGGTGACCCAGTGAGTCCTTGTCTTCACCGTGGTGTCCCACCCCATTTTTTGTCGCACCAGCAGTTACCACTATTAAAGTGTAGACTACACACAGGCGACTGCCTAGGTGCTTTATATCCCCCTAGCTTAGCTGGATCCCATTATCTCCAGACAAAATTTATTTACACACTCCCTCCTGTTCCTTTAACGGCGAGGTTGAGTCCGCCCAGGTGGTACTATCCTACCTGGGTGGGGCTAGGTGGTCAAATGATGAAGCATGACACTATATAGTGTGTGAGACCACCTAGTCCGTAAAAGGAAATCCCCCCTCCCACCCCTGTCACAGCACCCACACCACGCATTCTCTGAACCCAACAAGGTCCAGGAGCCCACGGACAGTCTCCCGTGTACAGAGCTCTATATCATCGGTGAACTCCATACTTTCTTGTGGTAACTAGTCTTTCAGAGAGGGAGCTAGTATGGGACGTTTCCCACCAAATATATATTTCTAATCTCCCTCACAACTCTCAGGTAGTGTGATTATAGTCTGAGCAGCCCCAAGCTGTGAGAGTCTCAAGTCTTTTTTTTCCAGGTAGTCCCTGAGATCAGACTCATGTACTGAGGAATACTCTTATCGACAGACAGGGCCCAACATAGCCGGTCTGCCTCCCCTTTCCCGTACACCAGCAACTAACCCCACTCTCCCCTTCCTTGCTCTCCCCCCCTCCCCTACTAGGCCTAGCTTCAGACATAGATGCAGCTATTTGATTATTTTCTCCCCCCTGCCAGTACTCATCAACATGGCAGAGGGACTTTCATTTGATGATGAAGAGGTGACTGCAATTCTCTCGGCACCATCGCTTCTAGGCGACGCAGCCCTCTCAAAAAGCCTGTCCCAACTAGGGGATTGGGATTCGCTAGTAGAACTCAAACGATCACAGGTCAAGACAATCCTACACGGGGCCGTTCTGACTGAATACCTACGCAGTAACACGGCACCCAATGGTCTCATCGTATCAAACGAGCCACGCATCTTCCTGGAGGATCTAGAATTCAGGAAGGACTGGGCTCTGATTGCATGGAAGTGCACAAGAGACTGGCAGGTCCTGATAATCAAAACAGCGACCCGCCTATCTGAAGCACTCCTGATACAGATAAAAACCAGTGAGAGTAACCTTAAAACAGGTGTCAGCATCCTGTCCTTCAAGAAATAATTGGAGGAAACCAACAAGAACATAAATGAAATCAAGGAGTATCTGACCCAGCAGAAGATCTCCAAATTTCAGAAAGATCTGAAACGGTTCTCACAAGAGAAAGCATACCCATACACGAATCCCGAATATGTACCAAAGGCACCATGTCCGATAACTCCTCCAACAAACATACCAGTTGGAACACTGACAGCGATTCGTCTATCCAGACACGACAGCGCCAAGGGCGCTGAGGCCAATACAGAAGGAGATGTAATTACTCAACTATAATACCCTCATACCCCCCTCCTTTGAGTCAACAATGGGGCTGGCCAGCCCAGTATGGACCACCCACCAACTTTCAACCCACCCCCCCCCCATTCTTCCATAATCTGGGACAATTGTCTTTTCCCGATCAGCCTCCCCCTTTTTTAGACAGAGGCCAAGGGATGGGAAAAGGGAAAAGGAAAGGGGTACACTGGAAACCAAGAGACGAACCATCAGAGCCCCCTCGGGAGAATGCTCCGGGAACAAGCAAATAACAGTGAAGACTGTGACAAGTAGGGGAAGGGACAACATTGTGAACTTGAGGAACAGAATCATCGACCCGGCCGAATCGAAGGCACTCAATAAAGGCCTTAACTTCGTCCCCACCCCTAAAATAGACCTATTCAAGACCAGGACAGAAATTGACGAACTCTTCCGCAAAATCTGCCTCAAAACTTTCTTCCTCGACAGAGAATTTGTAGAAACAGACCGTAACACTGGCCTACGCCCTAAATCTACCTTCTGTCCTACAACCGGACAGATGCCTCCCGAAGTTTTAGCCTTCGAGAAATCAGTGTCCCACAAGATCAATGGGCTGACAGATTCAGGGCATGATACCTTTCACAACATAAGCTCAGAGGAGCTCACAGCATTAAAAAGTCTCACCACAGACCCTTCAATTATCATCAAACCAGCCGACAAAGGCGGGGCCACGGTAATTCTACCAACAACTATGTACAAAGACGAATGTAAGCGTCTAATGAATAATGAGCATCATTATAAACGCCTGTCCCGAGAACCGACCCCTGATATCCAGGAAGAGATTGCCTTTATGGTTAACAAAGGTATCGAAAATGACTGGATCACTAAACATGAGGCAGCATTCCTGATTCAACACAACCCAAAGACACCGTATTTTTACATACTTCCAAAGATACACAAAGGGAAGATTCCCCCCGCTGGGAGACCTATCATATCTGGGATAGGCTTGATCCTTGAACCTCTTTCCCAGTTTTGCGATGTATTCCTCCAACCACTAGTGAAGCAAATCCCCACCTTTCTGAAAGATACCACTGACGCCTTGGTCCTCCTCGACTCGATGCCATTTGATAAAAACACAAAACTTCTGATCACATTGGATGTAGAGGCTCTCTACACCAACATCCCCCAGGAAGCAACCCTGGAGGTTATATGTGAGCTGTTAGAAAGAAACATGAATAACTCACGTACACCACCGGAATTCATTCTGGACCTAGCTCACTTGGCCTTGACAAGGAACTATATTGAATTTGAAAATCAGTTCTTCCTACAGACACAGGGGACCTCAATGGGAAGTACCTTTGCCCCGAGTCTGGCCTATCTATACGTAGACAACTTTGAGAAACAGGTGGTACTCCACGAAGACAACCCATACCTGGAACATATCAGACTATGGAAATGCTACATTGACGATATCATGCTCATCTGGGCAGGATCCAGTGATGAAGCACACACTTTCATAACCTGGCTCAACTTGGCAAATCCTTTCTTGAAATTTACGATGACCATAGGGAATGACCAACTGCCCTTCCTCGACCTCTTAATCCATGAAAGTAAAGGTTTTTTGGCCACAGAGGTCTACCACAAACCTACGGACCGGAACAATCTACTACAATTTAAGAGTTTTCACCCAAGATCCCTGAGAGAGAATCTACCCGTGGGGCAATTTCTGCGACTACGACGCAATTGCTCAAATATCTCAGACTATCATAAGCACGCTGACCTCTTATCCACTAAACTACTAGAAAGAGAGTACCCTAACACTGTGATAAGGAGAGCTTATAAAAGAGCACGCGATAACAATAGAGACCAGCTACTGCTACCCAGAATTAACAAACCAAAGACGGAGCAGATAGTTTGCGTGACTACGTTCAATCCACTATCCAACAAAATCCAAAAGATCATCCGAGAAGGGGGGAAGATCCTGAAATCAGGTGGTCTCCCCCTTGAACAACCCCTGCATGCATTCAAAAGAGCTACTAACATTCGGGACATGGTAGTCCACATCAGGCCCATGAATAAAACCCCTATAAGACAAACCACCCTGTGGCAGATACCAGCACCAGCCGGTCACCACCCGTGCGGGAACTGCAGCATGTGTAAATTCACACAGAAATCTACCACTGTAGAACTTGGTCTACAAACCCCGTGGCGTCAAAAGACACTCACAAACTGTAACAGCAAAAACGTGGTATACTTGATCATATGTCCATGCAAACTCAAGTACAGTGGTATGACAACAAGAAAGGTCAGCACTCACATCTGTGAGCACAGGAGTATGATTAGATGCAAACGGGATGCTACAAAACTAACAAGCCACTACGTGGCTAATAACCACTCCCCAGATGACATACAATGGACGGTATTAGAACAACTGCCACCCACAACCAAGAACATGCCACAGAAGCTACTCTATTATGAGCAGCGCTGGGTCTGGAGATTACATACAGACACCAGCGGGTTGAATGATGACATCCCATGGGCCTCACTCAATAAATGACCTCTCTCCATCCCCCCCACCCCCCACCCCTTTTTCTAAATCCAGTCCTTCGTCCCCTGTCTTTCACACTTTTGTTCCTTGCTCAATATTCCTCCCTTGCCCTTGTTCTTCTTCTCTCTTCATCCTTTCCCGCATTATTTTTCTTCCCCTTTACTTCCCTAACCCCGCCCCAAACCCCCTGCTCCTCTTCCCCCGCTCCTCTTCCCCTCT
Organism: Pleurodeles waltl; assembly: GCF_031143425.1. Lineage (NCBI taxonomy): Eukaryota > Metazoa > Chordata > Amphibia > Caudata > Salamandridae > Pleurodeles > Pleurodeles waltl. Next base: position 297,727,624 of record NC_090447.1, read on the forward strand.
CCCTTTTATTTCTTTTCCTTTTCTTTTTAACCTTCTCTCCCTTTTCTCTTTTCTCCCTTTCCATTCCTCTCCCCTTCCCTTCTTCCCTCTGATTTTCCCCTACCCCCACCCTTCAACCCCCCCACCCCCCTGCAGTATTCCCCTTCTCTCTCTCCCCTTCCTGTCCATCCCTCTTGATTGCACTACCCCTTCTTAGTTCCCCCATCCCTTCTCCCCCCCCCCCAACCACCACCTTTCGGGTCCAGACACCATTCCCGGCACTGTTACATGCCTGCGGCCGGGTACCCTCCCCAGCGCAGGTCTCCACATCTCCGCCCCGCAATGCGTCTGGGGACTACAATCCCCAGATGCCTTTGCGCATACGCGCATGCGCGCTGTCTCCATTTCTCGGCCACCAGGAGACGGCGCAGGGCACCACATCGCCGTCCAGCGATGCGTCTGGGGACCACAGTCCCCAGACGCCTTACTGCACTCGCGCATGCGCGCCTCCTCCGTTTCCAGGCCCATAGGAGACGGCGCCCGACGTCATCAACCTAGCGCCCTGCTCCTCGAGACCGGCTCCATCCGGCTCGAGCAATTACTTGCAGGTGCGCTGAATCACATAACGGACATATAATCCGCCCCTCTGCTGGACTCCACACCTCAAGCGGTCCAGCGAGCGGTCGGGATAGGCGCACAGCGAGCGCGTCCTTTGATGTGGTAAGTGCTGCTGCACTTGCTATACGGCGGATCTCCAGCAACACCTCAGATAAGGCTGAATGTCTGTATGATTGAGTGCACTTTTTTAACCTCTCCTTTTTATCTTGTATGTATGAGCGCTTGTGGTTTACCTTATCATTCGCTATTATGAGTGGCTTTTAAGTTCTACCTACATTAGGTGAACCCTGGTCCATATCTAACAGTCAGTGTGCTTTGGATCCTCCACAGTAGGCACCTCCACAGCCCCCAACTAGCTACAAGGGCTGGGCACTTCCTCCACCATTTTCAATGGACACCTACTGTGTATACATATATATATTCATTTTTTCAAAATCTTTTGAGATATGTCATCTTTGTCTATATTCCTTCCCTCCTCCTCTCTCTCCCCCGTTGCCCCTCCCTGGAGTGTGACTATAAGGGGACACTCCCCCTCCTGGAATCTGAGGCTAGTTGCCTCAATCATTAGGGTAAGGATATTTGTTTCTTTTCTGAACCATATTTTCACTGTGTGCTCCGCATGAATTTGGCTTGCCGTGGCACTTGTTTATATGTATATTTATATTTAATTCTGATATAGAGTGTGTTGTGCTGTGTTTTGCTTATGAATTTATAATTTTTATCCCTTCAGGCCTCCGCGAGGTAGTGCCTTGCCAAATGTAGGCCCTCTCTATCAACATATCACAATTGTTTTTTCCCCCCTCCTTTTGAGGGGAGGCTTATCTATCTGCACTTGGCATGATGGTTAGGGATCCTAGGCCCTGAAGAATGCTCCGAGACCTCTCACGGCTCCCAGCAGAGGGCAGAAACATGTCGGCGAACTTTTAGTGAGGTGACGCAGTGAGTCCTAGTTCTCACCGTGGTGTCCCACCCCGTTTTTAGTCGCACCAGCAGTTACCACTATTAAAGTGTAGACTACACACAGGTGACTGCCTAGGTGCTTTTATATCCCCCTAGCTTAGCTGGATCCCATTATCTCCAGACAAAATGTATTTACACACTCCCTCCCGTTCCTTTAACGGCAAGGTTGAATCTGCCCAGGTGGTACTATCCTACCTGGGCGGGGCTAGGTGGTCAAATGATGAAGCATGACACTATATAGTGTGTGAGACCACCTAGTCCGTAAAAGGAAATCCCCCCTCCAACCCCTGTCACGGCACCCACACCACGCTTTCTCTGAACCCAACGAGGTCTAGGAGCCCACAGACAGTCTCCTGTGTACAGAGCTCTACATCATCGGTAAACCCCATACTTTCTTGTGGTAACTAGTCTTTTGGAGAGGGAGCTAGTATGGGACGTTTCCCACCAAATATAAATTTCTAATCTCCCACACAACTCTCTGGTAGTGTGATTATATGAAGCTCCTATCTCCCCGTGGTGCTCCCCTCACCCTCCATCCCACTGGTCTCCTCGGCATTGGTGGGCACTGCCTCCTGGGTCCCATGGGCTGTAGCTCCCCCACTTGCCAGTGCCTCTGCTCCTTTGCCAGATGATGCTAATGCACACAAAGACAGAGGAAGAAAAGGAGGGAGGGTAGGGGAGAAAGAAAGAGAACACAGGGTCCATTATAGAAAAAAACAGCATAGATTGCATACACATCATAATAACTCACTGGTAATTTACACTATGCAGTGACACCACAAGACCATACCATTGCCTGGGAACAACAGCTGAACATGTGAGCTGAAGAAGCAATCATCCTCCATAAGTAAACCTGTACTTTGTAATCTGCACATCTACTAAAATTCACTGATCCATGTCTACCTGTTGACAAAGGCGCAGCTTCACTTAGTCCGTTACAGTGTCTGATCAACTTGCAATTGCCAGGACATACCACTTAGATAGTGGACATCAGAGTATCACTCCTACATTCCTGCACTGGAGAGTCAGGATGTAGTCCCTTCCTCATGTAGAAATCCTAGCAAATAACTAAGACCTATTGTACATATCACTCACCATTGCAATGCAGAACTATACAACATAACCAACAATGGCATACCGAGGCATACACTGACTAATACCTTGGTATCCAAAGACCATGCCAGTCATAAGAAAAGAAAGGGAACACTGTGAGTACTCACCTCCCAGTGGCTGCTGTGCTGCCCTCAAGCACCCATCTAATTCTGAGTTGGCCACTGCCGGTATGTGGCACATTAGGTGGCTCAGCGTCCGACGGGGACCCCGCAATCATTGGGAGGACGTCCCCAGCTGGGCCTCCTCTGTCTTCCGGGCCCAGGGACTGAGGTCCTCCCACCGTTTTCTGCAGTGGGTGCTCCGTCGACTATGGACCCCCCAGGTTCGACAGGTCCTTGGCGATGGCATGCAATAACCTTTTCTTCTGGTGGGTGCTGACCTGCATAGGAGACACAGACAGAAGGACACCATTAACTTCACACTTCAGTCAGTTACAGTAATGGACTACATACTATATTGCTCTCACAATCATCATAAACATCACTTGTACCTCTGTGTACATTTTGCAAGCACCAAACAATACTCACCAAAGGACACACTGCATGCACACACATTCATCAACATACAGCCATGTCGCAACTAATATACCAAAATGGTGCTCACCTGTTGATATGGAGCACCATACAACTATCCCTACAAGGGTAGGACCACATACACAAACTTCCAAGTTCTTCAGATGTGAAGGCTGGCGCCCTATCCCCTGTATCACGGGCCATTGCAGCTATGAGACACAGGACTCAGCAGCTCACGCAGTGGAGGTCTTGATAGGGTCAGAGTCAGGAGTCAAGTGAAATGGGCTTCTGAAAATGGCGGTCATGTCTGCACTGTTAATCACTGTCACCACCAGTGGTGATCATCATTGGCTCCTGTTCTCTACAAACATTAATGTTAACCAAAGAGGAGTTGTACTGCAGTTCTGACCGCCCTCTGACATGACGACTAACGCCGGCGGAGTGATGTCACTCCCACCGGTTTTCTGCATGCAGGACAGGCGGATGCCATTTACTGTAAATCTTTATCATTGTAGTCAATGATATGTGTGTCATAGGCACTTATAGCACACACCAAGGCACTTCCTACACGTTAACATTGTACATTTGGTGGCAGATATCTGCCATGCAAAATCAGTGCTCATACCAGTGCACTGCTTGAATTTGAGAAGTTGATGAACATTGAAATTGTTAGGATACAAATAACGTCTCACTACTGAGACTGCCACTGTGAAGCTGTATTACCATATAGTTATTTTGGATGGTAATAGAAGTCTGTTTGCACATTGAGGCAACCAGCAGATTTCAAACATTGGTTGTCTGACATGTCTGAGAAAGCTCAATTTTCTGTAATTGTGTGTGATGAAATCCATCATGCTTTCTCACACTTGTGATGTTTTGTTTGTTTAGATACCAACCACTGTGGAGGAGGAGGAATTCACCAGTGTACAGACCCCTAGTTGACTTGGCTATAATGGAGGAATGCCATATAATTCTTGCCTATCAACTGAACAGGGCGACAATCATTGAACTGTGTGCACAATTGGAGCCAGATGTCATTCCTGCTCTTCATTGTCCTACTGCAATATCTCCTAGAGTACAGATAATGTCAGTGCTCCACTTTCTAGCCAGTGGATCATTTTAGGTGGCAGTGGGCTTGGCTGCAGGTATGTCTCAGCCAATGTTTGCTAAAGTTTTGAAACATGTTCTGAATGCCTTGCTGAGACAAAGTGATGCTTTTCCCACTGTTAAGGCTGCTTTTTATACAATGTGACACATTCCACATGTGCTTGGGGCCATTGATGGGACCCATATTGCTTTTGTTCCTCCCAGGATAAATGAACAATTGTTTCGAAATAGGAAGAGTTATCATTCCATTAATGTGCAGATGGTGTACCTTGCTGATCAGTACATTTCCCATGTTACTGCCAAGTTACTTTCCAGGATCTGTACATGATGCCTAGGTAATGAGGAACAGCAGTGTCCCACAGATGATGTCACAACTACAGAGAGAGAGTGTGTGGCTCATTGGTGAGTATGATATTTTAATTCAATGTATGTCACAGTGTATTACCTTTGAGATGTCCTCTGTACTATTGTACACATGTAATGTGAGAGGTTCACTATTTGCAGGTGACTCTGGCTACCCAAATCACTCCTGGCTGTTGTCACCAGTGAGGAATCTGAGGACAGAGGCTGAGAATCGCTACAATTAGACACATGGACGGACCAGAAGAGTGATAGAAAGAACATTTGGCCTTCTGAAAGCCAGGTTTAGATGCTTACATATTTCTGGTGGATCCCTACTCTACTCCCCTGTAAAGGTCTGCCAGATAGTCGTGGCCTGCTGCATGCTTCACAATTTGGCCCTCAGAAGGCATGTGCCATTACTGCAGGAGGAGGGGAGAGACAATGCACCTGTGCCAGCAGAGGAAACTGAGGACAGTGATGAAGATGGGGAGAAGGACGATGTGGACAACAGGACAAATCTGATAAACCAGTACTTCAAATGACAGTCAGGTAAGTCTGTAGTTCTGTTCATATCACTATTTTAATGAAGAGCTGTGTGGCAGCTATGACGTACATAGCTCTAATTCCATCAGTTCCATCAGTGGTTAGTGTTGCCACTGATATGAGTTATGGAGAAAAGCTTATTCTGCCTATGCTATGTATTAGCTGTTTGACAGTTTCAAATACATGCCCACATCAAACTGTGTCCTCATTTCGTCCAGTACTTAGCATTTGTTGCTGGGAATGTAATCTAAGTTTCAATGTGTTTACAAAAACACTGTGATTTAATTGTCCCTGACAGTTTGGCCTGGACTAGGTATAATACAGGAGGGATTGGCTTACTGAGAACATGGCATGGCTAAAACTGTGGTGTCTTGTCTAAGGCCCTTACAAAAGTTGTGTCTTGTCACTACTAGTATTTGAAGTTAATTACAGAGCATAATATTAAGTTGATGTGACCAGTTGGATGTAGGCTGTTTTGTTACAGAGGCTCATGTTCCTTTACTTCCCTTTACTTCAAATTTGAATGTCACTGAAGGTTTCTCTTTTTTCAAATGTTGGTGTGATCACTACTGTGTACTCATGGAATGCCTACAAACTGCTTTCACACCATTTGTTGTATGGTGACTTGTGGCAAGCACTTACATTGGTAATGTGCACCACAAGTTGACTATACATAGGATGGATTCACACTCTACATTACATTTGCACAGGAAAATAAAGGTCAAGATATTGCATATTGATAATATGAAAGCACAAATGGGTAGTGGTGGATGAAATCTTCAGTGTAGTGGCCTAGTTAGTTTGTAGCACAGGTCCAGTATCCATGGGGCCATATGAAAAAGGAGCAATAGCAGTCAATAGTAAACACGGTGTCTCAGAGGCATACAAGGGAGACATGTAGGAGAGGCTTGCTTCTTGGCAGTGGTTTTGGTCTTGGCTACAGTCTCTGTGTGATGTCTGGCTCGCAGGGAACATTTGTAGGGTGGTTCCTCTGCTACAGAGGGAGGGTGCTGGTAGTATGTGAGTCCTGTGGCAGGGCCTCCAGTCCACTAGCTGCAGCAGGTGTAGAGGGCTGGTCAGTACTCTGGCAAGTTGAAAGGGCCCTATTGTGTGTTGAAGGCTCACACATGATGGTGACAATTTCACTGACCACCCCTGAAATTAAGGCCATGTTGGCTTTGTGGGCCTGCAACTGCTGCATGACCTCCTGGTGGTGTTCCCTCTACAGTCTCTGGCTCTCCTGCAAGGTGCTGTGTAACTGGCACATTCTGTCCTGGGATTTCTGGTATGTTCCCAGGACATGTGACAGTGTCTGCTGGGCAGTCAGTTCCCTGGGTTGGCCCATCACTTGGCACACAGATGTCCTCCCACTGGCCCTGGACCCCTGTGACTGTGTCCCCTGAACTGTGTGTTCACTCCCACTTACACCAGGACCTTCTTTGTCTTGCCTGGGAGGTGTTGACTCTGGTCCCTGTATAGGTGGGCACACTGTAGATTGACGTGTCCTGGTGACAGAGGTTTGGGGATGTTGGGTGGCTGCTGTTGTAGAGAAGTCATATGTGGGGTGTTTTAGGGTGGGCTGGGTGATGCTTGTGGTGTCTGACTGACTAGAGGGGCTAGATGGGCCAAGGAGATCTTCCAGCTCCAGACATCCATAGTAGCTGTCATCACTGGGGCCTTCTTCTGGTGGAGAACTGGTAGACGTGACGCATGCTGCCGGCTGACATTAGCTGGGGTACCTGTGGACATGTATGAGAGTTGTTCATAGCATCCTCAGATATTAATATGGCTAATTCAGGGAATTAGTGCAGGGTGCTTGCTCCCAGGTGTGGCATTGGCAGTTGAAAGTGATTTTTTACTGTATTGCCAAAAGCATTTTCACATGAATACTTTTAATACAAAAGTCATGTTGTATATATGTCTTTAGCAGTAAATGTCATTGCCATATCCTGGTTTGCTATTGCCACTTCAAGGTATTCCAGGCGTGAATATGTTCAGCATTGACAGGTTTCCCTATAGGATGGGTGTCATGATTTACACATTTGGTTTGTGCATGGTGATGCATTGTGAGATTGGTAGTGCTTCATGCTAACCATGCATTACTTATGTGTGTGAATGATGATGTTGGTGAGGTGTTATTTTAGTGGGTTGGGCATGCAGGAGAAATTGATAAGGGTGGTTAAGGGGGTGGGTATGAGTTTGGGATGGAGTGTGTTGAAGGGAGATAAGGTGACTGGGAGACATACCATGGGGGTATACATGGTTGTAGAGAAGTATGGGTGACTTACCAGAGTCCAGCCCTCCAGTTATTCCACTGAGGTCGCAGGATGCAGGATAGCCAAGACCTTCTCCTGCCATGATGGAAACTGTGGGTGTCCACTGCCAGTCTTCATAACGGCAATGTGGTGCCTGGATGCCATTGCACACACCTTCCCCTGTAGGTCATTCCACCTCTTCCTTATGTCATCCCTTGTGCGTGGTTGGGTTCCCACAGAGGTCACCTTATCTATGATTCTCCACCATAACTCAATTTTCCTGGCAATGGATACCTGCTGCACCTGTGCACCAAACAGTTGTGGCTCTACGCTGGCGATTTTGTCTACCAGGACCTGCAACTCATCATCAGTGAAATGGGTTGCTTTTGTCGGAACATGCTGATTGTGTAGTGGGTGTAATGTGTGTGTTGTGCAGAGAGTGGGGTGTTTGGTGGGGTTGTAGGGCGTGTGAATATATGGTATTCTGTGAAGTACTGATTGAGTGCAGTGGTGTTGTGTGTGTTTGGTGCAGAGGTATGATGTATGGTGTGTGATGCATGAAGGGTGTATAGGTGGCTGTGGTTTGTGTGTGCAGTTCCAGGGATATGTGGGCTGGCAACGTGTAGCGGATTTTGTAAATTTGCAAGGAAGTGTGGGTAGTGTGGAGGTGTGTTTTATAGTGCTGTTGGTGGGTGTGCACAGTGTGTGTATGTGTATCAGGGTAGGTTTTTCAATTTGGCCAATGTTGTCATCTGTTGTGTGGAGTGGCAAAATTGACCGTGGCCGGCCACACCGCCAATGGATAACCGCCGTTGATGGACCGCTGTGGTGATTCGTGGGTTGTAATTTGGAAGGCGGTTTGTTGTTGCCATGGCAGTAAGGGTGGTGGGACCACCTCTCTCCTGCCATCGCTAGATCTGGTGGTGTTGATTTTGTGGCTGCTTTCTGGCTGTTTTGTGTTTGTGACTTATAATACGGCAGGTGGATTACCTCCTCCATGGCAGTCATTTGGAAGCTGTCACCACGGCTCTCCTCGGAATAGACCACCAAAGTTGGAATGAGGGCCACAGTGATGACTCGCTACCATCAGACTCAGCATTTTTTAAAGCAGTCTTCATGGGGCCACGGAGCTACTTCTTCTATTTTTAAAATAAATATTGCATATACATCTTTCTGTGACCCTTTCTATCAAAACATGTACACATCCCTTGCAGACGCTCCAGTTTTGAGCTTGGTTCGCATGAGTATCGGATCTCTTTAAGAGTTGTTGACAAGACCATAATCATATCAGGGTGGACATATTTATTTTCCTCTGACAGCCCATACACCACCCTTAACAGCTTATATACCTTGTATGGGTCTAGCCTGCTACATATATGTCTGATTGTTCTTGGTGCGTATAAGTCATATAGACACTTGTGAGCCTCCTACTGTGGATCCCTTTTTTTGTGACCGCAACAAAGGTTATAATAGTCATGTTTGACACAGGTGTTCACAACAGTCGCAGCAAAACATTTAGCAGGCTACACTGCGTCGTAGGAGACGCCTGGAGTTTCCATTTCAAAATCTGTGCTATTTTAGGTACAATCACATTTGTTATGCAGCTCTTTGTTTTGGCTTCTGAAACTTTCAGACTGTTCTGAACAGCATGAGTAGTAAAAACGTACATTGTTAACCTTTGACGGTGGCCCCTCCACCATGGTTCTCTTTGCTGATGCTTTCTATCATTCAAAAAAGAAAGAAAGACAAGATATTATTTAAAAATAAAATAATGCTGTATGTATGGTAAGTGTCTGTAGAGTTTTTTATCATTTTTTTTACTAATCTCTTCATTTTCATTGCACTTGGAAGCGGCTCTGAAATCTTGAGAGTCGCATAGGTCCATTGGTGCATAACTGATGTCGGAGTTTACACGCAGCTGCTGAACAACGACAGCCCACTGTGCAGTTTCCTCTTGAAACCCTATATCCTTATAGACCGGTAAATTAGGAGGTGCTATAGATTCTTCAACATTGTCTGTGTCAATGAAATTGGTCCCCACATTTAATTTGACACCAAAGGCGTTGCTGCGCTTCTGTCGCCATTAATCTGGGATTTCAGCTGAGTAAATCCTTGAGGCTGAGCTTTTGAAGCTGATAGCAGAGGACCTTGTGAAAACACGAAACATCATAACCCCCTTCCTTAGGCGCACCCTGCTGCACGTTCTCAACCGATAGGATGGTGCTGGGCTATGATTATTTAATCTATCAATAGTGTTCAATCCACCATCGGTGGCAGCCTTTTTGATGAGGAGGTTGTATCTCTTCATAATGACGGAGCAATCACTTTCAGGATGGGGCTCCTGGGTTTGCCATAGGCCACTGACGAGGCTCCTCATATGCATTCTATGGATCAAAAAGGGCGTACTCCACAACATATCACAGACACCTGCTCTCCAGGGGGCTCTGATTTATTGAGGGTGAACGCATAACCCTAACCACGTGGTAGAACCCTGGCATGTGAATAACATATGTTCAGATGATGTCATAACCCACCTGACCCACCTACACCTACCTCAGTTCACTGAAGGGCTCTCAGGCATTGAGGATGTCACTTCCGGGGTGGGGCACCTGACACTTTTGAGTTTGAAGAGCAAAGGTATCGGTGTATTCTACTGTGGGTTGCCCTTACTCCTCTGTCAAGGATCATGTGGATACCATTTGTGGTACCAATGAGTGTTGTATCTATACTGCGGCTTGTCCTGGATCCACAAAAAGTTCAACATGGGTGTTATAGACATTGGGTGTTGTTTTGTCCACCTAAGGAGATTTGGAAACAGGCCCTTGCTGTAGGCCAGCAACTACTTCTCAGTGTGGACAAAGGCCGCTCACAGTGGGAGTTCACATCCGTCATCTGGTTAGGCACAGGGCCAGGTTAAAGACTAACCCATGTGGCTAATCCCTCGCTCTGTACAGCTGAAGGATGTGGGAAGTATGGGCTGGGTTCCCGTGGCAGGTTTTGTGCTCAAAACTGTTGGATGTGGCATCTGATGAAGAAACCCCAAAAAATCACAGAAAATAACGGTTAAAGTGAAATTATGGTTACACTTGGTCATCATAACTCCTAAAACAGTATGAAAACCCTCAGATATTAATTGAAAGAAATACGGCGAAAGTGAAGTCAATAATGTAATTTGAAATTTAATCAGTAATGTCATGAATAAAGTCATTGAACATGTTATGAGTAATGTCATGTGAACTCATAAGCAGTGCGTGGCAGGGTGCTAGTCATGGCTATTTCATGTAGCATAACTGTAGAATTTAGTGATTCTGGGTTTGATTTATTACCATGGCTACAATTATATTCAGTTTAACAAAACACAATTATATTACAGTTAAACAAATTAAAGCCAAACAAAACTATGGAATTCACTACCTATGGTTAGCTCCACAAACAACTTGGATTACTGCCCTGCAAACCATATCTTGCACACCAGATGCAATGCTCATGTCTTGATGTGACATAAACAATGTTAGAAGTGATATCACATACATCACCATGAAACCTATCAGTGAGGTGACTATTACTATAATATTATTAATTAGACTGAATGAATGTTTTTTATTTAATTATGTTGTCCTTTTATGTGTTGTTACCTATTGGTATAAATTTAGTGAGTTCATAAGCACTGTATTTGTAGTGTATTTGAACCTCTGCTTGTAGCCAAGCCTCACTGTGCATGGCCTGTGGTCATGAATATGAGGGCTGGCTGCAGAGACTAGCCTTCAGTCATGCACAGTGGGTGTTGTCCACAGGGTTATGCTATTAGCGACATGTAATGTTGCAAAACCAAGAAGATATTAGAGACAAGAGGTAAGATTCAGAGTTTGGAGGATGGGAACTCCATCACAAACGTGATGGATATTCTGACCACCTCCGTACAAGTGTGCAATAAGGCAGAAAGGATATATGTCACCTTTGTGGCGAAGTACCAGTCTGCCAAACTCTAAATCATGCCAAAGAGCCATTAGCTTGCATAGGTTTTTCTTAAATATGTTTAGTATTTCCGTATGTTATTATTTTTACTTGCTACTGTGATAGAAAATATCCACTTATATTGTGAAACATTATTTATTTATGGAATTCATGATAAGGGTGGTTCATCTGCAACATGTTTACTTTGCACTTCCTGCAATCGAAGACAATTTGTTTATTGTTGTGGATTATACTCACACTCTGCTTCCAACAACACATGTTCCTAAAAATTAGTGTTGTTTCTGTGTCTTGTGTTTTACTTGTTTTTCTTATCTTTACCAGCTAAACATGTTCCAAGGGAGTACAAACCACACTGCCGCCCCTTCTGCTGTTTTTACTTTTCTTACGGGGAATGAGTGAAAAGCTCTGGGCGATAGAATGGCTGTTGTGCTTCTCCAGTTTCAAACTACCCCGAGTTTAAACCACTTATTCCTCTGGAGAAGCAGCTGATGGTCCCGAAATCCCCTCTTCGTGTATCTCTTCAACAGCTAAGTTTTCAAACGTTGTCGTGACTATTAGGAGGAACAGCAATGGCGTATTGCTCTTCCCAAAATTGCTCGTGTTGCTATGCCGTACCACTTGGTGATGCGGTGTCAGGAAAGAAGAGTTGTCAGCTAATCAAAATTTCAAAATGAACTTAAACTTGCCATAAGCCTCTGGGTTTTGTTCCATTTCTGCAGACTATAAAGGAAGATCCCGCTTGTCGCAAAACGTAGTGAATCTGCGGACTCTGTTTTGAGTCTGTGGACTAAGTGTGTTTTGTAAAAAGTCAGAGTTCACTAGAAACACAATCAGACCAAAACCCCTCCTAGCTGTAAAATCTAATGCGGAAACAAAGCAGTTCTCAATGTTTAAAAGGGTGCCCAAAGTTTCTGATGTTTACTGATTTTAAATCGAAGCCAAGGACTCAAGACACATCTAAATGAGAAATGTAATCCTCAAATTATCTACAGAGTAGGCAAACTACCACAGAGGACCGAAATGGGCCCACGACTTTCCAGGAGTTTGCAAACTCAGTTTATAATCTGTGCACTTTAGGAAAAGTTCTCACGCATAAGCCTCCCATCCCCTTTGCCCCACTATTCGTAAACAAACTATTTTTGTTCTTTGTTGTGTTTGAGGGGCTTTTCATTTTTTCGCTTCAGTACGGGAAGCTACTGCCCACATCGTGAAATTGTGGTCACAAGAGCATGTTTAACAATTGGAGAAAAATGAAAGTATGAGTTAAAAAGCAACCTCTGTAATCACAAGCGTGTTGTTATTTTCAGTGAGCACATAACCCACTAAGCGATATACCAGCATTTGAATTTATAATTTCCAGATTAAGCAAAAACTTCTGCAATGAACACACTAATCCATTTAGCTTGTTAACAGCAATATGAGTCTGTGGCCTGCAAGTGTAGTTAAACACAGTGCTCTGTAGAAGATGCCTCAGCTGGCTGTGCTGATTTTCAGTCTTATGACCAGCAGGTTACACACAGGTGTCAGCGGATGGTGTTTAAAGTCTTAAGCTATCTCACCAGCATTGTATCGATAAAGTTGTTGGATAAACACATCTCTCCAGTAGATGCCTTGACAGCTAAACTATATTAAAACGTTGTCGGACTACGACTAATAAACTAACCAAAATCAGCTTTGCTTTCATATTTGTCCTTGTGGTCACTATAGTGTGGTCTCAATGAGGATATCGTTTCCAACACTGGTGATAGGTCATCATTCATTACTACACTCTCGTATGCAGAAGTGGCTGCCAAAACTCCAGGAGCAAATGAGGAACCAATTAGAGTAGTTTCACGACTCGTAGAACGTCCACTCGCAATTCAAATTCATATTGGGACAATTACGGTTGTTTCTCGTGAACCTTCCTCGAAAGCTTTCAGCCGCTCATCAACGAGACATCCGTCTTCAAAAGCCTTCGTTCAGTCAGCAAAGAGACATCAAGGTTTGGCGTTTGACAGCTAAGTGCAGCGGAAGGGCAGACAGGTAGAACCACCACGACCCCAACTGCCAAATGCTCATTTGCATAAACCTGGCCTCCCGGAAAGATCACTTGCCGAGCGTTGCAGAACAAACACCCAGCACACCGCGCGGGCGGGAAAAAGCCGAGAACCCTCTTTAGTGCGCTGTCAGCGGGACGCCATTCGGACAGGTAGGCTTAGTAGCAAGGATGAGTACTCGGGCACGACGGAGATAGGAGGTAACCTGGCAGTCTCAGCTCACCCCTAAGGGGAAAGTGAAGGAGAAACCGGGGGGACACCTTGAGACTCTGCTTGCTTTATTCCCTACACCGGAGTCCTCCCCTTGTCAATTACGATTGGCTAAAACTCTGTTTGAGAGCTGCGGCGATTGGATGCCTGTCTTGTCGCTCTCTGGAGGCGTGTGCGGAGGGCCGAACAGTTTTCAGTTGGTCGCCCTGGTGTCTGAGGGTTCGGAGATAGCGGCGCGCGCCTACAGCACCCAGCCCGAACCAGCTGCCCCCGTGCAGCGGCGCAGCAGCCCTGTGTAGCGCGCTCAGTAGTTCGAGCCACCTAACATCAGTGCGCAGGACAGCCGGCCCGTGGACTGACACACATCTGCGTGCACAGAAAGAGGAGCGCACGCTACCAGTCTCCAAAGGAGCACCCTGGACAGCTCCCAGCGCTACTGCCGTCTTTCACTATTGGATATATCGCGTCGTCGCCCCCGGGACAGGAGAGCCGGCCGCCGCCGAGAGCAGGAGACATGCATCCTCAGTCAAGAGCTCTGCTGTGCATCTACACCGTGTGGGGGATCATCGGACCAGGTAACTTCAGTTGCCTTTTTGTGCAGTAAGCCCCCAACACCCGTATGCAATAAGAACCGTGCCCTGGTACAGTAATGATCCGACTTCCTTCGTATGTAATAATGACCCGCTTGTGCAATAATGATCCCCTGTGCAATGATGACCTCTGGGTTCAACAGTGAGCCGTGATTCAAATATTACTTTTACGTGAGACCACCGTTAGGCGGACAGGACTGCGCCCCGCCCCTAAGCGTTGTGAGAGAAAAGGTTCCCAAAGACCACGATCTGTGCGTGATGGAGATTATCTCGTCATCACATCTGTCCTGAGCAGGGCATCTGTTCCTTGCTTTCATTGCCTTGAATCAGTGCTCCCACTTTCCACGCGTTAGCAGCAGGCTCTCTGAAGGGCGATTGTCTTGTTATTCTGTTCAAATGTTGTGTTTCTTTCAGCCCACCGCCAACCCGCCTGGTGTTCAGAGGGCTTCTCACTGCGCTAGTGCACCGTAGCCCCTCAAACGCCCTGCTAATGATGGCAGTACTGGTGGCGCAGGCTGCTTCAAGTGCGTGCCACCGGAGCAGCCTCCCCACGGGGCTGGCAGGGATGCCGCTCCTCTGCTGATCTCTGCCCCGAGCTGGAAGTTGACAGGTTGTGGGGCTCGACCACGGGATGCTGCCTGGTTACAGGGATGCTCTCATTCGAAGTCCGGTGTTGGGTGTATTGAACGGCCGCAGAACCCTCACTCCAGTCTAGGGTCGCTCCTGGTTCAGCGCCGCTTGTATAGCATCTGTATTCCTGGGTGAAGTGTTCCTTTGACCTAATAGCTGCAGTTTACACAATCTGTCTCCTCCCTTGTAACACCCCTCCACAGGCGGCTCATATTTGCAGATATTCCTCTAAATTAATCTCCTGCATCTTAGTCCTCTGCGGGTGTGCAGAGGGGTGGTGAGCGGGGCCGTACGTGGCGATGGCAGGTCTTATTAATAATGGTCCTGGGGTTAGTTGTGCAGATTCCTCTTTCATAAATATGTATTTTTCAGGGACGTTGCGCTCGGAGTTGCCGAGAGCTTCTCCCTGGGGTGGGCGGCGAGAAGGGGGCGAGATGGAGACCTCGGTGTGATAGTCGTGTCCCTTGGTGCTGCAAACCGAACACACGGCGACCTTGTAGGGGTCATCGCCCCGCCTGCCATGCTGCAAAGTTCACCTGTCCCTGCGTGCTATGGGGTGTACTGTAAGGGAAGGACTGTGGGCTCAGTGACAGAGCACTGACGAGCTAAATATCCCTGCCATGGCATCGTTCTATTTGTGCACTGGGATGGGGGAGCTGTGCTTTGGAAGAGCCACCCGCGAGTACATGGTTCGAATGTACTTGCCCTCCCACACACAGACTTTTTTGACTGCCCATTTAGACCCCCGCCCCTGGTCTTTAGAGAGACGTTCCTCGAATTGCACCTGCGGGTGCACTTCTACAGAAAACACATTTCCGTTTCCTTCTCTAGTTTCCAGCTACTGGAAGGATTGCTTGCTGCGGGATTATTCCATCTTCACATAGAAAGATGCAGTGCTGGAATGCCAGCAGCATCCTTGCCGGAAGTACCAAGCGCGCGGTTAAAATAGCAATGCATTACAGGGGCGTCGGTGCATTGATGCAGCAGGTGCAGTGACACTGGAGCTAAGAGCCCTGAGCGTCCCACTGAGCCCGACGATTACTGTATTTTACTAGCCCAACAGTAGTGAAATGGGCCATTTCCCTTACTTTCTCAATAGCCCGTGGCATCCCTGGTACGACCCCCTTGCGTACCCCCTCTCCTCACCTGGGGAGACAGACTGTCCTGTTGTGGGAGGCACATGGGTGGTGGTCCTCGGTGACTAAGGGTAGGGAGCATGGCAGTTAAAACACGCCTGAAGGGAGCACACGCATGGCAGGGAGTGCATTGATAATAAATGTGGGATAGCACAGGTTAGGTGTGGGTCGGGTAGGCACATGAGAAGACCCCTGCAGGGCGTAGCATAACAGAGTCCACACAGTGTGTAACAGCACGGACGGACGGTTGGGGGGGGGGGGGGGCATTCTGTGCTGCCTCGTGGTTCCAAGCAAGGTGAGCAGAGACATGGGAAACTGGACATATTCCTCGGTCCCTCATCACCTACACAACTCACAACAGTGTGTGTGTGTGTGTAGAGGGGTGGTGGTGGTGGGGGTGTTTACTGTTTGTGTGTTGGAGGTGGGGGGCTGCAGATTTGCCTACTCCTACCATGGTCAGCATTGATCAGAAAGGCTTTTTGTCCCTATCAAGCACAGACTTGGTACCTGAGCAGCTGTACACTTTGACCCCCCTGAGATGATTTCGCAAATGTGTGATCTTGTGCGTCTCAGTCTATTCCGGATGCAGAGTTAGTTTCCCATCGTGCACAGTGGCACATACAGTATAGATTGTGACACTGCGTGACAAACAGATCGTCCCCTGCGATCTCTGGTGCAGACATGTCTTGTGATGCCCACGGATGTGAAATGTTCATTTTCCGAGTGAAACAGAACTCCGTCCACTCTCTGGGATGAGATACATGAGTAAACTGCTCGCTCGAACTGTTCCCCTGTGGCTGAGGGCTCTTGTGTCTGAGAATCTTTATTCTACTCAGGAGTAGTCTGCTCTCCGTCTCGTCTCTTTTGCTCCTACTTGGGTGTGAAGCAGTATTGGGAATCCTTCTGTTTCCCAGTGGTCGTCTCCTCGGTTTTCGTTGTGCCAGGCAGCGAGTAATTGTCAGAAGCGTGAGGTGTTTGCGTTAGTAGAAATTCAATCTTCTCGCTCTTGTTACCAAACCTCGCGGCCCTTCTCTGTGAAGCCATTAACTTACATTTACAAAACCAGCCTTTTTTTTTTTTTTACCGAGCTGCTTGGTAACAGCCTATCGCTCCTTGCACTCAGGCATCGGTTATTTTATGCTAGCGCTCTGCTTAAAAAAAAATCAGTCTCATGATGGCCTTGAAAACTTCCTGTGATTGCAAAGGGTACCGGGCCTGGCCGGATGCCAGCCCGTGGGACTCCCTCCCTGGAGGGCATTCTCTGCCAGCCTCGCACAAGCCCCCGGCTCTCACAATCCAATAATCTGCACGGCCGGGATGTACCGCCGCCTCAGCTGCCCTTTCTTCCCTCAAGCTGCGAGCTCTGAGGTCACGGCGTGGAGGGAGGAAGGGAGGGGCGTACAGGCCGCCGGATGAGTGGCATCCGCAGACAGTCTGCCCTGACCCCGGAGGCGGTCTGAATGAAGGACAGCTGCTCGCTCCGGGCTGTCTCTTCTGTGTACTCTGTGTCTCATCTGCGCTTCTCGTATCATCGCGGCGTTCTACACTGAAGGGAGAACAGTACCAACCCCGTAAAATAGCCCCCTGCGCTCTAATTTAAGACTGTTTTTCTGTTCATTGCTCACATCTTAGAGTAAGCAGGAGGTGAGTTGGCTTCAGCTCTGAATTGCAGTTGCTGCAGCCCCCTGCTGTGTGGTAATGCAAATGACATCTAGATGGTTTCATTGCACACTTCTCCGAAACTCTGGACATAATATGCTCTTATGCATCAAAAATATAGAGTGCCAGTGGTCCCTCAACTGGATTTGGGGGCGTTTATAATCGAACACCAGCTTTGACCCCCCCATTATCCCCAAGTGTAAAATTAATTGCTACCCTGTTCAGTTTGGCATCTTGGAGACCGAGTTCCATACTGAAGGGTTTTAATATGTTTTAATGTTATAACTCTTCAGCAAAATTGGCAGAGTAAACAAAACTTGTGAATTTGTAACACTAGGGTAAACAAAGTCAATTGAGCATTCTGGAAGTCCTCTGGCAAGACGGCATTTTCTGAAACGCCGCCCTTTGACGCTGGCAGTTCTTCGTGCTGCAACCCTAAAATGTACTGTTTTGTGGAAACGAATGCAGAGTTTCCCGTAAATCTAACTCACACGAAGCACTGTGTGCGGCCTGACTCCAGGATACGGGGTAATAAATAATCTCTGAGGCCGAGTGGCCGAAGTCAGTCTTCTAAAAGGCATTAGCTGCCAGAACAGTTACCCGGGCAACTAAGTGTGAAATCGCTGAGCAGTAAGAAATGGGTTTTATGTGTTTCTAATGGAAGTAATGGTTGCTGCGCGAGGTATTCCATCTCCAGTAACTCGCGGATTAGCAGGAAGTGGCGCTCCCCTGGCCTAGGCCATGACATATAGTGCACTCCCAGCCAGTGTACCGTCTGGCACTGTTCACACTCACCCCTTCCATTGGCAGCCAGCGAGGCACTGCGTGAGAAGCAAAACCAACGGCGTTGCAGGCATTGCATTTGGTAAACCTGCACGGGAAGCAGACGAGACAAGCTCTCAAACGCCTTTAGGCTCGCCATCTTACATATAGTGTTTTTAAAGTGATGGAATCTGTCCATACGTCCTCAACGGATATGTAATTTTTCTGACACGTTCTTGCGCCAGTCACAATGAATGGGAAATAACATTAACTAACCAGTTTGATATGAGTGTAATACACGTTACAAAGTTTTTAAGGGCAAATTTGTGGTTCCGCTCTAAGTACCCCACCTTACTGGAGCATGGTAAATTCTTGTAAAACACGAAATTGTTAAATTCCCAACGCAGATTCCCACCTTTGGGTCAGGGTGCGTTTTTAGTTCTTGCTATTCTTTGGGTGGAACAGGAGGACATACCTACCAGGTTTTAGGTCTTCAACGAAATTCAGATGAGCGAAGTAATTGGCAGATCTCTTTGTGCTTCCAGCCCTGGGACTACATTTACGCTTCTGGCGGATCTCGCATCCTGGCTAGCACTGAGTAGCACGGCTGTCCGCCGGTCACAACCCTGTCGATTCTCATTTGTTAGCTGCTGTCAACAGCTTCATCCTTCTTGCTTTTTATGTGCAGTTTGAGCATGTCCCAGTCCAATTTTATTCCTCATTTCTACCTCCACCTCCGTTAATCATGTAATGTGTGTGTCATGGGCCCCAGTTAAAAAAGGGAGAAATGCCCCTTCTCCCCAGGCAGGGTAGCAGTGATTGGGGCTTAGTGGGCTTCTTGCACCCCTTCATCCTCCCGCACCAGTGATAGCTTCACCCCTACCATTAGTGTGAGCGTCCCCGCATTACCGTGAGCAGAGAGGTTGTCAGTACGTGTTGTCACTTCCCAAGTAGGACGGGGCAGAGCGAGTTGTGTGTTGAATTGAATATTCAGAAATGCATTACTTTCTCCCTTGAATTGTGTTTCAATGCAAAAGTTTGATGGATGAATCGTACTGGGCACACAAAGAGCACCGTGTTTCTATAGGGTTAATGCGTGGTTAAATATTGTAAAGCAACAATTCATTTAGTAATCTTGAAAGTGTATTTCAGCACTGCTCGCGTTAACAGAAAGCCGCAACGAGTTGGGTGCTTTCAGAGTGGGCAGAAATGTATTTGTGGGTCTGCTCTTGTTGAGCCCTTCAGTTGTGTCGCCCTACTTTCGAAGTGGTGACGACTGGGGACAGTACTACTTGCTGAGAGTTAGACACACTGATATGGACAAGTCCCACATGTTGTGCCATTGGCGAGGTGGCGACTCCTTACACCCTTGACTGCAAGTACAAACAGCGTGAGCAACAATGCCCAGTCTAATTTCTTCTATCTCGCATTGATTGGGAGGGAGACACTGGCACTCGAGTGCTTCACAGCGTAGAGGATTTGACTGATGACGATGTATCCAGAGGTCACGATGTCCTGTTGTTATTATTGTCATTATTCGCACCATCTTCGACCATCATCACCGCTATTCTTATTTCTTTTTTGGAATCTGCAGTAGCTAAAACCCATTCCATAAATTACTGATATCTTCTGCCGATATGTGGCAGTTTTATATCATTATCCAACTGTCTACTGATTTGACGCAGCAACACATTGTTGAGACGCATCCACCCATCTGGCATCGTATCCATTATTATGTAAAGTAAAACGAGAATATTCTTCAGTAAATTTCCAAAGGAGTGTTCTCGTGTCCACACATAACTTGACATGTCCCTTTGGGGTCGAAGAGTGATTCTAGGGTCCTGATCTTTAGCCTGTTGTGTTTAAATTGAGAAAGAGGGGCCACAGCTAATGTAATAAACAAAAGAAGATTTCAGGCATTAATCTGGGCTGCAGCTTAGAGGATTGACTTTAGAGGTCAAGAGGAAGAAGGCAACATGTGCATTAATGTGCTAAGCATCTGTGGAGGAAAGGCCTGTATAAAAACAAACAGTTGTTTACGTGCTTAGACATCAGTTTGGTAGAAAGAGACAGTGGTGTGGCTCTGTAACACGCATATTGAGGGTTTAAAACGAATGTGCAAAAATCAATGAAGCCGGGGTAAATGAATTATGTTTGGGACTCCAAAGTCACCTAGGAATGTAGGGGAGGAATTGAATCGCTGGTGATTTGGCGAAGGTACAAAGTGGACACACAGGCTAACCAGGAGTTGTGTGGTTTTCATCAACGTCTACTGAAATCGCTCCTAGCTCTCTAACTTCTTGAAAAGGAGGAGGTCGTCCCTGGTCTTTTTCTCTGTTAAATATTTATGGGTACATTTGTCACAGTGGGTTTTGGTTTGTGTTCCATCACCGAGTACACATTATAAAATGTAATCCATTATTATCCATGCACTTATATTTTCTCTATGATTTGTATGCAAAAACAGTATTTGAATTTGTGGAACACAACCCCAAGTCAATTATACAGTTTTGCTTGGGATAGTGTTAAAACTGTGCAATTCTTAAAAATGAGCCCTACCTCAACGTGCAGTTAAATGGATGCAATGCTGGTTGCCCAGTCCGATTTAATTTAGGGTTTCCATTAGTACTAATTGAATCTAATCTACTACAATATAAACATGTTAAATTAAACACCATTTATTGTGACGTTACTTAGGGCTAGTATTAAAGAAATTAATGATAATATCATTTTATTTAATGTAATTTAGTGTTAGGCAAGGTTTTGCAGTAGGGTACATGTAATGGATTGGGAGTTTGAATACATGGACAGTCATGATTTAATCATCATTAGTCTTGGGGATATGATTTCCAAGTAATGTCACGTGGAAGCAATGGTGCCAGTGCAACGAGACGGAGATGTAACGCAATACGGTTTTTGTGCTCCATCAGCATTTTTCATGTTTGCAATATTTTAAAAGCTACTGACGACATTTACCCCAAGCTGCAAAAAAGTTATTTTTTTCTGGTGCAAACTCTATCAAATCAAATTAAATCATTAACATTTATAAAGCTCGCTACTCACCCGTGCGGGTCTCAAGGCGCTAGGGGGAAGAGGGTTACTGCTGCTCGAAGAGCCAGGTCTTGAGGAGTCTCCGGAATACGGAGTGGTCCTGGGTGGTCCTGAGGCTGGTGGGGAGGGTGTTCCAGGTCTTGGCCGCCAGGTAGGATAAGGGCCTCCCACCCTCCGTGGAGCGGCGGATGCGAGGGACGGCAGCGAGAGCGAGGCCGGTGGAACGGAGGAGACGGGTGGGGGCGTAGAAGCTGAGGCGTCGGATTAGGTATTCTGGTCCCTTGTTGTGGAGGGCTTTGTGTGCGTGGGTGAGAAGTCGGAAGGTGATCCTTTTGCTGACTGGGAGCCAATGCAGGTGTCTCAGGTGGGCGGAGATGTGGCTGTTGCGGGGTACGTCGAGGATGAGGCGGGCGGAGGCGTTTTGAATACGTTGAAGACGTTTTTGGAGTTTAGCGGTGGTCCCAGCATACAGGGTGTTGCCGTAATCCAGGCGGCTAGTGACGAGGGCGTGGGTCACGGTTCTTCTGGTGTCAGCGGGGATCCAGCGGAAGATCTTGCGGAGCATGCAGAGGGTGAGGAAGCAGGCGGAGGACACGGCGTTGACTTGTTTGGTCATGGTGAGAAGAGGGTCCAAGATGAAGCCGAGGTTGCGGGCGTGGGCAGAGGGGGTCGGAGCGGTGCCAAGGGCCGTGGGCCACCAGGAGTCGTCCCATGCGGTCGGGGTGTTGCCGAGGATGAGGACTTCCGTTTTGTCTGAGTTCAGTTTCAGACGGCTGATCCTCATCCAATCTGCGACGTCCTTCATACCATCTTGTAGGTTGGTCTTTGCGCTGGCGGGGTCCTTGGTGAGGGAGAGTATAAGTTGGGTGTCGTCGGCGTAGGAGGTGATGATGATGTTGTGCTTGCGTACGATGTCGGCGAGGGGGCTCATGTAGACGTTAAAGAGTGTCGGGCTGAGCGAGGAGCCTTGAGGGACGCCGCAGATGAGCTCGGTGGGGTCTGAGCAAAAAGGTGTGAGGTAGACTCTTTGGGAGCGGTTGGAGAGGAAGGAGGCGATCCAGTCCAGGGCCTGGCCTTGGATCCCGGTGGAGCGGAGGCGGGTTATTAGGGTGCGGTGACAGACGGTGTCGAAGGCAGCCGAGAGGTCGAGGAGGATGAGGGCGACTGTTTCACCGTTGTCCATCAGGGTTCTGATGTCGTCTGTGACTGAGATGAGGGCGGTTTCAGTGCTGTGGTTGGCTCGGAATCCGGATTGTGAGGGGTTAAGAAGGTTGTTGACTTCCAGGAAGTTGGTAAGCTGTTTGGTTACAGTCTTCTCTATTACTTTGGCAGGGAACGGGAGGAGCGAGATGGGGCGGAAGTTCTTCAGGTCGCTTGGGTCAGCCGTAGGTTTCTTTAGTAGGACGTTGACTTCGGCGTGTTTCCAGCTTTCGGGGAAGGTAGCCAATGAAAAAGAGGAGTTGATGATGGTCTGGAGGTGCGGGGCGATGATGTCGTCGGCTTTATTGAAGATGAAGTGTGGGCAGGGGTCCGAAGGGGCGCCAGAGTGGATTGAGTTCATGGTGGTTTTGGTCTCTTCAGTGTTGACGTGGGTCCAGGCGTTGAGGGTGATGGCTGGGGGTGTGGGTTCCATGTTGCTCGGCTGGGTCTGGTGTCCTAAGCTGTCGTGGAGGTCGGTGATCTTGCGATGGAAGAAGGTGGCGAGGGAGTTGCACAGGTCTTGTGAGGGCGTGACGGTGTTGGCGTTGGCGTTGGGGTTGGAGAACTCTTTAACGATGCTGAAGAGTTCTCTGCTGTTGTGGTTGTTTTTGTCCAGTCTATCAGTGAGGAAATTCCGTTTGGCTGCGCGGATCAGGTGGTGATGTTCGCGGGTCGCGTTCTTGAGGGCGGTCATGTTGTCAGCGGTGTGGTCCTTGCGCCATGCTTTCTCGAGGGCGCAACAGGTTTTCTTCGATTCCTTAAGGGTGTCAGAGAACCAGAGAGGTTTTTTGGTGTTGGCCTGTCGTGGAGGGCGTCTGAGGGGAGCAAGGTTGTCTGCGCAGTTGGTGATCCAGTTCGTGAGGTTGAGGGCTGCGTCGTTGGGGTCGGTGGTGAAGGTAGGTTGGTTGTCTATGAGCGTGGAGAAGAGCTGTTCTTTGGGGATTTTGTTTCACTGTCGACGAGGGATGGGTTGAGTGCGGAGGTGGCGGGTCTCGCGTCGGAAGGTGAAGTGGACACAGCTGTGGTCGGTCCAGTGTAGAGCGGAGGCATGGCTCTGTTTCAGAGGTCTATTTCTAAGTCTAATTTATTGTACATCTGTCCATCAGGTTTTTCTGCAACAGAGATCCAAAATTAGCATTTGGGTGTCAAATTCATTACTAAAGAGTGACAGTCTCAAATCTTTTGAGCTCACAACTAACATGCAACTGCACTTGAAACAAAGAATCTGAGGTGAAAGCAATAGCCGTCTGATATTTTTAAAGAAGATTCATCCAATGGATTCAAAGTTATTAACATTCTAGAAAAAACAATTTCTCATCGACCAATTTACTAAATAATATCTAAAGATACACTAGATTGACATCTGCCAGGTTTATATTGATTTGGTGATGTTAGTACCTTGGCCAATGATAAGGGAACTTTGTGAAATAAGTGGTATTGTGCTTATGGTTTAACCTAGGGTCTTGTTTTGTTAATACAATTATTTAATTACACCCCTTTGTCAGAACATTGGAAGGTGCAATAATAGCCTTTAGAAAATATTGAAGCCGGAATTTAGTACCATACTTCTTAATCCTAATACATTATTACCCCTTTAATGAGAACTATCAACTAAAACTATTTAATTGTATCGCATATTGCAAGGAACCAAGACCCTTATTATTATGAGTTGCACAGTACTGGTTAGGTGGAAACTCCTTACCCCTAATTACCAGCACCATGCAGTAACACCCTGCTAATATTGTTCATTTACAAGTTAAACCCCATGGAATGGTGAATAGTTGTGTAGACCCATGTTTTCCCAGCAAAAACACACAATTCCCAACATATGGTGTTTAGCTCCTGTTTACCACCTACTCTGAGCAGGTAGTAAATTAAAGGAGGGGCTTTTGTGCAGGGTGAGGGTACATGGATAGTTATAGGGAGGGTAAGAGATGGAAGTGGAAGAAGTGCCCTTTCAGTGTTCCTCCCCTTACCAGAAAAGGTGTCTAGGGACTAGACCTGGCTGCTGTTGCAGCCAAAGCCTTTAGGGATTTTACCTGGCAGTTTTTCTAGGCAGTAAAATTCACCAAGGAAAACCAGTTTGCAGAGTCAAATCCCCATCACTGAGGCATAATGATGGCCTCAGTTGCTCACACCAAAACTCTAAAATAATAATAATAATGATGATAATATTAATTACAACAATAATATTATTAATACTAATGATAATAGCGACAATAATAACCTCATTAAAACTATTATCACCTTCATAATAATAATAATAATAATACTAATAATAATAATAATAATAATAATAATAATAATAATAATTATTATTATTATTATTATTATTATTATTACTATTCCTGTTAATATAATTGTTAATTAAAATGGCAGGTCTTGGAAACACAGATTATCTGCTGCTGTGCCAAAGTTTTGAACCAAACTTAAGCACACATTTGAATCTTCTTTTTTCAAAAACTTCTGTGACAATAGTCTGCAGAGGTAATCAAGATGATAAGCATTTTCCATTGTAAGGCAACTCTATATTTCTTGAGTGCAACCTCCCAACTAATAACTCACACATTTTTAGAGAACTATACATGACATATTTGTGAAATGGTCTATAACTTAGACACTCGCAAAATTTTTCCCATGGACCAAAATGTCTGGTCTGTTGTGTTACCGAGGGTCGCGTTGATACCTGGAGGGTGGTGGGTGGGGGCTGTAGGAGTAGGGGTTAGGTGTGCTTAGAGAAAGCGAAGCATGTTCATCTTTTGATTGAATTGCACAATGTGGAACTAGAAAACCTGGGATCCATCCTGGCATCCTCACTTTACCAAATTGGGTGATCCTAGGCAATTTTTTTATTTCATTTTCTCTCCTTTTCTTCATTATTATATGTAAGAGGAGCTTAAAATATGACTTCAAGATGTGCACTGTACAAAACCTTCTCCTATGTCTGATTCAATAAACTATAATGTTATCCATGTAGAATAGCAACAGTAGCCACACAGAGTGTGCACATAACATACTTGCCTCTTGGTTCATTATTGGCATTGTTATGTCAGGGTCGGGAGGGGGAAGCATGAATGTTTCTAAATTCATGTTTGAAATCTATCACTTTAAAATACAAAAAATAAAAACTTCTCAATGCATTGATATAATCTAATGTACAAAGGTGAAACAACTTTGCATATCATATTATAACATGTTTTTGCAAGATGTCTTTAAAACTGACATCGCACTGCATACCTTGCTACTGGCTTTGGGGCAGCCCTTCCCTTATCACTTAAAGGCTTTATTGACTATTTAATTCCTTTGCGCCTGATTAATTAGCTTTTCCACGATTCCAGCGTGTCTTACCCCTTGTGCGTTTTTGCTTTAACCTTGCTTAATTAGATGAGTTGTATCCTTCTACTTCTGATGTCATGGAAATATTCTTTTTTTCTTTTGCTTGTAATTTAGTAGTCCAGTGGAGTCCATGCTCTGCTTCTTCCTCTTTCTCTGTGTTTGTGCTTTGCACTCTTTCTGTAGCTTCAGAAATCCCTGTCACCTTTCCTTCACTCAGACACCAAGCACTGCTGTGACTCAGTGTCACTCTGATGCTGTGCCAATTGCCGAAACCTAAGCCTCCGTTTATCAAGCTGTTTCATGCAAACAAAACGTTCAAAATAACTGTACCTGTCTACATTTCTGAAAATCTCTGGAGTTAACAGCATTCTCAAGGTCATACCAGTGTTTTTTTTTTTGTTTTGGAAAAGATTCAAGATCATAGAGCGACACTAATTTGGAAGAACTTGACTAGCTTCTGCACTCTTTTACTAATTAATTTCGAATAAGCCTGGATGAAATGAAAGTGTAACCCACAAGTCTCAAAACACTGTTTATTTGAGTTTATTCTATAAAGAATTGGAACAAAAATAAATGGCATAAATTAAAAAGTTAAACATGGACTACAGTTGTTTAATCTATTGACTTTGGTATCTGTCTTTTCAGTATACACATTTTGTAGAACTTGGAAGGAGCTTCACAACAACCAAGGTCAATTGGCTATTCCCATAATGTCACCTTCTGTTTTTTTTGGTTCATTGTTTCTACGATAGATGTTCGACCATATTATTCTTATAGACATACTTTCTTTCTAGAAACTTGTCCATGAGGTTATAGAGTCATTTAAAGAGTAAAACATTTGTATTTGTAGTACAGTGATACATTACCATACTGAAAAAGTCGGGTGCTCGTCCTTGAAAGAAAACAGAAGAATGACTATAAACTGAAAATCTGATTAAACAGTCTTAGAAATATTAATGTTGTAAATATCAGTCTATTAGGCTCTTACAATTGAAAACATGCCTTCATGAAATTTGACTAATCATGGAAATTAGGACATAAATAACAGTATTCATATAGCGCCTACTTTGTCTATTTTAATCAGTAGTAATTAAAGATTGTTTTTCATTATTCCTAAACTAGTATTAGTCACTTCTAGAAATTGCTATCCTGTTAACTACCTCTATCCTTCATATCATTTGATTGCTCTACATCAAAGGCTTATACTAAAGAAATACTTAAACCATAGATTATCAACCTGAGATTCTATGCTCAACTTTGAAGTGGTGATCATTTTATTTTTATTACGCCAATTCTGAAAAACCTTTCAACAAAACCTGTAAAAAATACATCACTATGATTTAAAAACTTATTAGACATAATACATGATAATACTTACCTTTAAACCACAAAAGCCTATTGCAAAAGCTTTCTTTGAAAATTATGCTGGTTTGCATTTTTTCCAGCAAACAAACTGATTTACCTTACTGAAATGAATTTTGACAGTCACTTTAACATTCACAGCAACATATTGTAATATATTTTGTATATTTGTGATTACTTTGAGTGATGTGTTCAATAGCAAGTGCCCTTTTGATTTATCAATGTAGGTAAGGGAACTGACTATCATGCCCATAACCTGATCAAACACAGGAATGTAAACATTTGGCACCTTAATATAAACTCATTGCTTTATGGAATCCACTTCCTGTTTGAGAACATTTCCAAGAATTTGTGTCAGATAGCATAGGTATATCTAGGTCAGTTGACAGAGCAGCTAACATATTACACTGAAAGGCCAGTTTTGTCAATTAGCTTCTCAAGTAGATCACATACTTTCCATGTTCTAAGGTTCTGTATGCAATTTCCTGTTCTATTTCTACAACATGTAATTCCAAGGGTTTTTAAAATCCTTTTACTATTTCTCAACTACTATGTTATGTCATGTGTATTTATAAATCACACTATCACCCTCAGCGATATCTAGGCACCTAGCAAGTGTGTGTGCCTAGTCCTGTCTATGGTGGGTGAGTTGTTAGACTTGGCATCCTTGTCATGGTTTCCCCTTACTTTTTTGCCCTATGACCTCCTGTTTTGCTGACCTTGTTTTTGCTGACTTTAAGACTCTGGGCACTTTACCACTGCTAACCAGTGCTAAAGTGCATGTGCTTTCTGCTAAGAACATGGTAATATTGATGTAGCCACAATTAGCATATTTCATTTACTTGTAAATCCCTAGTAAAGTGCACTGCAGGTGCCCAGTACCTGTAAATTAAACTCTACTAGTGGGCCTGCAGCACTGATTGTGCCACCTCCTTCGACAGCCCTTCAAACATGACTTAGGCCTACCATTGCAGGGCCTGTGCATGAAGTTTTAAACTGCCATGTCGACCTGGCAGTTAACCCTCTTGCCAGACCCAAACCTTCCTTTATAATGCATCTGCCCTTGGGGCTGTCCGAGTCCGAAGGTCGGACCTGTACAGCCCCAAGGGCAGGGGACAGTGTATTTAAAAGGCTGGGCATATACTTTTTAGTTTTACATGTGCAGGTAGTGAAAAACATTTTCACTTCTGGAAGGCCTATCTCTCCCATAAGATAGCTCTGGGATTACCTTATTATCTTTTATAAGTGTAATTTCCCTTTGGGAACAGATGTGAATCCCACGTTTGGTATCTCTGCAATAAGAATTTAAAATCACAACCTATGGTGGAGTTAGATTTTAAATTGTAATTCTAAAAATACCAATTTTAGAAAGTTGGAATTTTCTTACTTTAACCATCTAGTGCCTTCTGCCTGTCTCTGAAGACACATCTGGGTGCGTGACAGCTATGCTCTTGTGCATTCCCTCCAGACAGCC
This sequence comes from Pleurodeles waltl, assembly GCF_031143425.1. Taxonomy (NCBI): domain Eukaryota; kingdom Metazoa; phylum Chordata; class Amphibia; order Caudata; family Salamandridae; genus Pleurodeles; species Pleurodeles waltl. The sequence continues at coordinate 297,756,474 of NC_090447.1, forward strand.
ACACACACACAGGGAACGTAGGTGTGACTGATGGATCATCAACACCCTGATGGCCCATCCTGGGGAGGATGGGAGGGAGCAGCTGTCAATTACACCTGAATGGGCTGTGTCCTGATTTCATACAAAGGGCTGCATAACCCCCTTAGTGAATCTGGAGCCAGGGCAGAAAGAACAGGGACTCTATGCACGTCCATGGCCTCTCTTTGAAGTCACCTCTTCTTCAGAGGCACTACTGGATATAAGAACTGGACCTCAGACACCGCCAACTCAAAACGGTAAGAAAATGGGTGTACTGTATGATAGGGTTTGGCCTTATTGTGTAGTTCAGTCACATTTATTTTCTTGGATCCAATCTGGTATTTACTTCATCTTTAGCTCAACCCTTTGGTAGATATGGCACATAGCAGCAAGATTTATCAAACAAACAATGTGTAAAGCATTTAACAGCACCAAACAACAGAATAAGAAAGTCATCAAAAAAGAAAGGGACACAACAACAATTTTTAGAGTGCTTGATGACTAAAATCCACTGGAGCATTACAGAGCAGTTAAAATCTTTGACATCAACTGCAAACAAGCATTGGCAAGTCAAAACTTTAAAAACTTTTGAAAAGTTTTGAAATGTTTGGAACCCTGAAAACAGTGACTGCAACCTGGGTTGGGCAACCAAATCTGACAGGATAGAGGTTTATGAGTCTTAAAAGGAGTATTTGCACGTTTACCTGGCCACCAGAGAATTTTGTGAGTGAGTTCCAATCTTTACAGGATAACTGCCATTGACTTCTATGGAGTGGTCCGAATGCTAATGGATGCAGGCTTAAAGATGCATAATGAATGCTCCAGATGCTGTACAGTCCATCAGGTGAAGTCCGATTGAGTCCTCTGTCCACAGGTGAGTGGGAGAGACTCTGGCTATGGATCTCAAGGTCCCAATACGTCCTCTATGCAGGGGTCAAAGGGCTGCTGATGCATATTTTCCATTCGTGAAACACAGCAGTCATCATGCAAACCTTTGGTGGTGGCTACTGTCCATTGGAGTGGAAGAATCCAGTCACAGTCAACACCTACGGGTCTAGCAGACTATGATTCAACTTCTGGCTATTTCCAAATTGTCAGTTGAAGAGATGCGATTTGGGTTTCTCCAGCTTTCATGTCCCTAGTGCCGCTCTGGGGGCAGTCATATGACCTTTGGAGTCTCTGCTTCGGATTGGGGCTGGGGATCAAATTTTAATGAGTCGGACATGAGAACAGGATCCAAGCTCCACTAGCCCTAAGTTCAGCAGGTGCAGTCATTCTGGTATCACAGCCACTCTTTGTGTCCTTCCAACAGGTGGAAAGTGGTCTTCTTCTCATCCTTGGTCCAAATCCAGTGAGTACCAAAGTCTTGGATACCAGGGGTGCCCATTATATCCATGTGAAGTGCCTGGTGCCACAACGTGATCACACACCAATGGGCTGGTAGGCCCCCTCTTATCTGGTGTCACAGTTCTCGTGATGTGTAGCATCAGGCTATCCCAGAGTTCATCTTGCATGCCACAACCAACATGGCTAAATTCTCCCTCTAATGTGGGGACCTTGGTGTCCCATTGTTGGTGGTGTGGTTACCATGGGCTGCACACCTGCAGACAACTAGTTTGGAACTGGTTTTCCTTTCTTTGGCCCTGGCTCTACCCTGTCTAAGGGAAACAAAAGGCTTCCTGCGTAGGAGTGTTGTCAGATCGGCCCTTTAATGGTTTCAACACCTTTGATGCCTGCCTTTTATGCTAACACCCTTTGCAGTCCATCCTGAGGGAGAATGTCACCCCTGTAGTTGGGGGAAAGCTGCAAAAGTACACTTTTGGTCCTGTGGATATTCTGCCAGGAAGAAGGACTGTTGTGCTGCTAAAAGGACTGTCACTCTGCCGGACTCCTGCTTTGCTGTGCTGAGCTGCTGCCCTCCTTGCCTGGCAGTGAGAAGGACTGGACCTAATTCTCTTCAACCGAGAATCAAAGTGACTCCAAGGGCTTGCTGGATTGCATTCTGTTCTGAAGTCTCAAGGACATCAAACGCTTCTCTTCAATCTACAACCAGCACCTGGACTGCGCTTGTTGCAAGTCTTGCAAATATTGCTCTGCCAAGTGGTGCCAACCCAGTCCAGGGCCCTTTGAATTGAGTATAAACTGCTGTATCTGCCAGAACCTGCACACCAACAGCGTTGTGCTGATCAGAACCAACATTATGCCTGCTGGGGGATTGGGATCGACACACTACCGCTGTTGCAGGGACTGGAACCACCGTATCACCTGCGGAATGACTACTTCAGAACCAACACATTGTCGCCACTGCATGGAGAAGATCGACACATGGAGATGGACTGGGTTGGCATTGCTTGGCAGAGCAAGACATGCAACAACCATAGTTCAGATGCTGGTTGTAGATTTAGGAGAAGTGTTTGATATCCTTGAGACATGGGATTTTGATTGATTGAGGTGTGAGCCCCGGTCAAGCAGCAACCACAATCCTAATCAGGGTAAGTCCAAGCAACCCCAAATTAATTTGGGTTAAAACCCCTCATAGCTTGGCGCAAAGCAGTCATGCTTAACTTGGAGACAATGAGTAAAGTATTTTGGCAACACTTCAAAAAGTGAAAACAGTGAAAACACCACACATAAAGGATCTGTTAGAGGTGACAGCCTTAGTGTGGTCTTCCTCCCAATGTTTTGCATACTTCCTCCCCTTTTCTGACCCCGTTTTGGCTGGCTTTAGGAGTCAGTGCATGTTACCACTGCTAATCAGTTCTAAACTGCCTTGCTCCCTCCCCTAAATCATGGTAACATTGGCTTAACCCCACTAGGCATATTTAATTTACTTATAAGTCCCTAGTAAAGTGCATTACCTATGCTCAGGGCCTGTAAATTAAATGCTACTTGTGGGCCTGCAGCACTGATTGTGCCACCCATTTAAATAACACTCTAACCATGTCTCAGGCCTGCCACTACAGAGCCTGTGTGTGCAATTTTACACTGCTATGTTGACCTGGCACAATCACTCTTTTGTCAGGCCCAAACCTTCCCTTTTTGTACATATAACTCACCCCTAAGGTAGGCCTTGGACAATCCAGAGGGCAAGGTGCAATGTATTTAAAAGACAGGACATGTAGTTTTAAGTTTTACATGAGCTGGTAGTGAAAAACGCCCAGAGTCATTTTTCACTACAGAAAGGCCTATCTCTCCCAAAGGATAATATTAGGATTATCCTATTACATCTTCTAAGTGTAATTACCAATCTGGAAGAGATAAGTTTATCAGGTTTGCCTCTGAGCACACGTATTAAAATCACAACTTATGGTGAAGTTAGATTTTAAATTGTAATTTAGAAAGTTGGCATTTTCTTACTTTAGCCACTTGGTGCCTGATGACAGCCTCTGATCACTTTTCTGGGGTAGGGTGACAGGTGGACTCTGTATGTTCCTGTAGTTTTTACATTTGCTGCCCTAAGTGTTGTGCCAGGTATGCCTCAACATGGGTCCTTGGCTTACTGTGCCATGCAGATTCAAGCTAGCCTGGCTGATGAGCAGTGATACCCAGAAACCGGTCCTAGAATGCTAGTTTCCAGTCAAGGGAGGACCAGGTTTGGCAGTTCGGGCTGAACATATGGCTGCATATGGCTGGGTCCAAATGGAGTGGCATGGTGGGTGAAAATAAACATGGATTGGGTTGCAGTCAAAGCAATTGCCAGTGGCTAAGATTAAATCAAGCATTCCATCCATCACCTTGTTTTTTTATATTTGCCACTCTAAGTGTGCCAGGTTTCCCCAGATGTAGGTCCTGTGCTCTCTGTGTCACTGGATTCAAGCTAGCCTGTCTGATGGGGGGGGGGAGGGGTTGAAACTGAAATGGAGTGGTGAGCAAAAAAATGAAGGATTTAGGCCCAGATCTGTGACTGGGGATGAATTTTTGACATTGTTCCGCATTCCGTCCATCATCTGTTCTTTTTGCATTTGTCGCCCTAAATATGCCAGCATCCCCAGACATGGGTCCCAGGCTTACTGTGCCACTGGATTCAAGCAAGCCTTGCTGATGAGGGTTGATACCCTGAAACCGGTCCCAGGATGCTTGTTTAGCCAGGAAGAACCTGGCCTGGCAGTTTGGGCTGGGCTGTTACCATGGGGAGCAGGGTCAAGACTTATTTGCATATGGCTGGGTCAAAACTGGGGGGGCAATGGATTTAGTCCCAGATCTCTGACTGGAGGTGAAAGTTTGACATTGTTCAGCATTCCGTCCATTATATGTTAGCTTAGGGATGACATATGTATAAAAGGGTAAGGTTTAGGCCTGACAAAAGGTTTAACTTGCTAGGATGACATGGCAGTTTAAAACTGCACACACAGACTCCGCAGTGGCAGGCCTGAGATATTAGTAAGGGGCTATTTATGTGGGTGGCACAATCAGTGCTGCAGGCCCACTAGTAGCATTTCATTTACAAGGCCTACTCACATGCAGTGCACTTTGCTAGGCACTAATAAGTAAGTTAAATATGGCACTCAGGCATGAGCCAATGTTATCATGTTTTAGGGGAGAGAGCAAAAGCATGTTAGCCCTGGTTAGCAGTAGTAAAGTGCAAAGAGTCTAAAGTCAGCAAAAACGAAGTCAGAAGATGGAGGGAGGAAGGCAATAAGTTTGGGGAGAATACCACCATAAGGCTGTGGGATCTAACACAGAGATAATAATATGTTTTGGTCAGTGAGACATTTCCTAAAACTTGATATGCCTTGTAACCCAACCCCTAGATGAACCTTGCTTTTGTAATTCCTTTAAAGTGACAGGGTTTATAATACTACAATTATGCCTTTTTATTCCTGCCTTCAGGTAGAGCAAGTTTTTTGGAACATGGACCATTTTCCATTATTTTAATTAGTCTAGAATATAGTGACAACAAAAATACAATCTTTTTACGTTTCATTTGTTTTAGTTTGTAAACCGTCTGACAGCCACTACTTTCTTTTCTACCCCAATGAAGCATTATCTACACAATTTAATCATTCTTCATTTTTCCCTTTAATTTATTATTTTACCATACCCTTCTTCTTACAGATTTGTTAGCTACTAGTCATAAGAATGTTTTTCCTGCACCCCCACACCATTGGGAAGCATGCCCTAGCAATTCATTATAGCATTTTATCTGCTCGTCAAATTTCTATAATTTACTTTCAGCGCCTAGTCTTTCCTTCTACACTGTAATCGAACGTCCATACCATTGCAGGACTTAAAATAGATTTTAGAATTTGGCATCTGCCTTTCTATTGCAAAATGCATGCTTTATTTCCTAACAGGCATCTTCTTAAGACGGTTCCTTCGATTAACACTGCCATTTCCATTTACACTGTTCGTCCTGCTTTAGTCAAACATACAATTCTAGGCTACTATGTCTACTTGGTTTAACTCAACTATACAATATTGATTTGCTGTGGATGAATTGAAGGTGAAAGTCAATTTAGGGCAAACATCTTTAGTCCTACTATTCATGGTGACAAGAGTCATAATACAATGAGAGCTCTAAGGGAAGCATACAGTGTCATTTCGTTTTGTTGTGTATGTAACAGGAGCCTCACATACTTTAAATGTGTTTTTTTTCAATACGTTCTTTCAAACTATGAAAGGCTCAACAAGTAATGTGTGCCGTGGTCAGTAGATTAGGTTTCTTGTAAATAATTGCTTTTACTGCAAAAATGCAAATACAATATACAATTAACATTATAGCAACATTATTATGTAGCTCCAAGAGCGTACACTTCTTTGATCTTAGCCTTTGGTTGTATGTATTACAGTTGCATTTCTAATAGATCATGCTTCAGAAGAGCTCAGCAAAACTGCTTAGAATATTTAAATTAATAAACACATCTGTGAGGTTGTTGTTTAGCGTTTGTGGGCTCAAAACCTCTGGATTGTCAGGAAAGAGTACATAGATAGATACTCCTTTATGAATCGATTTACCAAAATATGAAAACAAACTTGTATATAGCTGTCTAATGGAGTCCTTGACATTAGTGAAGAAGACAACGAAGACTGTTCTTTTTGTTATATCTGCTTTTTTTATGCATGGGTAATTTCCATAAAAATGCTTTAGTGTTATTTTGTTTTTCATGCAGGCACGCTTGTAAGAATGAATAAAATGAAGTGGAACACTTTGATTTCTTAAACCGCAATCCATGAGTAGTCCTTACTATGAACAAGAGATGTCGAAGCCCAATGGTCTTGCAGAAAACAATTTTAAACCATCATTACTAGTGGCCAATTGAATTGTGATCCAGTCACAAACAATTGTTTGTGCATGGAACACATTCACAAGTTGTGCAATGTTTCTTGCACCCGGTAATTACAAGATGGATTGAAAATGGTACCATTTGTTAAATTTCCGTAGTTAAAACCCGAAATTTAATGGGGGGAAAGACCAGGTTTTCACTGGGCTATGCGGATTTTGCTGAAGAAAACACCACCACCCGCAAGTTATTCCCCCGAAACACATACTATACGATATTGCATTTAATAAAATCCTAATACACTGGTGTTGGATTTTATTCATGGGATAAATATCGCATAAAAATCCTGGCCCACCCATAATAAGGACCCTGATTGCATCTAGTATTGTATTCATAAGTCCATTTGCAACAGTGTTTTAATACCTTCACAATGCATTGTAGCAATTTTATTTTCATTATTTAAAGAACTGATTCTATACATGATGCATGCTTCGTACACACAGTTAGCCAGTCATTTTAATGTAGTGATTTCACTAGGTGTGATTACGCATCCTCATTTTGTTTTGTAACAAAGTATTTTGTCGAGTTGTGCAAAATGATCAGTCTTTTGGAAGGGGCCCACAATATTTAGGGGCAGATTTAAGAGAAGAGGAGCTGCATCCAATGCAGTGCCACTTTTCTTGCGCCACTTAGCGCCCCCATAAAGCCACCTTGTTTGTGCCTTATTTAAGATATGGCACACCATGGCGGTAGTTAGATAACTTGCGTCAACATTTTTAATGCTAGTTTGGCTCTTTGCAGGATTAGCGTAAAAAATGTTGATGCTAATCCCTCAAAGCCCATTGAGGCCCCTTATAAATAATGGTGTGCCTCCTTTTAATGTCTGCTCTGTGTAGGCATTAAAAATGCCTCAAAAAATGGCACAAAGAAATCTTTCAGATTTCTTTGCACCATTTATTTGGCCCCTCTAATGGGGGAACGCCCTCTTTGCATACAGTATGCCTGGCGCACGCGTAATGTGGTGCAATGGGTTTCAAAGTGGCGCAATGCATGCATTGTACCACTTTCTAAATCTGGTGCAGTGATTTTGGCCTCGTTGGGCCACATTAACGTAAAAAATGACGCTAATGTGGCACAAATAGGCGCTAGGCCCTCTTAAATCTGTACCTCATAATATGAACAAACAGCACCAAGCCTCCTTTTTTATGCCTCAATTTTATTAAGCTGAAATCCCCTACTTTGTCCCCACTTGAAACCTAACTTGCTTCCAATGATTCACATGACATTTATTATAATAAGTTTGTAATCTTTATTGAATATCAGCTGATGTCTACTATTCTTGAATTAATTTATTTCAGACAACCCTGCAGTATTGTAGCTGGCTCACACTAGGATGATCATTTTCTTATCATATTGATAGGGGGTCCTAAAAATGTGTAATTGTTTCATTAAAGTCAGGTCTGCCAAAAGGAAGTTTAATGGCCTGAGTCCCTTGAATTACATTAAGATTTCCAAGCAGCCCTGCAAAATATTTTCATAACAGTGGATGGCATGTCTCAGATCCATCAATAGACAGGAGTCTTTTGTAGCTTCTACTATGTCCCATAGTCAGCCATTGACCTATGTCCAAAACATACCTCGTTAGGAGCAATCTATTCTATTTCTGGGCAAACCTTGTCACCATGATGGACATCTTTGCTCTAGGACAAATGATGCTAGCTTTGTGATCAGGTTAGGTGGTGTGGTGTGACTTTTTACAGAAGTCCAAAGGCCACGTGTTGTTCAATTAAATCGAAGCTCTGCACAGAAATTCCCATGGAAAAATATTTGCTTCCATCACTGTTTAGCAAATCACAGTGCGCATCAGCACTATGATGAAATCTGGTAGCAAAGTATAGTAGGAAAGTGTGGGTGGGATTAGATCCTTAGTTGGAGTGGTAATTAACAGAACCTGATAAGGGCGCAATTTTAATGGTGGTGTCTGATTTTGATGTGCTTGATGTTTACAGAGAATAAGTCTCCCATGAATTGCTCTATTATTATTATTATTATTATTATTATTATTATTATTATTATTGTCATTATTAACAGTTGAAGACAATACCCTTGCTTCATTAAGGAGCCCTTTCTTTTTAATTTGACGTTTTACATGAGCAGAAGGCAAAACAGCTTCAGTACTGCACCAGGTTTTTGATGAAAGCTTTTAGTAAATTATAGTTAGATAAATACAACTTAAAATACGGTCTTCTTTACTTAGCAGAGTGCTGTTCACCATGTCTCTGTCAATGAAGGTTTTCTAATGCTACTCATGTTTTTGGCACAAAATTAATAAAGACGTGTTTGTGACAGATTTGTAGTTAATGCATGTTTTCCTATAACAATGTCTCTTGTCTGTGCCCAACTCTGTCACACTTCTCTGCCCCTACGTGAACAATAACAAGTGCCATTTTCATTATTGATATCTCTTGACAGCTGAGCTAAAACTATAACTACTCTCCTCCCCTCCAACAGCAGATATGGGGGTGAACTACAGAGTGAATTATCCAATTTGTCTTCACGTTATTCTAAGAGGCTTGCTCATAAATCATGCTATAATTTCTCTAGCATCTGTCATACTTATATGTTTGGCTGGATTTGCCACCTAGTTGAATTTTACATGTGTAGACGACGAAATATAGTAAGCATGAATTACTCTAGTGGGTGCTATAGCTATAATTTCCCAATTTTCTGGTAAAAATCGAGTAACATTTGTTCCAGGTTTTTTCAGACACCCTTTGAGTCTTTAGCTAGATGCTAGCCCTGTTGTTGGAGTACCAAGTGACACGTGGGATTTGCTTGATATTGATTATGAAGGTTTGTGTGCCTGCCTTCTAACTGTTCTGAATATGAGGGCTCTGAAGAGCATGGCAAACTCTGATTGCTTTGCATCCTAGAGTACCTAACGTGGTCTCATCAAATCTAATTCTTGGATGTACTTCCACTGATTTAGAAGGACACATCCATCTTTCTGAGAGAAACAACCTTCAATTCAAGGAAAGGCAGAGAGGAAATCCCTTCCTATCATCACTCTGCTGGAACAAATGGTTAAAAGAGCACTAACCAATGCACATGCAGGCCTGTCTACAGGAACGTTGAAGGTCCTGTTGGCTCCCTGAAAATCTTGTGCTAGAACTCAGTATAGAGAAGGTGAATTATTGAATGATTTTTGGAGGTCAACCTGCTGAATTTGGTATATATCTGGAGATGTCCAAGACATACAATGAAGAAATTGGTGCATACCAGAGACCATGACAGGAGAGCTTTTCTCCATGGTCGATCAGTCTCCCATGATAAGTTTCTCAACTACTTCTTCTGACCAATCGGGTCCAGACTAAGATGAGGCTTAAATATTTTGTGCCAATTGCTTCTGTGACATTGGAATTATTTCATGGATGACTTCCTTCCTTCTTCCTGTCTATGTCATTGACCAGGTGCATAAGTGAGTTGAATGCCTTCTGCACATTACAATCATAGGGAAAGAGTGGTTTTAAGAACTGACCCTTTTATATAAAGGAAGAAACTTTTCTTCCAATGTTCCTTCAACCACCAAGTGCTCACTCGACTTTGGAAACATTGCATGATTTCAACTTAATACATACCTAGTGCTTCTATATGGCTCAAGACAAGGATTTGCATTCACCAGATGCTCTTTTCAAGATTCTTGGAACAGTGATGCTCTCTAATTGGCTGGTAGTGTCACAATGCCCAAATGAATAGCATCATTTATCTTCCATTAGTATACTTTGGCTCTAGCCCATCCTCCATCTGATGTGGTGGCAGATTCTACCAGTGCTAAGGCAGCTTCTGTTGCACCCTCCCAGGCATGTACCTGACAATATATTTGGTTTGGTGGCTAAATCAATTTCCACAAATTCATAAAGAGGAGATTATGCTCTAGAGGTTTAGTACAATGCAGGATTTAAATCTGGAAATCTGACTAAACACTTTACCTCAGCCAAAACTACCCAATGCTGCATATCTTTTCTTCTCACTTTCAAAGACACAATTGCTTTGAATCTACCCATGTGTTTAGAATGGAAAAGAGCCCAGATGAAATATTAGGAAAGTATACCTTTATGTGGACTTAATTACTCTTTGAAAGTATGATCTTTTAATTATCATTGGACTTCAGCCTTTGGTCAGAACAGAAGCTGACTGATTTCCTTTTTTCACGAAAGACACTGGCTGAGGCATGCATATTCACAGGGATATGGGCGTGCTGTGATTGTGTTACACAAGCATGCATATTACTGGCATGCAATGCTGTAGTTTAACAGCTATAGTAGCAGCATATAATGTGATCACTAAATGGCACATTCTCAAAAATGCATAGTAGGAAGAAACATATGGAGCAAGAGCAGCAGAGTAAACTTGATGGTCACTTAATCCATATTTATTTATAATAAACAAAGGACTAATGGGTGCAGTAAAATAAATTAAATATCATTTGAAAGGTTAGACTAAAAAATTATAAGTGAATTGTATGCGACAACTTTTGTTCAGGAGACATGATTTAATGTTTGACATAGTTGTGTAGGCCGTAATACAAAGTTATATGCACCTTATTTAAGGCATTGTGGGGCCACATCACATGCATTTTTTTGCAACGTTCAGGACTAGGATGTAGAGACAACAGTCATTATTCTATATGAAGAGAACTAGACACTACCATCCTTTCTGTGAATGGAAATGGCAGGTAAGGGGGGTTGCATTTTGATGTGTGTTTGAAGCCATGTAGGTGTTTCAGGAGATGATGGTGGACCATTAGACTTCGTCTAAAAGAGTTGACTATGGGAGCATATCTGATGGGATGGTGTTCCATATTTTAAGTGTCTCGCCCAAAAAAACTGAACTGTTGAGAGTAGATTTTGTTTGCTGAATCAAGTGGTTTCCAGTCTCAATTTTGTGTTCCTCAATACAACAAATGTGCTTCATTTTAATGTTTTCAGAATAACATGTGGTCATATATCTCCATGTGAAAGATGAGACTTGTTGACGGGTGGAAGACAACTTTAATTGAGAAAAAAAGCATTTTGGGTTTGGGCAGTGTTTTGAAGAAGTTCAGAAACCAGCTGACAATAGTTACTTTGGGGAAAATTAAGAAACAATACTACAGTCAAAGTGAACTTTGAATTGCATACTTCAGTTCTGCCATTACAAGGCCTGTGTGTGCAGTTTCACTGCCACTTCGACTTGGCATTTAAAACTACTTGCCAAGCCTTAAACTCCCCTTCTATTACATATAGGTCACCCCTTAGGTAGGCCCTCGTTAGCCTATTGGGTAGGGTGTTATGTTACTAAAAGCCAGGACATGTTCTTGTAGGTTTTACTTGTCCTGGTGGTGAAAAACTCCCAAAGTTGTTTTTCACTATTGTGAAGCCTGCTCCTCTCATAGGCCAGAATTGGAATCTCCCTTATATACTTTTAAGTGGTAATTTCTGATCTGAAAGAAGTGGCATTGTCATGTTTGGTATGCTTGGAATGGCAGTACAAAAAAAACTATTTTAGAACTGCCACTTTTAGAAATTAGGCATTTCTCTGCACTTACCTGCTCTCTGGGCCTTACAGCCTGAACCAGTCCACGTCTGGTCTATGCTGGTTGACTGCTCCCCTTGTGCATTTCAACCAGATAGCCATAAACCCAGGACACTCAGGTGCATCTGCATTCATCTGCATACTGATTGGTCCTCCTAGACAGGAAGGGTTGAGCGGCCCTCACTTAAACTTCAAAGGGTAATGGCTTGACCCCACACAAAGAACTGATAACTCCCCACAGATTTGCTGGCAGGCAGGGCTGGGTTGAAAGGGAAACTAGTGCACTTCAAACCTCTCTTTGAAGTCTCCTCCACTTCAAAGGTACACTTGGGTGTATATATACTCGGTCTGTGACCCCATAAAACCAGACACTTCTGGACCTACAACTGGAGTTTGTCAGAAGGACTGCAATGCTGCCCAAATGACTCAACTGGACTGTTTTTCTGGAAGACCTGTTCTTCTGCTTGTTGCCCTGCTGCCTGCTGCTACCTAAATCTGCTGGAAAGACTTTGCCTTCACTTTGCTTTCCCAATAGAAGTGATCTCCAAGGGCTTGTCAGCTTGCCTCCTGGTAAGAAGTCTCAGAGCCATCAAAGACTTCACCTGAAAGAGAAAATCGACGCATCCATATGCCATGGCAGAAAAATTGACACAACGCCTGTCTCTCGGCTGAAAAGCAGATGCAACACCAGCTGCATCAAAGCAGATCCTGCCTCGCGACTGAAATAATTGACACAGGGCCTGCAGAATTGATGCAGCACCTGTTTCACCGCATTGTCCCTGGGCATCAGTTTGTCATCAACTCTGCATCAGTAAGGATCCGAGGCTGCATGTCTGGAATTCTTCATATCGTCTTACACGCAAGGAAAGAAATGACGCATTATCTCACCTGTGCAACAAGGGACTGATGCATCGCTTTGCTTTTCTGGTGCATTACCTCCCCTGTGGCCCGCCTCACCTTTGTTTTTGACGCATCCCAGGTACTTTGTGCTAAAGAGATACGTCCATTGATTCCTATGGATTAAAACCTAATTAAACCTCTAAAAAGTTTTATCATGACATGTGTATATTGGACCTTTGTCATTTTGGTCTTGTTTTATACAGATAAATATTATCTGTTTTTGCAAACTGGTGTGGAGGACATTTTGTGGTGTTTTCACTGTGTTACTGTATGAGTTATTGCACAAATACTTTACACATTGCCTTCTAAATTAAGCCTGTCTTCTCTGTGCCAGGCTACTGGAGGGTAAGCACAGCGTAATTTAGGTTGTGTTTTGATTTTCCCTGAATAGGACTGTGGTCTTTATTTGGACAGGGTGCATACCTCTGCCAACTAGAGGCCCAATTTCTAACACACATTCAATACAATACAATGATTGTTTTCGCCGTGTGGTATTCAGGACTAAATTATATATACTATTATTCAGCAATATAACATTAGAGCCATTGTGGTATTAGTTTTTTAATGCAGGGACTGCTCTCAGTAGTTTTCTTGCACATAAGGGAAATCCTTCGATTATTCTTGTTGATGACCACCATGGCCTGGATGTCACTTCTTCTTGTGCTCTGTGAAGTTCAGTTGTGATCAAACTACATTTCACTGTGGGTATTGTTTAGCTTAAACTTTGTGGGCAACTAGATAAGCTACTGTACTGCTAGAGCGCCAGGGCTCACGAGAAAGGGAGCATAGACATACTCTAAAATATAAGTTATTTCCCAATCTCTAGTGCTGAATAGTACTGCATTCATTCTGCATTATAAAAACACTTTAACATAAGATTCAGCGAGTATAAAATTTTGTGTTGGAGATCAATTAAAAAGTCCAAAATTGTGCTGTGTGAAACATCTCATCAAACAAACATGTTTTAAGAACACATGTTTGTGATTTAGATGACATTGCATTTTGTCATTTTATAACAACAATTTGCCACTTTACCTATTTGACCCATCAGCCTTAGGGTGGTCTTTCCTGAGACCTTTTGCCTTCAACATTCATATTTTTGCTGATCTCATTTTTGTTGGCCTTCAGACTCTTTGCACCTTAACACTGGTAACTAGCGCGAAAGTGCTTGTGCTTTCTACTTTAAGCATGGTAGAATTGACTTGCACCGAGATGGAATATTTCAGTTACCTGAAAGTCACTGGTAAAGTGGTAATACCTGTACTAAGGGCCTGTAAATCAATTTTTTCTAGTCGACCTGTAGCATGCATTGTGCAACCGACTTAAGTAGCCCTGCAAACATGTCTCAGTCCTGCTATTGAAGCCTGTGTGTGCAGTTTTAAACTACCATTTTGACCTGGCAAAATCACCCTTTTACTGGACCCACACCTTCCTTTTTAATACACATGTCACCCCTAGATTAGGCCCTGGACATCACAGAGGACAGTGTGCAATGTATTTAAAAAAACAGAGCATCTACTTTTAAGTTTTACTTGTCCTGGTAGTGAAAAACTTTTTACTACTGCAAGACCTACCTTTCCCAGAGGAAAACATTAGATTACCATATTACATTTATTATGTGATAACTTGTAATAGGGAGTAGGTAGACAGCTTGAGTTTGGTGTCTAAAGAACTGTAATCAAGATCCATCTTTAATGGCAAAGTCAGATTTTTAGTCACAATTGTGACAATGCCACTTATTGAAATTTTGCATTTTCTTGTCCCAACCATTTGGTGTCTGCTGCCTGTATCCTGGGTCACATGTTTAGCTGTTTTGCGAAGTTAGTCTTTGTGTATTGCTTGCAAGTTAAAATTGATAGAATGTATTTTCGAAGCAGGAAATGAAACATAGACCCCGCCCTGTATTTACAAGGTACTATTTGTGATCATACTTTTGATAATCTGTGCCTCTGTGACACTGACGGTTTGTCCACTTTGGTGGAGCTGAAGTTGGGGGAAACAGAAACTCTTCATAATTTATATTGGAGAGGAGTAGTACTAATCATTTGAAACCAAGGTCTAGGTGCAACCCCACAACACCACATGATAACATTGACACCTTCAATGAGGATGTCAATTGCGATCTTATGAGAACGTGGCACCATTCCAAAGATAATTATGCACAAAATCTCACTAAGTGACAACATATATCCTTGAATTCCCTAGTGAAGGGTCCCAATATTAATATTAAGCCCTTGGATAAGAGTAGTAATATAGTCCTAAGGGACATTTATAAATACATACAAGAGGCAGACAGGCACCTGGAAACCAATGACAGCTACAGGATAACCACCTATAGTGCATCCAAACTATCACGTAATATCAGACTCTTTTGATTACCTGTAAGGAGAGAGGCTGTCTTTGTATGGAGGAATACCAATTTCTGCTTGTAAGCAAATCTGTGACACCATATTTTTGCCTCTTACCCAAGGTACACAAAGAGAGTGAAAGACCACCATTTATTTGGACTTTTTCTTACTCCCCTATGTCCTGAATTTACTTTTGTACTATAGGGACAGTACTGATTTTATAACTAAGGTGGGAGAGATCCTGTGGCATGTTTTGGTGACCACAGATGTGGTTTCACTATACACTTGTATTGAACATGATCTAGGCATCCAAGAATGCAGCCATTTTTCAGAAATATTGCAATTTGCATGTATGACCATTCCATGATGCTACTTGAGATGCTGAGATTCTGCCTGGAGAATAATTACTTTTTATTCAGTGATGCATGGCACAGGCAATTAGTCAGAATCAAGACTGGAAGCTGCTTTGCTCCCAGATATGCAGGAAGCTTCATGAGGTGGTGGGAGGAACAGCATGTTTTGACTGAGGCTAATGAAAGGTGGGCCAAACATATGGCATTTTGGGCACGCAATATAGATGATCTTTTTATCCTCTGGAATGGTCCCAAAACCTAGTTACATTGATTTTTGGCACATCTCTGACAATAACCTGAACTTGGCATTTACATACAAGATACATGATACCGAGATGGAATTCCTGGATGTTTGTGTGGAAATTGTCAATGGCACCTTACACAACACCATTCACAGCAAAAGCACAGCAGGTAATAGTGTGCTACATGCCAATAGTCATCATCCTAAGAACCTCAAGTGTAGCATTTCTTTTAGGGAATTCTCAACAGCAAAACACATTTGCAGCACACCACATGCTTACAAAGAAGAATGGGGTAGGATGATATGTAGATTCCAGGCAAGGAGTTACCCTCCAAAGGTCATAACAGCAGCCAGTGAGAAAGATGGCAAGCTGTCTAGAGATAGCTTAATTACTAAGTGCTATAAGGAGAAAAGGGATAAGAATCAAGTGAGACTCAGCACCACATTTAACAGTCAGTCAGCCAACATCAACTGCATGATAACAAAACATTGACATTTGGTAAGATCAGATCCATTGATACGAAATAGGTGACACCCTATCCCCAGTGACATTTCAAAAGCTGAAATTCATCAGGGACATCTTGGAACATAACTACCCAGACACACAGGGTGGGAGTGATCATTGGTTGAAAGAGCAGAAAGGCTTTAACAAGTGTGGAAAGTGCAAAGCTTGTAGGGGTAGCAATAACCAAAATACTTGCAGACTACCCACAGGCAGGACAACAAAGATCAATAAGTTCATCATTTGCAGCAGTGATTACTGCATGCATATTCTAGTATGCCCATGTGGCCTCCAGTATGTGGCTAGTACCATCTTCCCAGTTAAGAAGATGATACTGGAGCACCTCAGAGCAATACCGAAATGTGATCATAATTACCCTGTAGGTAGACACTGGTCTGAGAAACGTGCAGAACCCTAATTTTTGTCATTTCTTTTAGTATTGACAGGATTATGAAATCCAATTGTGGAGGTGAGAGAGGAAACTCTGTCTTCTAGAATCAGTATATATAATTTGGCTCAATAGTATACCTCCTGAAGGCTTGAATCTAGATGAGGAACTCCACGTGCACATTAGCTGACTCCACATTTGAGTATTTTTTAATGGAATTTAAGGAGACCTCCTCCATTGAGTAACTCTGACAATATAATTTTGATGAAAGTTCACATATTTGTTCTTTTTTGATTGCCCCTTTTTTTGGCTTTTTGCCTTTTTTAAGTATACTATTTATTTATGAAGTTTTGATTCAAAGACAAGGCTATCCCTGAGTCATATGCATATTCTTCATTGTGTAATGTTAGGTTATTAGCACATTCCTTAGGCTTCTCATAAATATTTGTGCACCTTAATGCTTCTAGGAATGTATATGAGGTTTGACTTTCAATGTCATAAGTCATGGAAATACTATTTCAGTATCTTTGCATAACAGCAGCAGTTCTTTGAGAAATAGAGTCAATTTTGTGAGCAGTACGGTAAACTAATAAAGGCCAATTGGCCAAGAGGACAAGTTAAAATCACTAAAATTATTAGAACTATTTATGTACTTCATTTTATTGTCCTAATTCACACAAGATGTTCATTAGTATGTTGACTACAGCCACCCAGGTGAATGTTTTTAATTTTTATGTTCAAGTATATATTTTTTTATATATGTGCAAGCTATAGCCTCTGGGCTTTACATGTATATTTATTATGTTCTGGATTTTGTGAACATTACAATTTTTTAATTTTGTCAATTATTTGTAATTTCTTTTATTAGAAGATAATTGTTAAAAGTGATACATTCTTGCGCTCAGAGAAGCGTCAATATTATTAGTTAAGTGACACGGGTATTGTCACAATTTGATTGCTTCTACAGGGCACAATACAATGTTATCGTTGTAAACTGATTGAAGTTATGAGCAAAGATACAATGTTAGCGCTTGATTTGAATCATGCAATGATACAATGTTACAAGATTACTATGACATAATGTTACTACTCAATTTGAATGATGCCCTGAGCAAAGATACAATGTTACAAGATCACTATGAAGCAATGTTACCATGTCCCTACCCTGGAATTGATATAATGAAATACAATGTTGCCAATTTACTTATTCAAGAATGTGACTCATGCAGTGTGTTTTCCAAACATAGAGCAAATGGAAGTTTTTAAGGATCATGTTTTCTGGAGTTTTTTGCTTATGTTCATAGTTCACTTTTAAAGGATGGTGGCACGCAAATGCAAATTAGGCCATGAGGAAGACCTTTTGGTTGAAACACGTTGCTAATAAACCTTTTTTGCAACTTACCAGTGGAGCACGGTATTTTTTTTAACCAATACCGCTTGGCTGCATTAATTTGAAATATTGAATGGGACTTGCATCCATTACCCATCACCGGCCCCATCTGGTGGATGTGACCTGACATATGCCTGCGAGCATGTAGTATATATATATATACATTTTGACTTCCAATACTCAATAGCCGGTAATCCGAGGTTCCAAGCACGGCAGCCCATAAATCCAAACTCATGAATACTCCCATAATAAAAAAATTCAAAGATGATAATATTGAGGTTAAAATTTAATGTCCACCTCCAGTTCATAACGAAAGTAAAAATATATTGATGAATAACAAAATCAAATAGATGGTGAAAATGTAAAGAACTTTGCCCAGTAATGGGAGATAACAACTAGGATAATGTGCACATTTTCAAATTTATAGCACCAAAATCTTCATGTCCTGGTATTGACTATGCAGTTTTATCCTGTTAAATTCTGTCATTTTTGACTTGCCAAGATTTAACAGTGGATGCAAACTTTATCACATCCAGTAATTGCAGGGGCAATAAAGTCTGCATTACTTGTCATTTCAATCACATGTGCGAACATAGAATTGAGTAGGGTTAAGAATAATCCAGGCTGCTCATAAAGCACACTTAAGTTTCTCTTACAGCTGTCAGTTGAGCTCAACAGTGTTTACTGTACACCTAGAAGTATTCACAGTCCAATGCAAATCTAAGGATGCTGCAGAAATATTGGAAATTCTCTATTTCTTAATGTGTCTTTTTGATAAAATTG
This sequence comes from Pleurodeles waltl, assembly GCF_031143425.1. NCBI lineage: Eukaryota > Metazoa > Chordata > Amphibia > Caudata > Salamandridae > Pleurodeles > Pleurodeles waltl. The sequence goes on from NC_090447.1 coordinate 297,775,192, forward strand.
GGGAAGAAGCTAAGCAGACTCACAAGTGTGTGCATTGATTGAAGCTTGCTGCTTTATCCCTGTCAAGAAAGTTATATTTCACTGCATGTATGGGGCTCACTGTTCTGCATGAGATTGGACATGCTTTTGAGAATGTAGTGTGGGAATTGAGGAACCAAAAAAAAGTTTCAGGTGGGGGAACATGACTCATTCTGATGGATACAACTACCTGTGGATTCCTCACCTAATGAATACTCCCATGGCGCCAGCATTCGACGGAAATCTTCTTACTAGTCTCTGCACGTCGACGAGGACGTCACTCTAGCCCACGCGACGCCGTCTGACGTCATACAGGCAATAAGAGGTCCTCGACGACGTGCCGACGTCAGTTCCCTTTTTTCCGTGCATTCGAAACGGTTATCTTCGAAGGAGCAACTGTTACTTTTGTGGTTACAGTGTATTTTTGCTGCGTAGTCTTTCGCTGTGGTAATAATGTCGCAGAGAAAGTCTGGATTCAAGCCTTGTCGTGAGTGTGGAGGCACGATGTCAGTGACGGATCCTCATTCCGACTGCCTTTGGTGTTTGAGCTCCGACCACGACGTCTCGACTTGTGATTCATGCCAGCACATGAATCCAAAGGCCCTCAAGGAACGTGAGGCGAAGCTGTTTATGGCGAAATCGAAGGAGAAGCATCACAAGAAGTCTTCTTTGCCAAGACATCGGCGTCATCGAGACTCCCGGCGCCGTAGAGAATCTCGGCGTCATTCAAAGGAGACTCGTTCCAGGTCTTCGGATCGGCACCGAAGGACATGGGAGATCAGTCCCACGGTTACGCCGCATCCTTCGACGCCGTTGCCCTCTCCGGCGTCTCCGACTTCACCTGGACAGGCGTCGGTGATTGAGGTATTGGAGCCTCAGGTGTTATCTCCGGCGTCGCAGACGTCGAGGTCGGCGTCGGGGTCGCCTCCGAGACAGGCACCCCAGTATCCGGCTTTTCCCACCCCTGGAGCCGATAGTTCCGCATTCTTGAATGCGATGTATGCCATCTTCCAACAGATGGCTCCAGGGGGTGCTCCGGCTGGGCCTTTGGCCTTTTCATTGGGTGATCCTGCGCCTCTTCGGCCGGCACCCTTTATGCCCTTTCTCCCTTTTGGGAACGTGGGCTCGGCGCCGGTGTCGGCGCCGGTGGCCGCTCCGGTGGCTTCAGAGGGATTGGCCCCGGGGATTTCCATCCCGTCGACGTCAGGATTTCGGCCTGTGACTCCGGTGGGTCCATCTGCTTCGACTGCTCTTTCGTCGGCGCCGAAGTTACCTGTGGCGCCGGACGCGGCGTCGGTGGCTTCTGAAGATCGGCGCCGATCTTCGACTTCAGCGGAGGCATTGTCGACTCCGCGTATTGAACAACGGCTTCATTCGAGGAGACGGGCTCTCCGTGTATTAGAGGAGCAGGAGTACCAACGAGCCCTGGAGGAAGGAGAGCTAGAGGACTCGGGTGATGGGCTGTGTGGTCTGGAGTCGGCCAGTGGGCTGGACACTTCCCCTGAGTGGGATCTTTCGTCCCCGGGAGAATATACTGAGGAGGCTGCTTCCTTTCACGCAGTGGTACTGAAGGCAGCTAGTTTTTTGGACCTGCCTTTGCCGGTGGTGGAGGCTAAACAAAACCTTCTAACAGAGGTGCTACATCCGGCCTCAGCTGCGGCGGAGCCTCTTTTGCCATTTAATGACGCTCTGCTGGATCCGGTGTTAGAGGTGTGGAAGAGGCCGGCATCTTCCCCAGCAGTTCACAGAGCCGTGGCCAGGAGGTATCGGGCGGCTCCAACTGACCCTGGTTTTCTGTCTAGGCACCCTACGCCGGAGAGCTTGGTGGTGCAGGCCTCCTGTTCATCCAAGTCAGCGCCTGGTTCTTTCCCGACGGTGCCTGGGGACAGAGATTCAAAGAAACTGGAGGCGCAGTCCAAGAAGATTTTTTCGTCCTGCAGTCTGGCGTTGAAGGCCACCAATGCAACCTGTATCCTGGGGAGGTATATTCATGCTCTGATGGATGACATTTCCTCATCATTTACAGAGCTTCCCCAGGGTCTTTTGGATGTTGTTTCAAATGCCCAGGCTGCTGCGACCCAGATTATCCAGACTGGACTGGATACGACCGACTCGGTAGCCAGAGCAATGGGCACAACTGTGGTGGCAAGGAGGCAGGCCTGGCTCCGTAACTCGGGCTTTTCTGCGGATGTACAGTCCACATTGTTGGATCTCCCGTTTGATGGGGACAAACTGTTTGGAGCCAAGGCTGATTCGGCCTTGGAACGTTTTAAGGAGAGCAGGGCCACGGCTAAGTCGTTAGGGCTCCAAGCTCCTTCTTTCACGGCCTCTTCCAGATTTTTCAGGAGGTTTCGTGGATTTGGGCGTGGCTCTTCCTCCTCTTCCTTTCGGGGAAGATATCAGCAACCTGCCTCTTCCCATCCCTATAGATCTTTTAGAGGGAGAGGTAGGGTCCGCACCAGAGGAGCCTCTCAACAGCACTCTGCCTCTTCCTCATCCTCTGGCGGGGTGCAGCAGGGGAAGCAGCCTTAGGCTTCCACCATTTCCCACTCACTCCTCTCCTGTAGGGGGAAGATTACAGCATTTTCTCACCAAATGGAAGACTGTTACAACGGACACTTGGGTTCTCAGTATTGTGGGAAAAGGCTACACCCTTCCCTTTCGGGAGTTCCCGCCCCTCATCCCGCCCCGCCCTTCTTATTGTTCAGAAGAACACCTCCTGTTGCTAGAACAGGAGGTACAAGCCCTCCTTTCAAAGGGCGCGGTGGAGTTGGTCCCAGAGCAGGAAAGGGGTCGAGGATGTTACTCAAGGTATTTCCTGATTCCCAAGAAGGATGGTCGTTTGAGACCAATTCTGGACCTGAGGATCTTGAATTGGTTCCTCAAGCAGGAAAAGTTCAAGATGCTGACCCTAGCACAGGTGCTTTTGGCGTTGAACAAGGAAGACTGGATGGTGTCTGTCGACTTGCAGGATGCTTACTTTCATATCCCGATACTCAAGTCACACAGGAAGTATCTCCGGTTTGTGGTGGGATCGCAGCACTATCAGTTTGCGGTCCTTCCGTTTGGTCTTACTTCAGCACCTCGAGTCTTCACGAAGGTGATGTCGGTGGTTGCGGCAGAACTCAGAAGGAAGGGGATAGCAGTATTCCCTTACTTGGACGACTGGTTGATCAAAGCCAAGTCCCCGGAGCTTGTGTCGCATCATCTGCAGTCAACAACCCAGTTGTTGTTCGACCTGGGTTTTTCGGTGAACGAGCCCAAATCTCACCTAGAGCCCTCTCAGCGCCTCCTGTTCATAGGGGCAGTACTGGATACAACATTGGGTCGGGCCTTTCCTCCGCCTCAGCGGATTCAAGATATTCAGGATTTGGTTCCAATGTTTCGAAATGGAGCGGTAGTTCCAGTCCTCAAGGTCCTTCGTCTGCTCGGTCTGTTTGCCTCCTGCATTCTGTTGGTCACGCATGCTCGCTGGCACATGAGGGCTCTTCAGTGGTGCCTCCGAAGGCAGTGGTCTCAACACAAAGGGGATCTAGAGAGTACTGTCAAGATCTCCAGAGATGCTGCTGTGGATTTGAAGTGGTGGATTGCAAGCAACAATCTTTCACAAGGAAAGCCGTTCCAGCAGTCGCCACCAGTGGCCACAGTCATAACGGATGCTTCCACTCTAGGGTGGGGAGCTCATCTGGGGGATCTGGAGATCAAAGGCCTTTGGTCTCCAGAGGAACAGATGTTTCACATCAATCTGTTAGAGTTACGGGCTGTACGTCTGGCTCTCAAGGCCTTCCTCCCTTCCCTTCGTGGTCAGTCGGTACAGGTCCTAACGGACAATACTACCACGATGTGGTACATAAACAAGCAGGGAGGAGTGGGGTCGTACCTTCTCTGCAGAGAAGCTCTTCGACTATGGCCCTGGGCAGAGGACCATCAGATTTGCTTGATAGCAAACCATCTGGCCGGAGTCTTGAACGTGCATGCGGACAGTCTCAGTCGCCAATTCTCGGCAGACCACGAGTGGCGTCTCCATCCAGATCAAGTCCGTTTAATCTTCCAGAGGTGGGGGTTTCCTCGGGTAGATCTGTTTGCCACTCGAGAGAACGCGCATTGTCCGTTATTCTGCAGCCTCCAGTATCCGATGCAGGGAGCGTTGGGGGACGCGTTTCAAATAACCTGGTGCGGCCAGTTGCTTTACGCGTTTCCTCCCATACCCTTGATTCCTCGAGTATTGAGGAAGATTCGCCAGGACCGGGCTCTAGTCATCCTAATAGCTCCGGATTGGCCAAGGAGGGTATGGTACTCCGACCTTCTCCAACTCTCAATGTGCCCTCCGCTCCGTCTCCCTTTCAGGGCAGACCTCCTCTCGCAGTCGCAGGGGCAGGTTTTACACCCCAACCTCCAGAGTCTGCACCTACATGCCTGGAGATTGAACGGGGCAACCTGAGTTCCTTCTCTCTCCCGCCTGAGGTAGTGGATGTTATATTAGCGGCCAGGCGACACTCCACTAAATCTATCTACGCTAATAGATGGTCTAAATTTGTTGCGTGGTGTGGAGAGAGGCAGATTGATCCTTTGCATGCTCATCTATCGGACGTTTTGTCTTTTGCTCTGTCTCTAGCGCAGAAAGGTTGTGCAGTGGCTACCATTAAGGGTTATTTATCGGCCTTGTCAGCCTTCATATGTCTTCCAGACCAACCATCTTTATTTAAATCCCCTATTGTTATCAGATTCTTGAAAGGTCTTCTAAATAAATATCCTCCAAAGCCATTCGTTATGCCGCAATGGGATTTGTCCTTGGTCCTGACTTTCCTTATGGGGTCCCCTTTTGAACCTATGCATTCTTGCCCCTTAAGGTATTTGGTTTTAAAAACAGTCTTCCTGATAGCTATAACATCAGCAAGGAGAGTGAGTGAGTTGCAGGCCTTATCAGTAAAGCCCCCTTATACAACTTTTTATGGGGATAAGGTGGTGTTGAGGACCAAGGCTTCTTTCCTCCCGAAGGTTGTTTCACCTTTCCATTTGGCTCAGGCAATTACTTTGTCCACGTTCCATCCTCCGCCTCATCCTTCCAAAGAGGAAGAAAGACTGCACCGTCTGGACCCAAAGAGGGCGTTGAGCTTCTTTATTGATAGAACAAAGGATTTCAGGCTGGAGGATCAGCTGTTTATTGGATACGTGGGCAAGAGGAGAGGAAAGGCAGTCCACAAGAGAACACTATCCAGGTGGGTTGTTCTTTGCATTAAAATCTGTTACTCTTTGGCAAAGAAGGATCCTCCTGAGGGCATTAGAGCTCATTCCACCAGAGCTAAGTCGGCCACTTCGGCCTTGGCCAGAGGTGTTCCTGTGGTCGACATCTGCAAGGCCGCAACTTGGTCGTCCCTTCACACTTTTGCAAAACATTACTGTTTGGATTCTGAGGTTAGAAGGGACGGCCATTTTGCACGGTCAGTGCTGCAGGATTTCTTGGTTTGACCATTTAGGCACCCACCGCCGGGCGTGGTACTGCTTTGGGACTCTATTCATTAGGTGAGGAATCCACAGGTAGTTGTATCCATCAGAAGAACGAATTACTTACCTTTGGTAACGACTTTTCTGGTGGATACATTAGCTACCTGTGGATTCCTCACGGTCCCACCCGCCTCCCCGTTGCCTTTCTGGTCTTACCAAGTAATCCTTGAGTACGCTCCTCTTGGTCTTCGAGGGTGCAATAGATGTTGTATATAATATATTTATATATGTATATATGTATATATCTTTGTGTATATACTTGATGTGTATATATATTTTAAAAAGAGAGAGTTATATATATATATAAAAGATTTACAGTTATTCATGCAATGTTGTGTATTTTTACAATGTTATGGGATGTTGCCTTGCTCTTTCATTGCATTGCCTGGTTGTTCTCATGCACGTAAAAAATGATTGGTACTGACGTCGGCACGTCGTCGAGGACCTCTTATTGCCTGTATGACGTCAGACGGCGTCGCGTGGGCTAGAGTGACGTCCTCGTCGACGTGCAGAGACTAGTAAGAAGATTTCCGTCGAATGCTGGCGCCATGGGAGTATTCATTAGGTGAGGAATCCACAGGTAGCTAATGTATCCACCAGAAAAGTCGTTACCGAAGGTAAGTAACTCGTTCTTTTGGACAATGTGAAATGGAAGGCTACCAAATGTGACCGGTGACAGATTGTTTACTGCCAAATCTGTCTTATTCTTTTCTGGTTCATAGACCCATTTTTCTTTCAAAAGGTGATTGTTGCTGAATAAGGAAAAAACATGGCTCTATATTCTTCTGCAGTATTTCACTGAACTAGTACTCGTCAGATCTTGCAGAAACTGAAATGATCCAATGAATGAGTCTGAGAAGTCATCATTGAAGTCGGCAAAATATCCAGAAGCAGTTTGTGCAAATGGTGGAGCCGTGGTCAGTGGGGAGTTGGTGTTTCCCGTGGTGGGACACTATAGATAGCACCATCCGTGTTGGAGTTGAGTCAACTCGGTCAACAGTTTCTATAGTGTGTGATGTTAGTGGAACCAATGCAAGATCATCTTCCACCCTCCCCAAGCTCTGAGAGGTGTCAGTGTTGGTATAAACAACTTGTAGAGGAACTTCTTGACCAGTAGTGAGAGGGATTCGGGAACTACTGGACGTTCCTCTTGGTCGGCTGTGCAGGAACGGCCACATGGTGTAATTTGACATTGTCGATGGAGACAAAACGATTTTCTTTGGCACCTGCCAACGGTGGTAAAATTAGAGTTCTGGTACGGTGTATCCCTAATACGGGACTGGTGCTCAGTAAGCAGGGCCAAATTCCTTTTTCACAGCGACTATTTCACGTACAAGATCCCCAACTCTGGGAATCCAGCCGGTAGATGTTACAGGCACATCCTTAATTCCTGTGGAGGCAGCACTGATAGAAGAATTGTCGTCACAGAACTGTTGCAATTCCTTTAAGACAGTGACACGTTCATTTATGTCAAAAGGTGTTTCTGCTGCCTCCATGCCAGAACCATCAAGTCTCGGAACATACACTTGAGTTCTGAACAGGCACTCATATGAAGTACGTCCCCCTAGGGATCTTCTAGGCAGATTATTACGTGCTCTCTGAACTCCATATAGGTGGGTAAGCCAACTAAAATACGTACCTAAGACTCTGGCTGTTAAGGATTGCTTTAAATCACGGTTTAATCGCTCCACCACACTATTTCCCTTGGGATGAAATGGAGAAGAGTACTGGAGTTGGACCCCTAATGAAACCATGGTGTCCCTGAATGCCCTTGAGGTGAGAGCAGGGCCCTGGTCCGAATGGAAAGCCGCAACCGCATATGTACTGATAAAGACTTGCAAATCTTTATTAACGGTTCGAGCGTCAGTGGAGTGTTGTGGCCACACCCATAAAAATCTGGAGCATGAATCAACAGCGACTAAAATATTTTTGTATGCACTCTCTGGTGTTAGGGGACCGCAATGATCCAAGTACACACATTGTAATGGTTTGTTTGAAATCAAGAGGGGTGTCTGCGGTGGGCGTTTGGCAGTGGAGACTTTAATTTGTTGACAGATGTCACAACAAAGGACATACTGCTTGGTCTCTTTATAGAGACCTGGCCACCAATAATGGGCCTGCAAGATCGAAATTGTAGCCGCCACACCAGCATGGGCAGATGCTACCCCCTTATGCACTGCTTTAATCAATTGTGATCTTATATCTCTATTGGGAATGTCTTGTACCCCTACGCCTGGTATCTTAACCTCAGCATTCAGCATTCCTCCGATTTGTTAGGAATATTTGTCTGGAAATTCTTTAGGATAGGGCGTACCATCAGCCGTAGCTGTCACGGCAGCCCATATGTCTGCGTCTGGTTTTGAACTCAAACGAGTCACTGCAGCTACAGCAGCCACAGCCACTGCTGACATTGCGGCTTCATCAGCCAATGTATTTCCAGCAACAGGTATCCCAATGCGCTGGTGTCCAAGTGTATGTACAACATGGGCATTTGGTAGTGTTTCTTTTAGATCTGCTACTTTCCCCCACAGAGGTCTGTGTTTTATGGTGTTGCCTTTGGAATCTCTGAACCCATTCTGGCGCCAATAATGCAGGTATTCATTAAAGGACTGGACACAGTGATAGGAATCACAAACAATCAGCGTGGGCTGTGCAGGATCCGTGTGCTCCAGTGCCATCAGCAGAGCCTTTAGTTCTGCCAACTGTGCTGTGCAATGCCCTAGGGTTTGCGTAATGGTATGTAGAGGACAAAATGTATTGCCCTCCATGTAGCCACTTACGACTGCGCACGCAGCAGAATATTGGTGTTTTGTGTCAATTGCAGGTTGTGCAGAGCCATCGGTGTACATGACTCTATAGTATTGTTCAATTGGCAGCTGGAACTGCGTAATCTATTTCGTACTTTAAAAATTCTTGAGGTTGTAACTTTGGATCAAAAATGTAGTCTACATCAGTGGCTGTCAAAGACGTAGCCCATTGTATCCAATGTGGATGTAATGCTTTTGCGTTTGGAACGCTGGCTTTTGTAACAACCTCTAGGGCTGGGATCGGAGAAACAACAATAACGCATTTTCCTTGGGCACGAGGTCTTTCTTTAATGACAGCCATCTGCACCGCAGTGAGAATTTTTTCAGTGGCAGCAAAGCGTTGTTCTGCCTCTGAATATAAGTGTGATTTGTATGCAATCTGGACTGTCTCACCTTCATTAGATGTCAAATAGGTGAAACCGATGGCACCAGCTGTTACTCTAATGACCAAATGTGTTTTATTGTCCCTCTTGTGTAAGTGTTGAGCTGCAAGCATGTCTGTTTGCAAATCTCGAAGAATGCATGTATGTTCAATTGTCCAGAATTTACTTGAAAAATCGGGACGTATCAGATCATACAAAGGTTTTATGCGTGTAACATAATCTGCAATGTAAGTTCTGCCACAATTTAGGAAACCCAATAGAGATTGAAGTTTTTTAATCGTATTTGGTGGTTGTAACTGTGCGCATTTCTCAAAGAATTGTGGCGCTAGACTCTTTCCTTCACTTGATAGCTCATATCCCAAAAACAGGATGCTGAGGAAAGCAATTTAAGTTTTTTTTAATTGAATTTTTAGCCAAATTCAGCAAATTCTACAACAATGTGGGCTACCCGTCTTAGATGTTGTAGTATTTCCTCATCCATAAGATAGATATCATCTACATAGGACAATGCTTCAGGATCAATCTTGTGCAAAATTGCTGTCACACGAGCTGCAAACAGTCCTGGACTGTTCTTATACCCCTAAGGTAAACAACTGATTTTTTTCTGGGAACCTGGTGCTCTGAAACTTGTTAAGTCTCTACTTTCAGGTGCTATACTTTGGCAGACAAAAACATTGGAAATGTCCAGTGTTGTTTTGTATTTTTTACGCACTATATTGTTCATTAGCGCTGTGCTATGTGAGTTTTGGATAGCATAAGTGCATGTATGACTGTTTAAGTGTCTGTAGTCTAATACTATTCTACATGAATGGCCTGGTTTGGCTACTGGGAATAATGGATTTTTCTTTGGGGAGACACAGAATTCAATTACACCCTGGTACTCTAATTGTGTGAGTATCTCTCTCACAGGTGCTTTTGCTTCATGTTTTATTGGATACTGAGGTTATGGTTGAGGTTCACTTTTAATTGGAATTACATGGTAGGGGGATTCTTTATCCCATCCTACGTGATTTCAGTATAACGCAGGTGCCTTGGCCAAAGCCCAATCAATGGCATAGGATTCAGCGAGTTCCTCTGGAACAAGGGGAGAGAATGAAGGCTTAATAACGTGTTCTCCGTATGGGCAGGTGCGGACAAATTCAGATGGCCAATCTTGTTCGGCCAACAAAACATCATATATGTTTACTACATGATCCCAAAAGATTGCGTCTATTATGTGCTCAATGTCTCCTTCTAACTGTAGCGTTACTTTATATACCCCATCAGGCGTGGAGACACACATCTCCGCAGTTTCTACTTGTATAAAGGCATCAATTGCTTTCACCTCCAGATGCTCTAGAAGATTCAGGCGAACTATTGTGACCCCTGCCGTGCTGTCTAGCAGTGCTAGAGCCCACTTCTTGTTCTTTAAGAGGACCCTCTTCCTGAGTGGCATGTCGAACTGTGACTGCTGCCATTTTTTTTGTTTTTGAATTGTGTTTTTTGTTGGGCGGGCTTCTCTTCCTTTTTAACAGAAACCTCCGAAGAGCGTTGTTATTCCTGTCTCGGTTTCACATTCTCTGTCCTTCGCTCTGATCACCCACCTCTCTCATTTAATTTTTCCAATGAGTCCTGAAAGGAACAAGACTGGCGTGTATCAGTATATTGATATCTAGCAGGCGTTTTTATATTATCTCTATTTCTGAGATTATATCTGTTCTGCCGGGTCTCCATACGCGGAGATTCTCCCCTCTCTTTTTTATGAGTTTGTTGTTTTTTATCCCAGCATTTCTTATTGCCCTCAGGAGCTTGCTTGGGCAAATCTTTAGTTGATTTGCCCTGAAATTGTGGTTTAGATGGTCTGGCTTCTAAACTGTCTCTACCTATGCTAGATTAAGTTTCTGCAATTATTTTAGGCAACCCACGTTCCTGTTCCTGTTGCCGAACGTCACGGAGCCTCATGCGCACTGCAAGTGGGACCGCTTTACTTAAAATGATTGAGGAACAGAGGTCTTGTATGGGGAAATACTTCCTCCAGTGCATTAATCTTTTGTGCTAACCAAAACGAAGTTTCCTCCCATTTTGCGGGTACCTTACCCATTATCAAATGTACAGGCGCAGGATTTATACCTGGCGTTGCTGCATGTGGATGTGCTGGAGCAGCATATGCTGGGTTTGTATTTAATGTTTGCATTACGAATTGTACTAATCATCTATATATCACTGTTAATTCAGTATATAAACGACGAACCTCAGCCACCGCTAAGTTTGCAACTCCAAGATGTGGTTTATAAGTGGGACCATCATTACTTAGAGGACCTAACCTTACTGGTAATATTGTCTGGGGTAGGGCGCCATCAAGCCAATTGTTATGTTCTTGATAAGATAAAGGCATTTCTAAATATACGTATGCTCTGTATTGTCCAGGTGCATTCGCAAATGTATAATGATGAAATGTATTTGTGTTCCCATCAACTGCTGCAAATGTGACCCAAGAATAAAAATGTTCTGTTCTATAAGCTGCATGGGCAACCACCACGAATGTGAATGGACCTTCCTGTGGGGTTAGGCCATTTGCAAATAAATGTGTAGTTAGAGGTTGTCTCATATTAGCTGCTATTTGTACCTGCTGTGGATTCGTCATTATAGAGAGACTATAAGTTCAGAGAAGGCATACCAAATAGTGTTTTTTCTTTTAAAGATCAAGCTTGAACAACCTCCAGCTGCAAATAGGGACCCGAAAATTAGAGCCTGACCAAACGTTGGCAGCGCCATGTCGGGTAGGCTCTCATTATTCTAATGAGACTACTGGATTTTGAGTGGCAGAATCGCCCCCGGTGTTCGAGACTAAGTCTAACCCACTGCGGGTGACACCTGTCGCTCCAATACGGGTTTTGCTCCGGCTAACTAGCAGTGCCTCATCCCCATCAAAGGATCGTGATGATTGGGCAGCCAAGCGCATAACATACCTGGCTTCTCAGGGAAGTCATGGTCACTCAAGTCTCATCCGGTTCTCTCACTTGCAATTCAGTCTCATATATAAATGACAAACAGAAGCAGTATATGTTTCAATAATGAGTTTAATAAAACAACTGCATCTTAGATAGCAAGGTGTGAGCTGCAATAACCAGGATGACACAACATGACAGTATTAAAATTGTGACGAGAAGAGTGAAGCATAAGAACAACGCTATCATATTGTCAATATTTTTCATAGACTAATCCCTACCTAGGCTAGGATAGAGCACAGCATGTTAAGCTCTAATTCTGCCCTTCAGGTTCCCCTGGGAAGACATCAACCCCCATACCTGAGCAAAGGCCTGCGGTCTGCGTAAGCATCTGCAGCGAAGCATTCTGCGATCAGCATACAGTGTTGGTTCTCTGGCTGGGCTCTCCCTCTAACATGTAAGGGACAAGGAAGTGTTTTTATAATAACACAGCTGATATTCTGAGAAAGTGTCCCTACGTAAGGATGTGTATTTTCTACGAATATTGAAGACTAAACTTCTACCACGTTCATGGCAATGTACCGTGCAGTAGCCTTGGAAGAAGCACAGAGTGATCAAGAATATCTTGTTTGAGAACAGAGTGCTGGCCTAGGCAAAAACTGTTAGAAATAGGGAAATAAAACAAGACCGTAAAAATGGTTATTGTAACAATAATAAGACGAAGCAGAATAAAATATATCTAGGTTAAAGTGCACAGCGGCCTAGTGTGTTAAAATAACATGCATGGATCTATAACTAAAATGGCTACACAACAAGGCTGATTATCATTTGACCAAAGGCAAAGGAAACATTGGTCATTGTTTTCTAATGTATCTCCATCCATTTGCTTCAATCCGGGACATGCTTTAAACAGGTCAGCCTTTGCCTCTGAAAGGCCATCTAGACAAATCAGCTATATGGTATCCCCTATTTTGGTATGAAGGTTAAACTTGGGAAAGGAATATGGTGCAGATGGGAACATGTTTTCCTTTATTGCTCAAGGAGATATTATTTTTTTCTTGATACAAAACTAGAACAAGCCTGCTCCAAAATGTTCTTCGTGAAAAAGTCTAAAGTCTATTGTCACAGAAGCCAAGACTTTGAAGCATGAGTTCTCTAATTCAACTAAATGTTCTACACCCCCTTTTTCATTTGTGGTGCAGTCCCAGAATCTGATGGGGTTTGGTTTGGTGAAGTTAAAATCTCTAGCCTCAGTGTCTGCCTTTGCCATGGTGACCTTCTAAAGATGGTTTTGCCTTCATACTAGGTTACATTAAAGAATTGTTCAGCTGTTTGTGAGGATCAAGGAGGATGCTGCTGACTGGTTTTGAGTCAGAAGTCTTAACTGGTCCCAAGATAAGATTGGCTCCCCACATACTCTATTGAAACCTACATAGTCAGAAGGATGCCTTTTCCTGGATTACTGTGCTACATCATTACAAAATCTAGGTTTGGGAAACAACAGCTGAATACTAGCATAGAGAGGAAGTTTATGACAATGGGCCTGATTTAGATACTGGCGGATGGGTTAATCAGTCACAACGGTGACAAATATCCCATCCGGTGAAATCTACATCCATTTATATCCTATGGGATTTAGATTGCAGCAGGTGGGATATTCGTCACTGTTGTATCAGAGTAACCCATCCGCCAACATCTAAATCAGGTCCAATGTTTTCACATTCAAAAAGTGTACAGATGGGAGCTGTCATCAAAGAGATCTTAGTAAAGACTTTGAATTCATTTCAAGAATTTTTGGTACACTCACTCACAGGGCCTGTCCATAGGTGTTTTTGTGGTGTGAACCTAAAGTAAATAGTTTATCCTTTGTACATGTACAGAAGGATATGATTGCTGAGGTGAGGGTGTAAGCTTCAATAATCAATGATATTCCAAAAAAATATGGTAAGGATGAATTATAGGTTAACAGGAGGAATACAAGCTACTAAAATATAGGGCCTGATTTAGATATTGACGGACAAGTTACTCCGTCACAACATTGACAGATATCCCATTGGTCGAAATCTAAATCCCATCATATTCTGTGGGATTTAGGTTTCTGCAGATGGGATATCTATCACTGCTGTGACAGACCAACTCACCCGTCAATATCTTAATCAGGCCCATAATTTGATGTTCTTTTGTCCTCAATTAACAGAAACGCACTAATTGCTCCTTATCGATTTGATGACACTTTGCATGAAAGTGTCAATGAAATTCATAATATCACCACTATTTTTGAAAGAAGACACATTCTTAGGAGGAGACATTAATTTTTTTATATTATATAGGGAATACACAAACTCTCAAGTCAACGTCAAAAAATTAATTCACTGAAAATACTAGGTTAAATGATTGTTTACCATAATTGTTGAATTCAGGCTCATGATAACCATACAATAATATGTAGCCTCTGCTATGATTGTTATTTTTGAGCAAATGATGCCAGAGAATACTGGGTTTACTGGAAGACAGGGGATTATTACTTACCAATATGTAATAATCTACCAATGAAGGCACTCGACTAATAATTAAGAATTTAAACAGAAAGTCAATGAAATGTTAACTTAACATTGATTAAAGTAGGAAAATCAACAGCATTTTTACAAAGATTGGAATCCTATATATGTCAGCAAGTAGTTACGCTTTGTAAATTACACTGCCAAAATACTTCTACAGGCAAAATTAAGATATATATACTTGAGTAAATTAGAGTACATTCCACTACAGTACAGAACTGCCTATGCATGCACCCTTTGGTGTTTCCTAAATGAATATTTCCTTTTTACTTCCTGTTGTTATTTTATTGCTTCAATGATGTATAACAAATATCAAGAGCAGTTAGAAGTATTTGGACAAAACTCCTTTTTAGGGGTAAACAAACCAACACAAGAGCATTTTGGGAAACTATAAAAAGCCTCAGTCGAGTGACTAGTGTAATAAATAATTCAAGTGTTTCAGAGAAAGCATGGGTTGTCGATTTACCCAAGACATTTTCCATAGGTATATGCCCTGAACATCCTTATTGAGATAACACAAGCTATATAGTGGATAATGAAGCAATGAATATAGTCTGCCTCAAGAAAATATGTTCAGATATTTCATGCCTCATCCCTGACGATCCTTCTAGACTGCACTATCCCCCAGATATGGTAGCCAAAGTGATCAGGGCTGGGGAAAAGAAGGTGCACCAGGGCCAAATGGTATTCCACAGGCCATCTTCAAACTGGATCCTGAATATTAGGCACCCCCTGTCTGTATTGTTTGGAGAGGTGGGCCTAACAGACAGAATTCCCAACTGCTGGAAAGGGTCGATAATGAACCCAATATTCAAAGGTGGTGACTAGTCAAATCGGGCCAACTACAGGTTGATTGCACTCATAGACTCTTAGGCAAAATATTATGCATCATGAGTTCTGGAGGAACTGACTGAATGGTCAAACAAGAACAACATAGTCCCAGTCAAATAGAAGGAGGTATGAAGAGGGTTCATGATTACCACCAGCACCCTAGCTGTTGCATTAATAGCAGGCAGATGCAAGCATCGGTGGAACAAGTTACATTTATTCTTCATAGACTTTAAAGCAGTGTTTGATCGAGTTGACTGTGCCCCCAGACAGAATGCTTTGAGCCATTGTGCTGTTATACACACTGCTATACACGCACACCTGGATCCAAGTCAAACTTGCCAACAGCACAAGAATATCAATGAGAATCTCAACGAAAGTAGGCCTCAAACAAGGCTGTGTTTCAGCTGCTCATTTATTCAATCTGTTCATGTGACACATTTCGCCAAGGTTGGACCAGATAAATTCTCATCCACCACGCCTGGGTACCCTAAGTTTGACACACTTTTCCTACGCAGACGATATAGTCCTACTCAGTCAATTAAGAGAGGGACTCCAAAGATCACTGAGAGAACTAGCTCACTATGTCAAGTGTAACAGCATTGAAGTCAACACAGCGAAAACAAAAATAATGTCAATACCCAACTGATCATGCCCTCCTCTTAATATCAAGTTTAATAACCAAAGCCTAGAGGAGGTTCAAAGCTATAAATATTTGGAACAGATTAACCTTCTAACCGCATTAACAGTATGTCATCAAGAAAGGAAACGTCCTGACTTATGCGTTCCATGCATCAGCAAAGCAGCTGAATGGTCCCTCCTTTAAGCCATTTCTAGCGGGTATATCGGGTAAATTTCTACCAACAGTGTCTCAAGTGTCATAATGCACGGAAAAGATGCTTCAACCTAGGATAGGTTGCAACTAAATGTGTACAAAGGAGTATTTGGCCTCCCTCGGAGTTCTTCACCTGCCCAAGTACGCCTGGAATTTGGCCTTTTGCATGACTCATAGAGAGATGTTACAACTCTATAGAAACCTGGTATAAGATCTAGTCAAAATGGGGCAATACATTAAGTAATGCCATCTGGCAAGCATTGGCAAAAAATCCTCAATCCACCCATAGTAAATATCTGCGAACTACACTATAGACATCAAATACAACAGACCTATGGAACAAGAACTCTCCATTCTAAGCATTTCACCAAACAAATAAATAAAGTTGTTAAAGTGCAATCCTGGCTGCAGACTTAAGTATGCCATGTTCAGTACACCCAAAGAGGAAACTGAAGGCAACCTAATTTGGTATTCTACCTTCTCTGACTGACCAACCTGCCTGGAATGGTAATGACCCAACTACGTGTAGATTATGCAGTGCTCTAAAAGAGGTAATCACCCATCTGGTTTGCACAATCCCGCCTCTAAAGTTTGTTTGTGTTTCCTTATTGAAAAATAATTTTATTGCAAGGGGCATTCAAATATACAAAATGGCTATAATAAAATGACTTCATTCAACTGACTGACATCTTAACTGCAAACTGATAACATTCATGAAATCATTTGAGAATTTAATCCAACTGGCTCCTACAAGGCTGATCGGCCCATAAGTATCCACCATTCAAAACCCTCTTTTACCAATCAAGCTATTTTTGACACGATTCAGAGACTCAACACCATTTCATAGCTGATATATACGATGAGTTCACTCCCTCATAGAGTGGATCCCCCGTGATGATTTTTAATGCTCTTGAAGAGATGACTTTTTAAGGATGACTTGCTCTGATCTTTTAATACAATTGATTTCTTAATCAAATGTATTATTCACTGGTATTGTAACGCTATTATGGTTTTTATTAACCTAAACAATAGAGTATTTTTGTACCTTTGTAAAACAAATATCGAGCGGGTTTTCAGGACAGTTCTACTGAATGAGTACTTTGTTAAGTGCTATTATTACTATACAAACTGCATCGTCGTGTCTGTTTCTTTAGAGCATGTGCCTCTTCCTGGAAAAACCCTGTTCTGTAGCATAAAACACCTTCTTTATTAGATCAGAAGTGAACCGTTATTAGATCACGTTGCTTTAGTTCCTTGAGGGATTAACATCGAAGCTGAACTCGACAATGTAGTTGTTGAGCTCTTTGTTTATCCTTTGCTGAGTGGGCCACTGCAAAGTAACAGCTGAAACTACAAAATGAACAGAGAAGACATTGAAAAAAGTCCTGCACCTACGTCGTTGTTTGTTTGTGGTATGGTAGTAAGTTGAACCTTCAATTAATCTCCAGTTTACGTCACAAGGCGCTGTCTGATTCTGCTTCAGCATAGTGTTCTTTGAAAACAAGTAAAATAAACCTATTATTGTCAACCTTTTCACTGCATTTTTCATAGCATACGCTTTAATATCCCTTAATAAAACTTCAGACTGTGTCTGTCCTGCTTTGGGAGGGTATAGCTATTTTTTTGCCTGGAACTGCAATTTCAAGGCATCAGACTTTTAAATTGTGCTGTGGATCTAAATTACAACCTTTCCTTTTTGTTTTATGATAGTTGAGGTAGTATTAACTTTCACACAAATATTCCAGGACTCTAATTAAAATTGTAAATGAAAACCGTAGGATATTTTGTGTGATACATCTATTTCAATACATATTCTAAGATTGGAATTACAATTATAAATTGCCCATCCCAGCATCCAAATACCCTTTGCTGCTCGGAGGGTGCAACTAGAGACGTTTTGGGTAGCAGTAGGAGACATGGCTCATTATTGAGTTAATGGTTAGTTGATCTCCAAGTCAGATCAAGCAACTATGGCCCATATTTATACTTTTTATGCCCCGCATTTGCGCCAGTTTTTGACGCAAAAGCGGTGCAAACTTGCAAAAGTTGCTCAAATTTACAAAATATAATTGTATTTTGTAAGTTTGCACTGCTTTTGTGTCAAAGAATGGCGCAAATGCGGCGCAAAAAAAGTATAACTATGGGCCTATATCTGCAAAAATGTGACAGATGTTCACAAATAATTAGTGTGACACGGTCTCAAGACATACTGACACATTGCTCTAACAGACGCCATTCAGCAATCAATATTTGGAGTAGTGCTTGACAATATGTGTATTTGGGATGCAGGGCAGAAGCAGTTTATTGTCCTGCAGACGGCCGGGCCTTTGACAAGGACGCTTTTGTTCTGAAGAGATACTGGCAGCCTCCAAGCATATCCTACTTGCAGTGACACTGGGTGCACGTTAGAAATTAAAGATGATGCAAGCAACTTGTTCTGTGGTCATTAAGACGCAGTTTAATAATCTGAATTAGAGTGTGCTTTCATTAAAGGCATACATTAGTTTAGGGAAAGCTCCAAATGTATGACTCAATATAGAAATTCTAATTTAATTGTAAAAACGCTGCAAGTTCTAAGTACACTCGATATGAAATTTGATAGGAAGGTACTGTGTGAAAGATATTGAAAATCGTCATTCTTTTGCATTTCCTGTGGGAAATATATAAACTATACTTCCCAGGATGTAGCAGGAAATAAAACACCATTTGAAAGAAATATATTGCGTACAATATGTTCAAATATTTTCTTCCATTACATTCTCTGGAGCACGTACATTAAACATTAAAGGTTGAATACGATATTGCTAGGTCTTTATCTTTTAGAACGATTTGCACAAGAGTTGCAGGCTCTGTGTTAATGAGACTGAGTTCTGAGTAGCAGTTTTAGCAGAAGACATCAATTATGTATTTGAGTACAATTATTATATAACCAGTTGACAAGAATTCGAGAGACAACTCAAGACTGAAAACTAGGCTTTTCTATACTCAATGTATTTGTTACAAAAGTATTGAGGCCTTGGCTTCCAGTAAGCAGCAATTTCTCAATGCGTATGAAAGCTAATATGCTCAAGGATGTCTTTTCTAACCTTCAATGCTTTTATTTACATATACATTTAAATTGTGCCTTTTTGCAATCGGATATTACCTAATTTTAGAAATGTACACTCAAAAGTAGTCGTGCAACAGAAATAGTTTCAAACTTTTTAGAAGGGCTCTATCAGACTGTTATATTTTGAAGAAAAGACCTGTGAGAAACTACTTTAGCTTGCTACTTATTTCACTTTTTGTCTTTATATAACGTAATACAATTTACTCATATCTTCACATTTCATTTATGCATATAAACAAAAAGGTGTGTAAAAACATGTTGTATTTTATGTCTTCATTTCCAGATCCAGCCAGGATTATTAAAAAACTAAAAGAAGCATGCCATCTAAAGATTCTCCTGATTGTTCTGATATAAAACAGTATATTGCGTAATTATTGCCTCTGAGTTGTGTTAAAGTTTAAAATTGTCTTCGGGTGAGTGAAACCTATACAGACGGAATACAGAAGATTTATGGTCCCTACCTTTCTACTAGCCAAAAATGCAGATGGCAAAGCAATAGGGATAGAGGCAGAATGCCTATCCATGAGCTATGGCTGTCAGATCTTATATGCTGTAATGAGCAATTAGAGTTATGCACAGAAATAAAGCCTGCACCCAACCCAACCCAACCAAATACATCTGGGGACACTTATGTGCCTATTTCTTGAATCATAGTCCAACCACAAAGAGACACTGATAATTGACGCTGACCATTTGTTGTAATGTCCCTCATCATATCCTGTCCACTTTATATGAGGTGGAAGATCTTGAATTTACCTGCCTTATTAAGTGTTATGTTGTGGAATTGCCATATTTTGCATTTAGCTGGGCAAGGATGAGTTTCAAATGGACTATTGCACCAATCTGGAAATCTGGAACCATTTATAGTCTGTGTTTCTAGAATTATCCGGTCATGATGTGGAAATGCAAGTGCATTTCTTCATTTTGTCTGCTATTGTTTATTTCTTTTAAGCTTGAAAATGTTTTATTAATGCATCGCAAAGTGAACAACAATATTTAATAGTTGCTTCCTTAAACAAGTCTAGTGATGTCAACGGAAATATCATATAGCCACTGTTAGATCTGGCATCTTTGGTGTGGTCTCTCCTGACTTTTTGCCTTCTGGCTTCCTGTTTTGCTTACTTTATTTTTTTGCTGGCTTTAGGACTCTGGGCGCTTTGCCACTGCTGACCACTGCTAAAGTGCATGCTCTTTCCCTGAAACATAATAACGTTGGCTTATCCACAATTGACATATTTAATTTACTTATAAGTCTCTAGAAATAGGGCACTGCCTGTCCCCAGGGCCTATAAATTAAATGCTACTAGTGGGCTTGAGCAACAAGGATGATGGAAGGAGTGCTGAAACTTTTCGAACGCTTACCCCTTGCCACAGATCTGGGTTACATCCATCATTCTTTTGCTCACCATGCCACCTCAGTTTGGACCCAGCCAAATGCAAATCAGTCTTGACTGTGCTCCCCATGGGAACAGTCCAGCCTGAAGTGCCAGGCCATGTCCTCCCTGGACTGGGAACGGATTTGGGTACCACATCCCATCAGCCAGGCTATCTTGAATCCAGTGGCACTGTGAAAAAAGGGCCCAATCTGGGCATACCCTGGCCATTTAGGGCAACTTTAGCAACACAAAAGGATGCTGGATGGAGTGCTACAAATTTTCAGACACTCACCCCAGTCCCCTCTGATTGTGCCAACCACTGAAGTAGCCCTTTAAACGTGGCTCAGGCCTGCCATTGTAGAACCTGTGTATATAGTTTTCAACTGCCATGTTGACCTGACAATTTAACCCTCTTGCCAGGCTCCCACCTTGTTTTTCAATATATATAAGTCCCTCTAAGGTAGGTCCTGGACAGCCCGAAGGGCAGAGTGCAGAGTATTTAAAAAGTTGGACATGTACTTTTTAGTTTTCCATGCCCAGGTGAAAAACTCCTAAATTCCTTTTTTACTACTTCAAGGCACATCTCTACCATAGGTTAACATTGGAATTACCTTATTACATGTCATAAGTGTAATGTCCAATTGGGAAGAGATAGGACTCCCAAGTTTGGTGTCTCTGGAATTGCAATTTAAAATCAGAACTCATGATAAAGTTGGATTTTAAATTGCAACTCTAAAATGCCACTTTCGGAAAGTTGGCATTTTCTTGTTTTAAATCTCTCGTGCCTTCCTCCTGTCTCTGAATATGTCTGGGTGGTTGACAGCTGGGCTCTTGTATATTCACTCCATACAGCCACACACAAAGGGAGTGTAGGTGTGACTGATGGACTATCAACATCCTGATGGCCCACCCTGGGCAGGATGGGAGGGAGGAGCTGACACACACACCTGATTTGGCTGTGCCCCGAGCCCACACAATGGGCTGCATACCCACCTGTAGTGTGTCTGGAGCGAGGGCATGGAGGGAAGGGCAGTGTACACTTCAAAGGCCTTTCTTAATTGCCTCCCCTACGTCAAAGGCACCACTGAGTATAAGAACTGGACTTCTGACCCCACCAAACCAGTACACGTCTGGACCTGAGGACATTCTGCTAGGAGGAAGGACTGCTGTGCTGCTGAAGAGACTGTCACTCTGCTGGACCCTGCTGGACTTTGCTGGACTTTGCTGTACTCCTGCTCTGCCTGACATGCTGCACTCCCTGCCTGAGAGTGAAAAGGACTGGAACCTGCATCTCTACATCCCAGAACCAAAGTGACTCCAAGAGCTTGCTGGCTTGCCACCTGTTCTGAAGTCTCAGGGACATCAGATGCTTCCCCTCCATCTTCGAACAGCACCAGGACTTTACTTAATGCAAGTCTTGCTCTGCCAAGTGGTGCCAACCCAGTGTTCTTGGAAGTGAGAATAAAGTGCTGCATCTGCCAGAACCTGTGCATCAATGCCATTGCACCAATCAGAACTGATACATCACCTGCTGCGAGATCGGGATCGATACATCACCGCTGATATAGGGACTGGACTAGCGCATGGGACTTGGAACCAATGCAATACCGCCACTGCATGGATAAAATCGATGCATTGCACCTCCAGCGTGGACTCACCCAGCTCATTCCATTCAAAACAATTGCACTCAGAATCAACACATTGCACTCTGAACCAATGTATTGCTGCAGTTGCATGGAGAAATCTGGTGCAACACTGCAAGTGCATCAGGATCATCAAAGCATCTTGTGCTGCAGCAAGAAATAAGGTACCATTGCTAAGCGGGCCTAGGGTGGGTCCTGTAGCCGGCCTGCACTACATCATGGATGGCCTGAACTCTTGACTCTGTCTTGGTCCAGCACAACCAGATATCCCAGTAGGCGCTTATTGCTTCTAAGTGCTACTTGCACATTTATTCTTTGAAAATTAATATCTTGGCTTCTGTTGTATGTTTGTGGCTTTGGTCTTGTTTTATGTGCGTCGGGTATGCCCAGATATGGGTCCCGGGCTCACTGTGCCACTGGATTCAAGCTAGCCTGACTGATGAAGGGTGATACCCTGAAATCGGTCCCAGGATGCTTGTTTCTGGTCCAGGGAGGACCTGCCTTGGCAGTTAGGGCTGGACGGTTGCCATGGGGAACAGGGTCAAGACTGATTTGCATATGGCTGGGTCCAAACTGGGGTGCATTGGTGAGCAAAATAATTGATGGATTAATCCCAGTTATGTGCCTGGGGGTGAATGTTTGATTGGTTCCGCATTCCGTCCATCATTTGTGTTTTTTTACTTTTGTCGCCATATGTGCACTGGGTATGCCCAGACGTCGGTCCCGGGCTCACTGTGCCACCGGATTCAAGCTAGCCTGGCTGATGATGGGTGATACCCTGAAACCGATCCCAGGATGCTTGTTTCCGGTCCAGGGAGGACCTGACTTGGCAGTTCGGGCTGGACTGTTTCCATGGGGAACCAGGTCAAGATTGATTTACATATGGCTGAGTCCAAATTGGGGTGGCATAGTGAGCAAAAGAATGAATGGATTAAACCCAGATCTGTGACTGGGGGTGAATGTTTGATTGGTTCCTCATTCTATCCATCATTTGTGTTTTTTTGCTTTAGTCCTCTTTTGTTCATTAAATTAAGCTACATTTTTCTAACTTGGTGTGGATTATTTTTGTGTGGTGTTTTCACTGTTTTAAGCGTTGCACAAATACTTTACACATTGCTTCTTAAGCTAAGTCTGACTGCTCATTCCAAAGCCAGCTGAGTGTGAGTACAGGTTAATTGTTAGTGTGTATCTGACTTACACTGACTAGGATTGTGGTTCCTGTTTAGAGAGGGTGCATACCCCTGCCAACCAGAAACCCAATTTCTCACAGCTACTGTTAGAAATGGGGTCTTTGGTTGGCAGTCAGGTTACCCCCTGTCCAAGGACCCTCACTCTAGTCAGGGTAAGTCGCACACAATCCAAATTATCCTGTGCCCACCCTCTGGTAGCTTGGCACTGAGCAGTCAGGCTTAACTTAGAAGGCAATGTGTAAAGTATGTGTGCAATAAATCATACAATAACACAATATAGCACCACAAAAATACACCACACAGTCTTTAGAAAAATATATAATATTTATCTGGATATTTGCAGGTCAAAACGATAAAAGATGCAATATGAATTTGCAGAGATATCACTGAAAAGTGATATAAAGTTTCTTAAGTCTTTAAAAAGCAAACAAAGTCTCTTTTAAGCACAAAGTACCTGGGTTGGAGTGGAAAATCTCTGCAGAGGGCCGCAGAGGAGGAGATACGTGGAAAAATGGTGTGTGCGTCGGTTTCGCCCCTTCACACACGGACTTGCGTCGTTATTTTTCACGCGGGGAAGGCGTGTGTCGTTTTCCGGGAAAAATGGTGTGTGTGTCGGTTATGCCCCTTCACACACAGACTTGCATCGTTATTTTTCACGCGGGGAAGACATGTGTCATTTTGCGGCGCGCGGGCAGGTCTCCTCTGTGGTTCGCAGGATTCCCAGATGTCCTGGGGTCTGTGTGTGGAATTCTAGGCTTGTTATCCGGCTGCGCGTCGTTCCGGTGGGCTGTGCATGGAATTTTCTCCCTCACGGCAGGCGTCGCGTCGATTTCCTTTCTGGGAGTCGGGCGGCGTTGTCCAGGCGGGCCGTGCGTCGAAGTTCCGGTCGCACCGCAGGCGTCGCGACGATCTTTTCCTTGCGGGGTCGAGCAGCATCTTTCCGGATCGGCGTGCAGTGAATTTTTCACCACGGAGCAAGCTGTGCATCGAATTTTTCGGCGCACAAGGAGTCCAGTTGAAAAAGAGAAGTCTTTTTGGTCCTGAGACTTCAGGGAACAGGAGGCACGCTCTATCCAAACCCATGGAGAGCACTTCTGCAGCAAGGCAAGAGTTCAGCAAGGCAGCAGGCCAACAGCAAGGCAGCAGACCTTTGTAGAAAGCAGTCAGGTGAGTCCTTTGAGCAGCCAGGCAGTTCTTCTTGGCATGATGCAGGTTCTGGTTCAGGTTTCTTCTCCAGCAAGTGTCTGAGGTGGTAGGGCAGAGGCCCTGTTTTATACTAAAATGTGCCTTTGAAGTGGGGGAGACTTCAAAGAGGGGCCTAGAAGTGCACCAGGTCCCCTTTCAGTTCAATCCTGTCTGTCAGGGTCCCAGTAGGGGGTGTGGCAGTCCTTTGTGTGAGGGCAGGCCCTCCACCCTCCCAGACCAGGAAGACCCATTCAAAATGCAGATGTATGCAAGTGAGGCTGAGTACCCTGTGTTTGGGGTGTGTCTGAGTGAATGCACAAGGAGCTGTCAACTAAACCTAGCCAGACGTGGATTGTAAGGCACAGAAAGATTTAAGTGCAGAGAAATGCTCACTTTCTAAAAGTGGCATTTCTAAAATAGTAATATTAAATCCAACTTCACCAGTCAGCAGGATTTTGTATTACTATTCTGGCCATACTAAATATGACCTTCCTACTCCTTTCAGATCAGCAGCTACCACTTCAACAATGTATGAGGGCAGCCCCAATGTTAGCCTATGAAGGGAGCAAGCCTCACAGTAGTGTAAAAACGAATTTAGGAGTTTTACATTACCAGGACATATAAACTACACAGGTACATGTCCTGCCTTTTACCCACACAGCACACACTCTCCCGGGGTTACCTAGGGCACACATTAGGGGTGACTTATATGTAGAAAAAGGGGAGTTTTAGGCTTGGCAAGTACTTTTAAATGCCAAGTCGAAGTGGCAGTGAAACTGCACACATAGGCCTTGCAATGGCAGGCCTGAGACAAGGTTAAGGGGCTACTTAAGTTGGTGGTACAACCAGTGCTGCAGGCCCACTAGTAGCATTTAATCTACAGGCCCTAGGCACATATAGTGCATTCTACTAGGGTCTTACAAGTAAATCAAATAGCCAATCATGGATAAACCAATCAACAGTACAATTTACACAGAGAGCATATGCACTTTAGCACTGGTTAGTAGTGGTAAAGTGCCCAGAGTTCAAAAAGTCAACAACAACAGGCCAGAAAAAATAGGAGGAAGGAGGCAAAATGTTTGGGGATGACCCTGTAAAAAGGCCAGGTCCAACAGCTACTATATAAATTAGTACCCTAATGAACAATAAGTGGATGTAACATAGCAATTTTATATTTTTTAATTTTTAAGCCAAAAGGGAGAGAATGGGGAGATGTAAAGAGAGCGGAAAGGATAGCCTTTTTTGAAAGGGAAGAAGATTAAAAAAACATGTCAAATACATTTATGATGATGTAGAAAAAACGAATCAAGAAGAATCATGGAGGGTCAAATGTACGTCAAGAGTGTTAGTCCTATATCTAGAGAGAAAACATGGAAAGGGTAACCAAAACAAATCTCTTGAATAGTAGTTGTGTAGAATTTACATTAGCACTGTCCAATCTGTGTTGATGACAAAGCATTTTCTACCGCCTAAAAAAGGTAAATTCCTGAGCATCCTTCCAACCAAATGTGATCATCTATAAAGGGATTACAATTGGCAACCCAACAAACTTTTCCGCCTGAATGATATTCACCCGTATTGGGGAGGAACCACCAAGGAGGATTTGAAATAGGAGTGTAATTGAACAGATGTCTGTGAGTTGTTCTCAAATTTTTGACCGGAATCAGCTAATCGAAGGGCAGTCAGTAATTTATTAACAATATCGCTATTTCCTTATGTATATGACTAGCATTTACTCTCTGATGATATTGTATACCTATTTAAGGAAGCAGGTTTAAGAAATAATCTATTATAGAAGGGAAAACGTGTCTATGTGGTGCTGATTGATCTAGAGGTGGAGTGGATTTTTGACTAATTTCTATTCCATAAGCAAACTGAAAAACCTGTTGTAAATTAGTGTATCATTGAGATTATGTTTTAGATTTTAGTCTACCTGTGGGATGAATGGAATGACCATCAATATTTGTATAAATATATGAGAACTTTGATTGAACAATTATTGGTATCTTGGTAGTATGTTTAGTGTAATCTGCAATTTGAGAGGATGGGGTGGATTGTAGTTAAAAGGCTTTAATTTGTCAATATTTAGGAAGAGGGGAAATGTGTAAGCCAAATTTGCCTTGGAATGCTAATAAAGGAAGGAGGCCATGATCTGAATAAATCTGGCCTACTGTAACAATACTCTTGTGTAACCAGTCTTTCCAGAACAGAACTCTATTGTGTATTTTAAGGTGTTTATTGTACCAAATAGGTGGCATTATAAACTATTCAAATTCAGTTAAAGAACTTGTAATAAGATAAGAGGTTTTGCTAAGGACACAGAAAAGGTAATTGAAGGTAAAGAGAAAGAGTTAGGAGGTTTTGAAATGTGAACCATATTATGAAACAAAATATAAGGTTATAAGGGAGTGTTCTAATCATTGCCAGATGGCAAAGATGGGACTAAATTAATCCCAGAAAGAGCTCCATATCTGTTTAAGAGTATAAGGTGAGTGACATTTCTTAAATTCTTAAAGGTAGGGAAAATCACCCCACCAAGAACTTTGGATTGTTGGAGCTTTTGTAATGAAATGTGTGAGTCAATGTTTCATCTGCATCCTGATACCTTCTAGTATTCCCCTAAGTAGTGTCGCATAGGCTCTCATAATTCTAATGAGACTACTGGATTTCGAGTGGCAGAATCTTCTGCGGTGTGGGAGACTGAGTCTAACCCACTACAGGTGACACCTGTCGCTCCAATCCGGGTTCTGCTCCGGCTAACTAGCGGTGCCTCATCTCTTCCCAAGAGCATGGATGATTGGGCAGCCAAGCGCATGACATAACTGGTTTCTCAGGGAAGCCGTGGTCACTCAGGTCTCATCCGTTTCTCTCAGTTACATTTGTCTCACTTACACAATGACAAACAAAGGCAGTATATATTTCAATAATGCTTTAATAAAGCAATTGCATCCTAGATAGAAAAGCGTGGACTGCAATAACCAGGACGATACAGCATAACAAGATTACATTTGTGACAAGGAGAGTAAAACATAAAAATAATGCTACCATATCAGGGGTGTGGAATTTATTAAAATATCTACTTGTCCAGGGGACAGGTTGCTTCTCAAATCTACTTGTCCTGTAAAAAGATCTACTTGTCCCTTTGGTGCCATGTAGTGTGGCGACAAATTATGGCAGCAATCTCATTATGTAAGAGCTCTGATAATAGCCTCTCTGATTATGCCAGGCTACTACCATAATAGGGCTTGAATACTTGCAGTTTCAATCCCTACTGTAGCAATTTCCTTATTTTGCCACCTTTCTGCATACTGGGGCTGGAGGAAGCAGTAAGCAATAGTTCCAGGGCTGGAATGCCTTTGAGTCTGCAAACCTACTAACCTGCATGTTTTAAAGATTTTCACCAGCTTCTCTCTAATATTTTCCCATAATAAGAAAGGTTGGACAATTACTCCTGACAATGGCAGAATTAGAACTTCTTCCAGGGTTGGGAAGAAAGTGGCCGGAGGGAAAATGAACTTGCAGATGCTCAAAAGATTTTCACATGAGCAAATCTACACATGCGTATTTACCCATGCTAAAATACAGTTCACAAATATTTTATAGGGGTACGACGTATACCATGGGTGCACTTTTGTGACTTTCTTTAAGAATTTGGGGCCACATGTAGGTAGGTTCAGATTTGCGACCCGCAAATTGCGAGTCGCAAATCCGAATGTAGGATGGTGTCCCTGACAACATCTGTGATTCGCAAGGGCTTCGCAAATGCCCACCTAGTGAATAATCATGAGGTGGGTCGCAATTTGCGACCCCCTTGCAAATAGCGGCCCTCACAGGGATGGTGGCCTGCTGGAGACAGCAGACCACCATGTCTGTGACTGCTTCCTTAAAGGAAAACGAGATGCATTACAAAAACGAAAAATGAAACGTTTTTGTTTCATTTTTTCAGAGCAGGCAGTGGTCCGCAGGACCACTGCCTGCTCTGAAAAAATGTTTACAGTGACATTCACAATGGGGAAGGGGTCCCATGGGGACCCCTTCCCTTTTGCGAAAGTGTTAGCACCCATTTGAAATGGGTGCAAACTGCGATTGGTTTGCGCCCGCGTTCGCGGTCACAAAACAATCCTACATTGCACTGCGAGTCGCAATTAGGAAGGGAACACCCCTTCCTAATTGCGACTCGCAAACCCGTTTTGCGATTCGGTAACCAGGTTACTGAATCGCAAAACTGGGTTTGTGCATCGCAATGTGCTTTTTGCACGTCGCAAACAGCGAAAGTCGCTGTTTGTGACATGCAAAAAGCTACCTACATGTGGGTCTTGGTCCCTAATTAGGTCTGGTGTTAACAAAGACATTTTGTTTAATAAAAACTTCTATTTCTCTCTCTTTTGGCTGGCTTTACTGTGAGTGATTGCATTCTGCTCTTCCACAAGGAGCATATTGGCACACAAAGTAGTTTTGTTCAGTGTCAGGAACTACAGTGGCAATCAGTGACGTAACGAAACTGGAGGGTGCCCCTTTGCAAAGAACATGGAGGAGCCCCCTCTCCAGACTCACTCAGGGCTTGTGCTGTGCTAAAGGGGCCCCCTGGAGGGCGGCTGCAGGGCCTTTGTTATGCCACTGGTGGCAACGTGTGCTTTTAGAGTTAAAAAAATTTGGGGTTTTCTTTTGGCAGTGTTTGTTACAATGTTGAGGGCCTGGTAGCTCCCACAACAATAAAGTGTTACAAAAGCCAGGTCAAAACAAGACACGCATTGATGAAACTAAAAGACTTATAAAAATATGTCAGATCAGTTGGCTTTGTCAGTGTTTGTTTATTTTCATGCTTCCCATATTCGTGTTGAAAATGGTTACACTGATTTTCCATTAGAAATATTTTTGGGAAATACTAGCATGCATCAACACATTTTACTAAATGACACTTCATTTGCATCTAATCAGAGAGCATTCTGGGAGCATTATACTTAGCCTCATAGCCTAAAGTTTTCAAACATGTGTATACACAGCTGTTTTTTTTTGTACTGGAACCAACGTCAGTAGTGAAATGTGACCTTAAAACATTTATTTACAGCACTCACCCTAATAATCAAGGCTTTCAAATAATGAACCATAAATACAAGTTCGAACAGCATTATCTTTTGGAAACACATTACCTCAACTGCAGAGAGTTCCACTCTCTGTAAACAGGCAGCCAAAGGGTTTGTGCTGCAGAGGGTTGGACCTACTTGTCCCAAGGACAAGGTAAACATAAAAACTTGTTGCCCTTGACCCCAAACAAGATGTCCCGGGCGTCGGGCGATAGGAATTCCACATCCCTGCATATTGTCACCAGAGTCAACAGTCTAATTCCTACCTAGTCTATGATAGAGCACAGCATGTTAATCTCTAATTCTGCCCTTTGGGTTCCCCTGGGAAGACATCATCCCCCATACCTGAGCAAAGGCCTGAAGTCTGTAAAGACAGCTGTAGCGAAGCATTCGGCATTCAGCATACAGTCATGGTTCTCTGGCTGGAATCTCGCTCTAACATGTAAGGGGCAGGGAAGTGTTTTTATAAAAAAAACAGCTGGTGTTCTAAGAAAATGTCCCTACGTAAGGATGTGTATTTTCTATGAATGTCAGAGACTAAACTTATACCACGTTCACTGGCAACCTATCTCGCTGCAGCCTTGAAAGAAGCACAGAGTGAGCACAGAGTGCTGGCCTTAGCAAAAACTGTCAGATAGAGAGAAAATAAAACAAGACCGTAAAAGTGGCTAAAGCCGAATAAAATACATCTAGGTAAAAGTGTCTAAAGCCGAATAAAATACATCTAGGTTAAAGTGCACAGTGGCAGGCCTAGTATGTTAAAATAATGTGCATGAAATTATAACTAAAATGGCTACACAACAGTAGGACCAGAAACAAAAAGGAGAACATCATCAAAGTTTGTAGTACATTTTACCTGTATCTTTATATTTAAAACCTAAAAAATACTAGACCTAAGTATTACAGTATTTTGGAAAACATATCAAATGTCAAAATCAATAATAATGGAGAGAGTGGGCACCTTTGACAAGTTTCTCTATTCAATTAAACATAGGATAACAGTTGGCTGTGAATAAACATGGAA
Organism: Pleurodeles waltl; assembly: GCF_031143425.1. Taxonomy (NCBI): domain Eukaryota; kingdom Metazoa; phylum Chordata; class Amphibia; order Caudata; family Salamandridae; genus Pleurodeles; species Pleurodeles waltl. The sequence continues at coordinate 297,805,664 of NC_090447.1, forward strand.
AAGGTTGGTGAAGAGTATAATAAGGCTATGTATTACAAAATTTCCAGCTCAAAGCTGTGCCATTTCAGTGCTTGTATCCTAAAATCCCAGTTAACACTGTCAAAATCTTTCTCAGCATCTAAAGTAATTGCTTAAACGGGGACATTGTATTTGGAGGCCATAGGAATAACGTTGAAAAAGGTACTGGAGTTATCCGTAATGTGTCCTCCCTTTACAAAAAGGTACTGGAGTTATCCGTAATGTGTCCTCCCTTTACAAAGCCTGATTGTTCCATGACAATCAAATTAGGAACTATAAGGTAGATATTTGTCTTTTTCGGGAAATAAACTGAACATAACCTCGAGAAAATAACCTTGAGCCTTATTTGTGGAAAAAAATGTTGGAAGAGAGTTAAGAGTTTTGGGCTGAGTATTTTTGAGAATTTGGAGTAGAATTCTACAGAAAAGACATCGGGCTGTTGGACTGTGACAATGACTGTGACAATGACTTGCCCTTATAGCTAACTTTTATGATTTTTGATTGTATGAAAACTATAGTGTATTGTAGTAACAGCAAACATTTAGTTTTCAATCAGAAGAATTAGTAGTTTAACAAAATGTGTTGTGCTGAATATGCTGAACAGTATCAATGCCATATTGTATTGGGCATGAGGGACTAGCAGTCAACCCCAAGATCATGCCTTTGTCAGATTTCTACTGCCACTTAACCACTATAAACCTGAATAACAATATAACATCATGACTCCTTGACATTGTTAACCCTTTTGCTGCCAGGCCTTTTCCCCCTAAGCTGCCAGGCCTTTTTTTAGCTAATTGGGGCAGTTCGCGCTTAGGCCCTCATAACATTTTGTCCAAATAAGCTACCCACGCCAAATTTTCATCCTTTTTTTCAACATGCTATGGATTGTAGAAGAACCTAGAGTTTCTGGGTTCCCTTGGAGGAGGCCAAGAAATTAGCCAATATACAGCTAAAATGTCATTTTTTTAAAACAAAAATGGAAAACAAATGGCTGCAGACGAAAGCTTGTGTTTTTCTCCCCTGAAAATTGCATCAACAAAGGGTTTGTGGTGCTAAAATCACCGTCTTCCCAGCTTTCAGGAACAGGCAGACTTGAATTTAAAAAAAAACATTTTTCAACACAATTTTGGCATTTTACTGGGACATAACCCATTTTTATTATTTTGTGTGCTTTCAACCTCCTTCCAGTTAGTGACAGAAATGGGTGTGAAACCAATGCTGGATCCTGAACAGATAAACATTTCCGAACAGTAGACAAAATTCTGAATTCAGCAAGGGGTCATTTGTGAAGATCCTTCAAGGTTTTCCTACAGAAAGTAACAGCTAAATAAAAACATATTGAAATTGAGGTGAAAAAAAGAGCCATCTCTGTCCACGTTTTCTTTCATAACTTTTTCCAGCTATGGCAATTTTTTTAAAGCAATATACCGTTATGTCTTCTGGTTGTGGGTATATGTAGGGATTGTAGGTTGATCAATAACCCTAGGTACCCAGAGCCAATAAAGGAGCTGTACCTTGCAATGGGTTTTCATTGTATACTTGGTTTACAGAAACTCATTTGGTGAAATATAAAGAGTGAAAAATAGGTATCAAGGAAACCTTTCTATTTACAAAATGGGCACATGATAAGGTGTGGAGAAGAAGTGGTTATTTGCACATCTCTGAATTCCGGGGTCCCCATACTAGCATGTGAATTACAGGTCATTTCTCAAATAGATGTCTTTTTTACACTCTGTCTTACAATTGGAAGGAAATAATGTAGAGAAAGACAAGGGGCAATAACACTTGTTCTTCTATTCTGTGTTCCTCCAAGTCTCTTGATAAAAATGGTACCTCACTTGTGTGGGTAGGTCTAGTGCCCGTAACAGGAAATGCCCAAAAACACTATGTGTACACATCAAAATGATCAAATACAAAACTATCAGAAGGCACCTGTGTTTTTGGTCCTGGGCTCAGCAGCCATCTAGGGAAATCTACCAAACCCAGACATTTCTGAAAACTAGACACCTGAGGGAGCCCAGGAAGGTGTGACTTGTGTGGATACCCCAGTGTTTTCTTACCCAGAATCCTCAGCAAACTCAAATTTAGCTTTAAAAAATCACATTTTACCCACATTTCTGTGTGGGATCACCGCACCGGCACACATTTTCTACCACCCAGTATTCCCCTCAGTCTCCTGTCTCACTTGTGTAGGTGGGCCAAGTGCCTGTGACAGGGAAGATCCAAAAACATGTTGAAATTCAGGATGAACAAAAGCGGGTCTAAAAGGGCAGTTTGAAAAAAAACATTTTTAGGCAGACAAGTGGGGCAGAATTTTTATTGGTATAGATGCAACAATGCTGAGTGGTATGAATTTTGTGGATTCCTGGAGATCCTGGAAGGATCCAGCACAAAATGTGGGAAAATGAGTGACTTCAAGTAAAGTTGGAGGTTTGTAGGGTATTGTGGGTAGGAAAATGGTACACTTGAAGCACACCACTCTGGACTCACCCAGATGTTTAGTTTTCAGATGTGTCTAGGTCTCATAGATTTTTTTACATGGCAGTGTCCCTAAGTCCAAATGTGCAGCCCTCACCATTCCACGTGGGACGATTTTGAGAGTTAGACAAGCTATCATGGCCCAAATGTAAAAACAAAACCCAAAATAATCAAATGTCCTCTTGCTTGCTGTGGGATAAGATGTTTTAGTGTACGGGGAGAGCTGAAAGACTGTTACCCCCTTTAGTTGGGGTTGGGGCATAAACATGCCCATACTGACTGGTACCCACCGCCCCACTATTTATTTTTATTCCCTGGCATCTAGTATGCTGTCTGCTCCCCCCGAGGATTGGATCAGGGGTAATTGCCCATCTGACCACCGGTGGGCAGAACAACTTTGTCCCCATTTATTTGGGGTGGGGGTATGGCCATACCCCCACCCTCTTTTTCTGAAAAAAATCTTCCCTGGTTTCTGCTGGGCTTTCTGCCCCCCTTGGCGGCAGATGGGCCTTCCTAAAATAGGCCTAGAAATGGCCAACAGTAATGTGCCTCCATGGGAAGCAACCCTTTCCCAAGGGGCTGCCCCCCAAACAAAACACACACACACCAATCCCTGGTGCCTAAGTGGTTTCTGCCCCCCGGGGGGCAGATCAGCCTAATAGAAATAGGCCGATCTGCCCCCAAGGGTGACAGAAATGGCGTAAAATAAATTTACCCCCCATGGGAGCGACCTTTTCCTAAGGGGTTGCTCCCCATCTATGATAAATGAAAATAAAATAATCCGCAGATCGGCCTAAATAAATAGGCTAATCTGTCCCCAGGGGGGATAGAAATGGCCTAAAATTTATTTGCACCCAGGGGAGTGACCCTTGCCTATGGGTTTGCTCACCTTGCGTGAAATTGGCACAAAAATAAATCCCTCGTGTCTAGTGGTTTCTGCCCCCCTTGGGGGCAGATTGGCCTAAGAAAAATAGACTGATCTGCCCCCAAGGTGGGCAGAAATGGGCTAAAATAAAATTGCTCCCCAGGGGAGAGACCTTTGCCTAAGTGGTCACTCCCCATCTGTAAAAAAAAAAAGAAAAAAAAAGAATCCATGGTGCCTAGTGGTTTCTGCACTCCTTTGGGGCAGATTGACCTAATTAAAATAGGTCAATGTACCCCCAATGGTGGTAGAAATGGCTTAAAATAAATCCCCCCCCCCCAGGGAGCGACCCTTGCCCGCGGGGTCGCTCCCCTTACATGAAATTGTCATGAAAAACACACAAAAAATTCCTGGTGTCTAGTGGTTTCTGTCCCCCATTGGGAGCAGATTGGCCAAATCAAAATAGGCCGATCTGCCCCCAAGGGGGGCAGAAATGGCCTAAAAACAATTTGCCCCCCCTGGGGAGCGACCCTTGCCTGAGGGGTCGCTCCCCATGTCTACAAAATTAAAAAAAGTTAAAATATCCCTGGTGTCTAGTGGCTTTTGCCCCCACTGGGGCAGATCGGCCTAATTAAAATAGGACGCTCTTCCCGCAGGGGCAGAAATGGCCTAATTAAACATTTCCCCCCAGGGGAGCAACCCTTGCAAGGGAGTCGCTCCCCTTCATTGTTTATCTACACAAAACACAAATCCCTGTTGTCTAGTGGGCATTTCTGCAGTCTGATCGCTTCACGATCGGGCTGCAGAAATGCTCAGAAAGACATCAAAGGAGAGGCCTTTATTTTCCTTTGATGCCTCTCTGCCTGCCCCTATCCCCAATCCGGAGAGAAATGCTTTCAGTTCTCTTCCGATCTCGCTAGAAGCTGAGCTTCCAGCGTGATAGAGGCAACCTCTGATGAGGTCAGCGCGCGATTGCGCACTGATGTCATCAGACATCACTTGATGGGGGGTAGGGGAGTCGGGGGTGGAAGGGGAAGTGATTCACCTTCCATTCCTGCCCCCTTGGCCCATGGGAGGAGTGCTAGGGATCGCCCCATGGGCCGGGTGCAGGACGAGCTGGTTACGTCCTCGGCACGTGAGCATCGTGGCCGAGGACGTAACCAGCTCATCCCCGGCACCCGAGGGGTTAAAATGCAGGGTGCACAACAATGTGTTCATAGACCAAGCTGTTGTCAGATCTCTACCATGAGGCAGTGTTTGCTAACATAAACAGGAACTGAACCCCCAAGTGAAATATTGTGAATGGGCATGTTGTCTAGAATCTGCTCTTTTACCTTGTTGTCAGCTCTCTACAACCAGCCTACCATTACAACCATTAAGAGCATCAGAAACCCTTTCTGTCATATTGTGAATGGAAATGCTCTCCAGTAGTCATCCATTAGTCTATGCTGTTGTCAGATGTTTACCACCAATGTACAATTACACCTCTAAATACCCTCAGGAATCTACAAGAATGAAACTATAGGCTGACATTCATCCCTATCATCCTTGCTGTTATCAATTCCCTGCCACATGGATATCATTCCAGTGGATAGCAGCAGGAATCCACAGTGTCAATGTGCACATTGTCACACTCATTAGTAATCTGCACTTAGACCTTGCCTTGCCTTTGTCAGATTTCTACCACCAGACTAGTATTCTCCCCATCTACATACCAGCTGTTGAGTCTTTGCCTTCTGACGCCACTTATCCTTGCTAACCACAAGATTTCCTCCACCGCATGGTTGGTCAGTTAACTTGTGTATATTTCTCCCTTTCTCTTTTGATTCCACCAGATACTGCTGTGCCATTGCAGATGTTAACGCAATGCTTTTATAACCTCTTTGTTTAATGCCCATGGTATCTGCATAGTTGATGTTCTAAAATTGCAACATCTGTAATCTAATGTGAAATATTGAGTCCCCATAAAATTATTTATCGGTAGGGAATGGTATCTGCATCTAAAATAACATTTCTTCTTGGTGTATGTTGTTTTGACTCCTTGTTAGAAATGGGGTCTTTGGTTGGCAGTAAGGTTACCCCCTTTACAAGTAAGGATCCTAACTCTAGTCAGGGCAATGGAGAAACACACTTAGATAACCCCTGCTTACACTCTTGGTAGCTTGACCTAAGCAGTCAGACTTATCTAAGAAGCAATGTGTAAAGTATTTGTACCAACACACACAGTAATGCAGTGAAAACACTACAAAATGGACACCACATGAGTTTAGAAAAACAGGTAATATTTATCTAAATCAAACAAGACCAAAATGACAAATATCCAACATACACGAGTCAAGACATGAATTTTCAAAAGAATAAGAGTCTTACTCCATAAAAAACAATGGAAACAATGATTTTACACAAAGTACCTGATCAGCGTAAAAAATAATGCCACACGGGTGAGCGTGCGTCAGAAAAGGCAGCGATGCATTGATTCCTTCCTCGCAAGGGAGGCTGTGCGTTGTTTCTTCTCCAGTCGGGTTGGTGATGCGTCATTTTTCTCCCTCATAAGAGAGTGATGCATTGATTTCCGGACGGGGCACTTTGGATCCATGCAGAGTCGGGTTGACTTTGACGCCCAGGGACAATGCGTGGAAAATCCTGTTGCACAGTGTTAGAAAACCACGCTTCGTGGCTTTTGCGTCATTATCAGCAGCCACAAGCGGGTGTTGCACTCCATTCTTTCAGCCGCAATGCATCGATCTCCCAGCCATGATGTATGTGGAACATTGATTTTAGCCACGAAGCCGTGGGCGCATCCTTTATCAGCCTCACTGCAGATAGTGCGTCAGAAATGTCCCTGCACAGCGTTCTGTGCGTCGATTTTCAGCTCTTGTTCTGCCAAATTCACCTTTCAAGCGACAATGGACTGGATAGGGCACCACTTAGTAGGGCAGGAGTCTCAGCAGAGAGTCCAGGTGCTGGCAGAGGAAGTCTTTGATGGTGCTGAGACTTCAAAACAGGAGGCAAGCTCAGTTGAAACCCTTGAAGATTCTTCCAAGCAGGAATATACTACAAAGTCCAGTCTTTGTCCACTTTCACAGGCAGAAGCAGCAACTGCAGAATAGCCCAACAAAGCAATGTCACAGGCAGGGGCAGCACTTCTCCTCAGCTCTTCTCCTTGGCAGAGGTTCCTCTTGAATACAGAAGTGATCTAATTTCCTGGGGTTTTGGGTCCAATACTTATACCCCTTTCTGCCTTTGAAGTAGGCCAACTTCCAAGGAAAGTCTCTGTTGTTCATAGACCCAGTAGTAGCATTTGATTTATAGGCCCTGGGCACCTCTAGTGCACTTTACTAGGGACTTACTAGTAAATCAAATATTCCAATCATGGAAAAACCAATCCACATGCATTTTACATAGGAGCACTTGCACTTTAGCACTGGTTATCAGTCAAAAACAGCAAAACGGAGTCCCGCACACATCACCAATCTGGGAAGCAGAGGCAAAAGGTTAGAGGAGACCATGCCATGGATGCAAAGTCTAACACTCCTAAATGTGGATTTCAATGTAACATTATGAAAAGGTATCCTCTAGAACCTAGGTAAGCCTTGATCGACTGAAATCCAAAACACCTCTTTATTTAAGTAGGACCAAGTTTACTGCCAACTTATTTCTATCTGAAACAAGATCTCACCAAAAAATGTTTGCAGCAACAGCTTACAATGTGAAGAATCCCCAAAATGTGATTATTTTCCAAACGTGTTCCAGTGTTTCATGAAGTAAGTTGTTAGTCTTCGTACACAACCCTTTCAATAGAATACAATGAACCAAAGGATGCTGTGAGAAGTAGGGGGTCTGAAATGGTTGGCACCTTCTAGGTGCACATTGCATGTTGGACCTTTTCTGCGAAATGGTGTACTTTTGTAGCATGTCAAAGTACTGTATTCACATTTACTTACTGAATTACTCCACAGGAAATGGCTAACACAGAGTAAAATGTGTGTTCTCTTTAGGGAATACAGTTCTATCCTGCGTATGTACTATTTTTAACACTAATATGTCATTATTATATTCCTCTAAAACATTGTGCATTGTGCTTATCTAGCAAACTGCAAATTTCATATACCCTCTGGGCCAGTCAAGAATGTGCAAACTAAGGAAACATGATCAAAGTGAATCTTCATCAATGTTTTTTTTGTTGTCTTCCTACATATCTTTCAAATTCTCAACACAGCTCATAACTGTTGTCTCATTTTAATGAGTCCTAATGCTAAATTTGATTTGGGGTGATTCTTTTGATGAGCATACTGATCTTTGAACATCCAATTATCAAACTATTTCGAGGCTACCATAAATAGGTAGAAAATACCAAATGGTTTACTAGATAAGATGTAGTGCAGTTTCTTTGTTCTTCCTAATAACACAGAATATTAAACACCATTTCTAACCATTTAGTGACCACTTTATATCTCTACTGGGCAAAGAACGTATGAAACGGTTTTGATTCTTCAGCAGGCACATGGACAAACAATTATTTATTATATTATTAATGATTCTCATTTTGCATAGCAGTTTAATTTAAATGCAAAGGATACCCTTTTAAGTTAATATGATAAAGCACACCTAGCTCTAAGGAGCAGCCAGACACTGTACAGTGAGTGGTTAGTTTACCAGGAGCACTTTAAGAGTACAGTTCAGTACATAAACATAACGCTATATATGTGGTGGGTTGTGAGCAGTTTACAAAAAGGATATAATGGGAGAAGGAGGGACATGTGAGTTGGACAGTATCAGAAGTACTCTGTACACTTTCGATTTTAAATACAACCTGTACACATGTTTAGATTTTTTAGGAAAAGAAAAGTACATCCGTTTGCCCAGAATAAAAATATTATTTGTTCATATTTCAAAACCAGTATTAGAACAGAGGGTTCAATCTAGTACCTGTTTATTTATTTTTATTTGTTCTTAATGTCCTTATTTGCAGCACGCAGCTGTTTTCCAAAGGAGGGGGCACTGTAACCGCAAACCCTCTGCCTATGCACTTCAGCCTGAGCATGATCTTATCCAACACTGCGAGTTCTAGCTGACTATGTTTCTTCCATTTATTGGTGCCTTTGTCTTAATCATTAGACACGTTTAAGCTTATTATCATCTTCCCTCCACAAATACCGTTCCGATCCTCCCACCAGATCTGTAGTACTTTCCACATCTCCTTTCTCATACTAGATCAATTTTGTCAAGCTTACTGACCCTCCAAGCTGATAGTGCCCAAGCAGTAAAGTCAGAGGGACTAATAATCCACATTTAATGCAAATCTCCCTTTTTGCCAGCAGAACAAGCACAAATATAAGTAAACTTTGTCTTATGGGTAACTTAATGATGTCCTCTTTACCCTTTGAGATGCCCAAAATCACCAGTGTGTGGCTTACCTCTATTTCTCTACCCAGCATCTCGGATAGAGCCTTACTCATTTCTCAGAAGAGCTGAATGGTGGGACACTGCATAGACATATGTACATCATCAGCTTTTTCTGCACCACAGTTGAGGCAGGATTTGGTTTCCCAAGCTAGATAACCTCTTTGGAGTACAGTAGGCTAGATGCTATGTAAACAGCTGGTTGTTCTTGAGAGATGCAGATTTCACTGATTCACGCAAAATAGACATAGATACTTGACATACTCCAACGTTGGCAGGTCCCTCTTCCAAATCACCTCCGGCAAGGAAAAAACTCATTCTGTGGAATGTACTGTCATCCAGTACCATCTCACCACCACTTTCTTTATAGGGGTACTCCCTAGTATTTGTGTTCTCCCCACAACCCCCTTGACACAACTCTCTACACCGAATGGGGAGCTGATAGTACTTGAATCTAGTTAATCTGTTTCCAGTGACCCGAGATATATTTAGAAATGAAGCTTCCTTCCTTTAGTGATCTGTCCCCATGTGTTTAGATCTGCTTTTTTCAGCGGCTTTGTAGGCTAGCTCTACTATCTGTATAAGATTGAAATGAGCAATCCATATGTTTTTTCCAAGAACTAGCTACTCCTAAGGGAAAGTATTCTGTTAAAACATGCTATTAAACAAGTAATAAAAAAGGGAGTCTTATGTGAAGTGTTTTTGCTTGTGTTTTTCCAAAACACAGCTGCTTTTTTCAGGAATTCTACATGCTCTAGCATCTGTGTGCATCTGCTCGTAGTTAGAGCCTAATTGCCTGAAATATGATTGTCAGCTACATTTTGCCCTGTGAGTACCATATTTGATCTGTATTTGGAAAACATGTTTATATTAAAGTTGATAGGAAATAATCATTAGAAATGAAAAACTTGAAGGTGTGCATAAGTGAGAGGTAAACTGCTAGCAGTTGTTCATTCATTGGTGCCTTTCCATTGAGGCTTCTCCGAACAACTTTACCTCAGACAGGAAATCGTAGTAGAACCAGGCATATGCAATTCCATAGTTGGTTGGGTCTCTAGAAGGAAAATGCCCATGAGTTGCTTATGAACTATCCCCTAACTATACAATTGTCTTCCTTATCTTTTGTCCAGCACCATTTACTTAAATACAGAATTCTTGTCACTTAGATACAAAATTCTTGTCACCGATCATAAGTCTTATGAATATGGATAATTTAAGCAATATCATTCACTATATTAAGGAAACTGTTAGAAACGTTCCTGTTGCAAATAAAATGATTCACTGTAATGAAATGTCAAATATTTTATTGCAAATAAATGTATAAAAATATTGGTTAGAACCATGGAGGGATGAATCCAAACAAATCAGAGCTGGAAATCAATGAATTCTAAACATCAGAATGTGATAACATGTAAGGCTATTCAGCCTCCAGTTAAAACTACACCTTATGCTATGCCTAATATCGAAAGATTCTACATATGATATTGCTTAGCACCAGAATATCAACACTTCCAATGTTATAGTGAGAAGGTGAAAAATGAAAGAGGTAAAAAGCTAGTTTATGACAAAATGATCGCTGAAACCCTGATGTGATCAGGAAAAATGGAAAATGCTAACATACATATAAAAACACAGAAAACTATGTATTAATGTTCTGCAACCCTCGTCTTAGACAAACTTTGTGAATACTCTAACTGCAGATTATCCAATTGAAGGGAGTGAGGATTTAGAAAATAAGCACTCCATTACAAATGTAGACTGCTCCCTGAAAAGAGCTGTCGGCTTGCGTGTTGGTGTCCATGTGAGTCAGAATATGCTAAAGAACCCAATATGCCAGTAGGACAAAATATTAAGTGAGAAAGGATTTAAATGCTTAATGAATGCCGGTGATAGGAAGATTTGTCTAAAAACGAATTCACGTTTATGTACCTTTAAGGAACCCTTATAACTCTGTGACATAATGCTGTATTTGCAACGGGCATGCTTTTTTAACCCTGAGGGAACATAATTTATAAATGTGAGTTAGAGATCTCTTTCTTCAGAATGTTTGATATTTCAGCAATGGACAGCATGTCTCATTAAGTGGTCTTTGCAATAACATGGACATAATCCTACATGTCTCAGCCACCACTCATAGGTTTAGACATATCTTAGGGTGCACTTGGATAATGATTTTTCTCGATGCCCTAAACTGGAGTAGTAGAGGCTCACAGAAGTTTGTTTCCAGCCTTCTCTCAGGGCTGTGCCACTCGTCCATCAGCTCTCAAAAAGAGTGAACATGTATTAATAAAAGGCCTGCGTTAAAGAGTTGCACTTTGATTTAAAAGCAGTGTATACACTATACTGTTTTCCTTTTTTAACAAAGGCATATCCCCAAGTATTTGAAGAAATTGTTCTATAATAATAAGCTACGTACTCCGATCTGTTTTCCCTACCATACGTTGTTTTACAAGTATATCCAAAAGCTGACTAATCCATATGGATATGACTAATTCAAAGAAAAGCAATCAGACCTTATAATTTAGCATAGTATTGCCCATATTTAAGACAAAGTGGTGCATTAGAGCTGATGCGCCACTTTTTCTGTGCCCCCCCTACCAGCATCTAACAACACCATGGGTGCACCATATTTATAATATGGCGCACAATGGCGGTCGTTAGCACAATAGTATCAACATTTGTTATGCTATTGTGGCGCTTTGCTACACTAGCGTCAAAAATGTTAACACTAGTATAGCAGAGTGCCCAAAGGTTTCAATAGGAGCGTAATTTTAATGCCTGCTCTGATCAGACGTAAAAAATGACGCCAAAATGGCGCAGTGAAATCTATTAAATTTCACTGTGCCATTTTTGCGGGCCTCCCTGGCCAAGGCATAACGTGGCCTAAGGGCTGACAAAGTGGTGCAATGCATGCATTGTGCCATTTTGTAAATATGGCGGGGGAAAAAGCCACTTTAGCGCCACAACCGTGTCAAATAATGAAGCTATGGCGGTGCTAATGTGGCGCTAGAGGCTCTTAAGTATGCCCCTTTGTTTTTAGGGCTACGGCCGAAAAAAAGCTTGGTTTTGGACCGGAAATTATGCTTCCTTTTAGAACGTGCACATTACCTACAATGTGAAATCCTATTTTTGAACATCTCTTCAATGCAATTTAATGCAGGATTGTTCATTAAACCTTCAATCCGGGCATAGTTGCCCCACTTCAGCAACAAAGATTTTACATGCTGTTCTAGCACAGTTAAATCCATGACTATCTACAGAAAGGGAATGCTTTTAAAGGTAATACTGTAGCACTTCTTAATTGTCGAAGAAGACACAAAACATCGGCCTCTTGAGAAACATAAACGGCAAGCAAAAAGTCGTTATCCATATATAAAGGTAATAAGAACCGTGCAAAAGAATGGCTATAAATTTAAAGTTGAAAAACAAAATGTAATAGCACCAGTACATATAATCTTTAAAGCTGCTGCTTAAGGACGTGCAGTCAACAATGGGAATTAAAAAACCTGACGGGATAACAAGGGTAGCACGAGATTGTCTTTCTTTGGCGCGGTTGTGTGCTTGTTCCATTGTGTCGGTACTGTAAGGTGATAAGTGAAAATACACAGTCCACCAGTGCCAAGAGGTCCAGATCATCAAGGGGCTTCATGCCGCAATAGTTCACGATCTTTAGATCCTGAACAGATATAGCTGCAAGCCTCACTTCACAACTGGAGTCTCCGGGTCTCTGAAACATGCTGAGAAGTCCTTGCAATTCATCGGTGGCCATGATGCCGATGTAATTAAGCTAGTCCACCCCTCACATCAAGAATGCCTTTATTCTTAAGGTTTTCAAACTGGCAAGCATAGAGTGCTATTTTAAGGAGCTATTAGTCGAAGATGTTCCCAGAGCCACGTGTTTGCATTTCATTTTGTATCTCTGTGATAGATGCTCTTGACTTTGCAGGCTGGCTCCACATTGTTAGCACACTAGTTGTCATTAAACATAATGTAAAGCTCTTGCTTCTGATACATTTCAGTCAATCATGTCTGTACTAGAACAGTGGTTGTGTCAATCAGCCGAGATACAATTGTTTGTATTGAAACATTGCAGGTTTTCAAAGTACTTAGAGACCTGGGAAATCCATTGATTTACGATAGACTCCAACTGTCTGATGTAACAGTAGTGGTTATAACTTGTTTTATTTAGCGCCTCATTCCGCACTTCTGCCGTTTGTTAGAGCTAACAATAACAGTTGTTTCTGTTACAAACTTAGCGTTGCTTAAGTTACAGATCTCAGAAGAATGGAGTCCACCTCGCTGTCAACATCCAAGTTTTGACAAATACTCATACTGTAGTAATCTTGTTTTAAGTATGGAGTTTGTAACCATTGGCCTGACGTAATAACTCCCTTTCCCATCCAGAAGGTGACGTTTGCAGATTGCCTGGTTCGCGAACAAATGGGCAGTTTGAATGTGACACCTGTGGTAAATAGTTTGCCTTACACATGTTCATTTTCAGGGTTTGTAAAGGTACCTGCCAATGAACATGAATTATTTAGGTCCCTATTTGCAACACCCTTTTAATGGTGTATTATGTAGGGCGGAGGCCCACAAGAAACGGCAGAACTCCGTCGCTCCACGTGCATTCCCAAATGTAAAATATTTTTCTAAAGCCGCACGTGGCTATTAAGGGAATAAATGAGGTTGAAAAAAATTATGTTCAGGAAAACATTGGTGGAGCAGTCGTTTTGCTAAGGCTACTTTCTTCCCCTGAGGCTGCCCAACATGATTCAGAACTTAAAATTAGTTTACCACCCAGTTTGGTAACTGATCAATGGTTTGCGCATTCAACTGCAGTCGTAAACCATTGATACCTACTTATGCAAATTGTCAATAGGACAAGGACATCTAATGCATATTTTGTCAATGAAGAATAAGTGCTCAGGTCCTATGTTTTACTCAGAAGCCCTTGTTCTCCACTACATTACAATCCTTACCCATTTATTGCACCGTTTATTGCGGCCCACTCCTATTTCTACTTCAGAATGGAGAGCAAAAGCCATTGTACATATCAAGTGCTTTTTCGACTCATAAAATGGCTTTTGTATATTGTCTGCAGTCTTTTGGCGGCCACAAACACTGTGTTTTTGTGAATGGCAGGGTTTGAGACCCAAAAAGACTTTATACATCGGGCACAATACTCAGGGGCGGCTCCTCCGTTAGAGTAGAGGAGTGTCGCTTGCACTGCCAGCAGCGGCAGCTGCAAAACCTTTATAAAAAAACAATAATAAACTTTGTAATAAATGTGAGCTGAAAGTACACAGCAGCTGTAAAATCACACATCTGCGAACAGAGAAATACAAAAACAATGAATTGGAAAGGAAGAACAAAATCACATTTTTAGGCACTGGCTATGTGTGCCACCCTGGTTTTCAGTTCCAAACTCACCACTTGATATAGCATGTTATGTTGAACTTTATCAAAATGTCACCCTATGCCAGATTATTTCAAAGGCACCACTACAATGTGTTTATTTTTGTAGACATAGTGCAAATCCTCCTATTTTGAATAATTTGGGAAAAGGTGCATTACTGTCAATCTGTGAATCCTCAAGACTTGCTTGTCACCAGAATGGTTCACCTCAACGCACCACCAAGTCTGAATGTCGTTAAAATGCAGATTATTGGAGTGGCCAGGTGAGGGAAAGGGTATTGGGGAAGGAACTGCAGGGAGGGAACCCTGTAAACGAAAAGATAGCAGAGTCGTAACTGATTCTTCTTGATCTCCCCTCTATACCAATGGTTTCTCTAACCCTCTAAGATAATGCCCTGCCTCGCGGTCTTCTAAAAGGATGGTGATTGGTTTATGGTTTTCTCCTACAAAACATCAGCACAGCAGATGTGGATTAGCACAGTGGTTCCCAACCTGTGGTCCGGGGACCCCTGGGGGTCCGCGAGAGCCTAGAAAATTAAAAAATATTAACAAATATTGACAAATTAGGTCCCCAGCTTCCAGTAATGACTCAGGTGGGGGTCCTCGGATTCCCATGATGATTCCGTGGGGGTCCCTGGGTTCCATTAATGTTAAAGTGGGGGTCCACAGAAACCAAAAGGTTGGGATCCACTGGATTAGCACATACACAATAAACATTCAGCATTAATGACACTATAAGCACAAACTACCAATGTTCCAACACCTGTCAGATCTCACTGTTTAGATGACTTGAGTTGACTTTGAAAGGGATTCTAAAAGATAGAGACCAAGTTTGATTAGGCTGGTAGATTAACGTTGCCCTACTTGGTGAAGAGATCGCTATAAAGCTCCCATGAAGTTCCCCAATAGTTCACAAAGTGTATTCTTAACAGATAGTAAACATGTGGGACCTGCCTCGCAACATATAAACAGCATTTCCAAAAAGTACACTTCTGAGCGTGATTGGGATCTAAAAGTGCAATGCGCTCTAACCCCCGAGATTGGGCCAATCTTACAAACTGATCTGGTTCACAAACTGGACTTTCTCCACAGTCACCCAAAAATGCCCAATCCTGGCCAATGATATCTCTATCGTCCTGTACTGGCTGCTGACAGCTGTCCGATGCTTGAAATCTACAGAGAGGAGAACACGCACAAATGGAAGCGAGCCCCAGAATACAGGAGCACCCCATCCACAGCCAAATGGATGAATAGTAAGCACACGCTCAAGGACGGAGCATGTTTTATACTTGAGCCCCTCTCAATATGGCTGGGGTACTTGAGAGTCTGGGAACTGGAGTTCCAAATGTCATTTACCATGTTTGTGACTGTAAACAAGAAGCAGGGAGCAAGGAAGCTCTTCTAACACCCAGATAGGATACTGGGATACAACATAAAGCATGGCATGGGTAAAACACCATATTAATAACTCAAAAAGGATATCAAACATAAGGCATCAGGTAAACCAAAAACAATATAGCAGGTGATATAAAACAGGTGCCATGCATCACCAGGACACTAGGTAGGTGTCAGGGGGCAAAGCTACCAATACTTGCCTAAGGCGAGTGACCCATGAATTTTGCCAAGCAGTTTACGGGAACATGGCCTCTTTTGGAGACATTGTGAACGCGTAGAAGTAGAAGCCCTAGAGACACTTGGCCGGGACTATGACAGTTACTTATTGTTTACATTGTAGTCCTGCTAGTTCTTCTAAGAGGTGAACATTTAATAACCATTGGTGTCATTTCACAAAATCACAATTGGACTTAATTTTACTATTGGTGTGCTCTATTGGCATGTAGAATTGTACTTTCTTCTACTATGTTTTGTAGATTTGGAATAATTTAATAAAGAAAGTTGAATCATGCATTTTTGTATGTGTTATATGTGTGTAATCAATGCCACAAATGTATACTTACTTAAATAACTTTAGGAATGAAAGTTGCAACCTTGGCATACCCAGAGAAGTGTTGAGAGAGTTAACAAATAGTGGCCAAGGTTAAGTAATGCAAATAGTGGTTCATCCCACAAAGAAGTTACAGGTTCAGTAAATCACAAAACAGTAATATATGTTTTTTATGTGTTCTTTATTAGTAAAGTACCACTGATATAGCCCAGAACTATACACTAACATTATCTATTCAAGCAAACCAATATGTCTTTGCAGCATTTCCCAAAGAAAAAAACACAACATTTTTACAAGTCCAATGAAAAGAGTTTTCACTTTGTTCTTTAATGCATTGATAAAGGAATCAAAAGTAAACAGACAATGACATAAAGTACACTCTCAAACTTGCTGTAGCTTTGATTACCTAACCTTTACAGTTTGACTCACACATATAAGGTCACTGATGTTCAGTGTCCGTGATTTTAACTGATCAGGATACCCTGTGCAGTACTGGCTTATAGCAGAATGTATTTGATACTCTAGAGCTGATCCTCTAACTCTTAAGTAGTAATATCAAAGCATTTTCAGATTGATCAAAGGCCAATGTTATTGCACTAGGATAGTGCAATATTACCTTTGAGTACATGGATTTTCAAATGTAAATTGTCACTTTGTGAACAAAGACCTGACCGTGCACTATTACACCAATCATTTACACTTTGAAATTGACCTTGTGCATGCACTTGACATCTTGAATCAAGCCAGAGCATCACATCCATTTTGAAAGCCATTCCCACTATGAAACATAAGTAAATGTTCTCCAAAAAGATTGTAATAATGGTTTGTCTCTGGTGTGTCATGGGAGACAAAACCACAATTTTCATGGGTGTGTAGCTGAAATTGCTTTTCTACAATTAAAACTTATTTTATGTGAATATGCAATAAAATGTCTAATATCCTATTGTTCAATTTCAGTATGTTCAGTGATGTGTAGTTTTCAATTGCTAGCTAGCAGCTTTCTCAAAACCCCAACCCACACAATTCTCACCCGATTGCGCAGAAAGTGGCTCATTAAGGTGTACTGGGTGAAGCACTACTTTTTTTTACTGCCCTGTGAAAGAATAATTGTCAGGAATGCTATGACATGTTATTGTTCAAAACTAAAGAAAATCTTAAGAGGCCTAAAAAACATCCAAAGTAAAAAATGCCGTCATTGGAAAAGAATGTGTCCCTTCTGGAAGCTGGGTCTAAAGATATTATTGCAAGTGTTACAGTGATTCAACAGAGAAAAATCTAATATGGCGATTCCTGTATTGAACGCCAACAAGTAGCCTAGTTGTTGTGGTTGCGAGACCCCTTTCCCTGTTAAAGTGTATGCGTGAGTATAGCACTGAACACTTCAACTGTAATCCAAGGTGAAGAAGTGTTCTGACTCTTCCCACCCTCACAGAGAGCATTTTGGTGAAAAGAGTATTCAGAGATTTGTGTTTTCCGAGGGTATTGCTGTGACAGAGCAGGGAAGAATTTTCAGTGGCTAATGTTCTTCTATGCACCAGTATTTTTTCTGGCAATCTGTCAGCTTTCTGTGACTAGTGTTCATAATAATCTGTTATAGGTGCAATATTCAGAAAGAACAATTTTAGATGACAATCAGAGCAGTGAAGTGATTATTGAGAAGGTGAGGCACCAGACATCTGAGGCCGTCTCTCTTGATATCCACTCTCCCTTTCCTCCTTGCTGGTGTATGTAACAGATGTCTATTGTCAGTGGCATATTGTAGTGGAGAGGATTGAGGATATATCTTCTGCTCCTATGGAAATCGATACCAGGTATCTTGACAATAATAATACTATCTGAGAGGCTGGACATTGACCTTACCTACTTATTCCTAATGCCTTATTTATGTGTACTGCATGAATGATAGGTGATTGAGACATAGCAATCATTCTTCATGATGTGTGCATGCAGAAAATCCTACCTACTTGCCTCAGTGAGTGTAAGTGTGACCACTAGCCTTTGAACAGCCAAACCACCCCACACGTAATCCCATCCTCAGTGGCTGATTGACCAAGAAGGCATGGATCTTGGTTAAAAAAGCAGAAGCTGTCTGTCATGACAGCTTCTGCTAGTCCATGCTACTGCATTGTTTATGTTGGAACCAGGCATTAGGATAGAGCTGGAGGCGGTCTGAAGGAGTAGCTCCACCTAAGCAGGGATGCGATGAAGAAAAGTCTACTGATGGAAGGTGTGTATAAGTGTAAGAGCATGTGGATGGGTTGCAGTGTGTGTATGTTTCTGACTGGTGAGGATCAACAAGGTGAGGACTCACCCATTTTCAATTCCTGATATCATGGAAAGTATTTACCATATTCTGGCTACCCCTAACATCATTGACCTCCTATACAGAGCATTCTTGGTGATGTTCTGGCTATACTAGGGATGCAGTGACCCATTCTTGACATAAAGGGGGCATTACTATCTAACTTAAAACTATCCATTAAGTAATAAAGTCTATCCTTGATGTGTCATGGGCATTCTTGAAGAAATTCTGGATATCCCTCTCTTAATACAGACCTATCCTCAACATACAGTGGTCTTTCTTGGCACAATTGAGGCCATACCTGGCATATAAGTGTCCGGTGTTCGTCAGGGTGTAGGCACTCTTGTCAACATTTTGTTTATCACTGGTGTTGGACAAGGCCCTTTTTTCAGGGTCAGCCCCAATCTTTTTGCCTTCTGCCTCCTGTTTTTGGTGGCTTTAGGACTCTGGCCACTTTACCATTGCTATCCAGTGCTAAAGTGCATATGCTCTCTGTGTAAATTGTATTGGTGATTGATTTATCCATGATTGGCATATCTGGTTTAGTAGGAAGTCCCTAGTAAAGTGCACTAGAAGTTCCTAAGGGCTGTAAATCAAATGCTACTAGTGGGCCTGCAGCACTGGTTGTGCCACCCACATGAGTAGCCCTGTAAACATGTCTCAGGCCTGCCACTGCAGTGTCTGTGTGTACAGTCTTACACTGCCAATTCGACTTGGCACGTGTACCCACTTATTAGGCCTAAACCTTTCCTTTTCATACATGTAAGTCCCCCCCTAATGTAGGCCCTAGGTAGCCCATGGGCAGGTTGCAGTGTATGTTTAGGGCAGGAGTCTCAGCAGAGAGTCCAGGTGCTGGTAGGGGAAGTCTTTGATGGCCCTGAGACTTCAGAACAGGGGGCAAGCTCAGCCCAAACCATTGAAGATTCTTCACAAGAAGAAACATACCACAAAGTCCAGTCTTTGTCCCCTTTCACAGGCATAAGCAGCAAGTGCAGGATAGCCCAACAAGCAAAGTCATAGGCAGGGGCAGCACTTCTCCTCAGCTCTTCAGCTCTTCTCCTTGGCAGAGGTTCCTCTTGATTCCAGAAGTGATCTAATGGTCAGGGGCTTTGGGGGCTCTTCTTATACCCCTTTCTGACTTTGAAGTAGACCTAATTCAAAGAAATGTCTCTCTCATTTATCATATTCTTTCTTGCCCAGGCCACGCCCCAGACCGGTGCTCGAAAAATCATAAAAATGTTACTAGACTTGACGGTCGAGTAACTTAAAAAATCTACTCGACCTAACTGTAATGTACTTGACCCATAAACGGGTCTCAAATTGTGTGATCCTAGGCAAATAATTTACAGAGTCGCCTTGTTCTTAATACTCACATATGATTGCACCTTCAAATATGTGAGCTCAGCATTTCTGCAGTACAAAAAAACACTTTTGTTTGATTAAGTAGACTAAAGTTTTCTGCATGCATCACAAGAGTCTAGCCCACATACCCATGAGGTCTAGAACACATAACCCAGGACTTATTTTAGTTTACTAAAAACATTGCCATCAGGGAAGGAGTGTTTCTCAGTTTGTTTAAACATATTGTCATCTACACACAGTAACTTTCCAAGAAATGTTGAAAAACCTCTCTACTAACTTGTAGATTTACTGATAAAACTATATAGTGTATTAATAATCTGTGAAAATTGGTTTGCAGAAAATATATCCTTTGCGCATCAACATGTGAAGTATTCTGATTTGTTTTCATCCTATTAAAATATTGTTTCATCACACAGAAATATAAAAAAGGGCTATCACAACTACTGAAATATATTTTGAAATGTTTGAACGGTTGACTTAGTCATTTAAATGTTGTGTGTTAGGAAAAACCTGATACCCTATATCCTTTTATCCTTTTATCCTTTTATTTTACATTCTAAGCAGAAAGTCACCTTACAAAGTCCTGGAACTCTGCAGTCACATGAAAAATTAATTGTAAGACTTTTGACCTCTGTCTGTGAACACAGAGCAAATGTTTCATAAGAACAAGATTTAAAGGCATCTTTTTTTGCCCCTCCACTTTAAACAGAACACCTGTCCAGTGTCAAATGCCAAAAGGGAGGAGTAAATATTAAAAATAGCTCAACCTGATCAAATAAGAATGGTTGAGTGGATTTTACGAGCCCTGCAGACTCACACCAGGGGGTTGGAGACTGCATAGTGTGAGGGCAGACACAGCCCTTTCAGGTGTGAGTGACCACTCCTCCCCTCCCTCCTAGTACAGATGGCTCATCAGGATATGCAGGCTACACCGCAGCTTCCTTTGTGTCACTGGCTAGAGAGAGGTGCAAACAGCTCAACTGTCAAACTGACCCAGACAGGGAATCCACAAACAGACCGAGTCACAGAATGGTTTAAGCAAGAAAATTCCTGCTTTCTAAAAGTGACATTTTCAAACACACAATCTAAACACCAACTTCACTAAAATATGTATTTTTGAATTGTGAGTTCAGAGACCTCAAACTCCAAATGTCTATCTGCTCCCAAAGGGAATCTGCGCTTTAATAATATTTAAAGGCAGTCCCCATGTTAACGTATGAGAGAATTAGGCCTTGCAACAGTAAAAAATGAATTTGGCAGTATTTCACTGTCAGGACATTTAAAACACATAAGTACATGTCCCCCCTTTAGCATACACTTCACCCTGCCTATGGGGCTACATAGGGCCTACCTTAGGAGGGCCTTACATTTATAAAAAGGGAAGGTTTAGGCCTGGCAAGTGGGCACACTGGCCAACTCGAATTGCCAGTTTAAAGCTGCAAACACAGACACTGCAGGGGCAGGTTTGAGCCATGTTTACAGGGCTAATAATGTGGGTGGCACAACCAGTGCTGCAGGCCTACTAGTGGCATTTGATTTACAGGCCCTGGGCACCTCTAGTGCATTGTACTAGGGATGTGCTGGTAAATCAAGTACACCAATCATGGACAGTCAATTACACATACATTTTACATACGAGCACTTGCACTATAGCACTGGATAGCAGTGGTAAAGTGCCCAGAGTAACAAAAACAGAAAAAACAGAGTCCAGCATACATCAACAACCTGAGAAACAGAGGCAAAAAAGTTAGGGGAGACCACGCCAAGGATGCTAAGTCTAAAAAGTGTCATTGTCATGTTTGGTATGGTTGTAACGGTAATGAGAAATCCTGCTTACCTACAAAGTTGCATTTAACATTGCTATTTTAGAAATGCCACTTTACGAAGCAGGCATTTCTCTGCACTTACTGCTCCCTGTGCCTTACAGCCTGTCTCAAATCCATGTCTGGTCTCTGCTGGTTCACAGCTCCCCTTGTGTATTCCACACAGACAGCCATAAAAACAGGACACTCAGCTGCATCTGCATTCATCTTCATACTGGTAGGTCTTCCTCTGTAGGAAAGGTGGATGTGCTCTCACAAACACTTAAAAGGCTAGTGGTATGACACTAAAGAAAGGACTGATAACCCCTCACAGATCTCTTGGCAGACAGGACTGAGTTGAAAGGGGAACTGCTGCACTTCAAAACCACTCTTTGTAGTCTCCTCCACTTCAAAAGCACATTTGCATATATACACTGGGTCTGTGACCCCCCCACACACACTTCTGGACCTACAATTGGACTCTGTCAGAAGGACTCACCTGAACTGCTTTTCTGGGTTTATTGCTCACCTGTGTGCTGCCCTGCTGCCTGCTGCTTACTTCCTCCGCTGGAGAGACTTGCTTTCCCACCACAAGTGATCTCCAAGAGCATGTCAGTTTCCCTCCTGTTAAGAAGTCTCAGGGCCATCAAAGACTTCACCTATGGGAGAAAATCGACTGTGTTAGAAGAAATCGATGTAACACCTGCAGAATTGATGCAGAGCCTGTCTTGTGTCTGAAAAACCAACACAGTGCCTGCACAATCAGTGCACCTCCTGTTTCATCATCACAGTGTGTTTGGATTTTCTACGCATTGTCCCTGGGTTTCAATTTGTCATCAAACCCTCACCACAGTAAGGAACCAAGGCTCGTGCCTGAAAATTGATGCATCACCTAGCCTGAGAAAAATGTATGCATCGCTTCACTTTCCAACACCTTACCTCCTCTGTGGCCTGCAGCGTCTTGACTTCTGATGCATCCAGGTACTTTGTGCTAAAGAAATGCATCCATTGATTTCTAAGGATTATAATTGATTCCAACTTCTAAAAAGTGATATCTTGACTACTGCTTATTGGATATTTGTCATTTTTTTCTTGTTTTATTCAGATAAATGATATCTATTTTCCTAAACTGGTAATGAGTACTTTTTGTGGTGTTTGCACTGTGTTACTGTATGGGTATTGCACATATACTTTACACATTGCGTTTTAAGTTAAGCCTGCCTGCTCTGTGCCACACTAATGAAGGGTGAGCACAGGATAATTTATGTTGTGTTGTGATGTACCCTGACTGGGATTGTGGTCCCTACGTGGACGTGGTGCATACTTCCGCCAACTAGAAACTCAATTTTTAACACGTTTTTTTTAGAAATATGTTTATAGTTATTCCATGTGGAATACTTTATGCTCACCACTTTGGAAGGGAAACTGATGATTTTGGATCCTTTGTACCAGAGGACACTCTACGCTGTGGGCAGCATTTCATCACTTGTGTGGAGGCATTTTGTTATTTGCAGTGGTGACATTTGCAGTTACATTATCAATACTGCTGTCTGTGGTATGAACATCTAGATTGTTGGTACCTGTTTATAGTTTGATCTTGTAAACTCTATGTGAATGAGCAGTAGACTTACTTCATGAGGATTTAGGACATATGTAGCTGAGCAGTCTGTGTTCTGTGGTTGTGTGATTTTTTTTAATTTGATTTTTCTACCTTATGTCTTCCAGAAAGATTCTTACTCATAACTTAATCTGAGAATCTATTTGGAAGAAACACAGTGAAAAAATGGAGTGACAAAAGTATACATTTTAAGAAATGATAGATCATATAGAACTGCATAAGTATATTAGTCCCACTCTAACAGGTATATCTCTTATGGCTCTGTTTTGTGTAGTTGTTTTAAAAATCCAGAGTTTGCCATTATGTTTTAAGCTTGTATATTTGTTGATGTGCACCAACACCCCAAAGGGAGTGTGAAGTTTGCTTGGCACACCACAACATTATTGGAATATTTTGCCACAGTCAATGCAGACCCTTTATTATGTTAGTTAATTTATTTTACAATTCTACCATAAATGCACTTCTTTTTGGACTTGTTTCCAATTATTTTTGATGTAGAACCTCAAACCCTAGTAAAATATTTTGGTCTCTCTTATTAACTATACTTAGAGGCAGGTAGTTGTGCCCCAGCACTTTAAAATGCCATGAACTGCCACTGCCAAACTGTTAAACATATTTAGCGCTGTAAGTGTGAAGTAAATGAAACACTATTTTAGCATTTTTGATAACAGTCACTTTCTTTACAATAAATTGCTTTAGATATTCAGCACTTTTTAATGTCTGTGAGCCTGTAAGTTTGTTTTATTTACTCCCTTAAATCCTCACAGCCCTCCTATCATAAAGAGATACTTTGGTTGCTCAAGGGACTAATACATCAACTGTAAGAATCTGTGTTTGATCCCATGGTCACAGATTCAACAATCATCAGCTCTACTCAAACTTTCATTCATTTGAGGTTGCAGCTATCCCTTAAATAATGGTAGATTAAAACAATTGAGTTGGTGACATTAAGCATTTAATATTTAGTGCCAAAATACCTACACGTGAAATATCATGTTACACATTTACATATTGTGTTGTTATTAGTGACTATAGGCCTGATTACAAGCTTGGCGGAGGGGATTCTCCATCAAAATGAGATGCATATCACGCCCGCTGAATTACAATTTCCATTATATCCTACGGTACTTGTAAAATAGCAGACGGGATATCTGTCACATTTGGGGTGGAGTAATCCCCTCCACCAAGGTAGTAATCAGGTCCTATGTCTCTCTTTTGCTACCTTCCGTCACTCTTTTGTCATGACATGTTTAGTCTAGGTCTGTAAAAGATTACTGCATCCTAAAAATGTTGGATGTGAACTGCATCCTTTACCTTTGCCACAGATTTGACAGTCTAGCAAAGTTTTTCATGACTTAATATGAAGGACGAGGAGGTACATCCTCCGTCAGTAATCATTTGGAATTTTCTTTAAAATGGTGTCACTTTCTGTTGGAAATGGGGTCTTTGGTTGATAGTCAAGTTACCCCCTGTTCAAGCAAGGACCCTCACTCTAGTCAGGGTAAAAGAGAATCACCCTCAGCTAACCCATGCTTACCCCCTTGGTAGCTTGGCAGAGCAGTAGGCTTAACTTCAGAGTGCTAGGTGCAAAGTATTTGTACCAACACACACAGTAACTTAATAAAAACACTACAAAATGACACAACACCAGTTTAGAAAAATAGGAAATATTTATCTAAACAAAACAAGACCAAAAGGACAAAAATCCACAATACACAAGTCAAGTTATCAATTAAAAATCAAAAAGAGTCTTTAAGTAGTTGTAAACACACACTAGCGCTGCTAGCGTGAAAATGTACCTGGTGTGCGTCAAAAATAACCCCGCACGGGCAAGTGTGCGTCAAAAAGGGCTTGCGAGGCGTTGATTCCACTCATGAGCGGGACCGTGCATCGGTTCTCTTTTCGCCGGATCGGGGTGCGTCGTTTCTTCTCTCCACAGGAGAGTGATGTGTTGTTCCGGTCAGCACTCTCGGGTCCGGGCAGGCCTTGTGTTGTTTTTCCATGCACGTGATGGTTCACGTCAGAAATTCTGCCACACGATCATCCGAAAACCACGCAGCGTGGGGTGCGGTCTCCCAACCTCCATCAGCGATGCTGCGCATCGTTTCTCTAGCCGTGGGAGTCGATTCTTCGGTCACGTTGCAGGCGAGCGTCGATTTCAACCACGAAGCCGGCAGCGCGTCGATTTTCCCAGAGGTTGCGTCAACATTTTCTACGCATGGTGTCTGTGCGTCAATTTCTTCTTCTTGTTCTACCAGCTTCTCCTTTCAGGGCCCCAGGAACTGGATGGGCTCCACAGGGCAGAGTAGGGGTCTCTCCAGAGACTGCAGGTGCTGGCAGAGAGAAGTCTTTGCTGTCCCTGGGACTTCAAACAACAGGAGGCAAGTTCTAAAACAAGCCCTTGGAGATTTCTTTCTCAAGATGGAAGGCACACAAAGTCCAGCCTTTGCCCTATTACTGTGGCAGAAGCAGCAACTGCAGGATGGCTCCACAAAGCACAGTCACGGGCAGGGAAGCACTTCTCCTCAGCTCTTCTCCAGGCAGAGGTTCCTCTTGTTTCCAGAAGTGTTCTAAAGTCTGTGGTTTTGGGTGCCCTTCCTTTACCCAATTTCTCCTTCGAAGTAGGCCTACTTCAAAGTAAAGTCTCTTTTGAATGTGAAATCCTGCCTTGCCCAGGCCAGGCCCCAGACACTCACCAGGGGGTCGGAGACTGCATTGTGTGAGGACAGGCACAGCCTAACCTACCTTAACTATACACTGCACCCTGCCCTTGGGGCTACCTAGGGCCTAACTTAGGGGTGTCTTACATGTAAGAAAAGGGAAGGTTTAGGCCTGGCAAGTGGGTACACTTGCCAAGTCGAATTTACAGTTAAAACTGCACACAAAGACACTGCAGTGGCAGGTCTGAGACATGATTACAGAACTACTCATGTGGGTGGCACAACCAGTGCTGCAGGCCCACTAGTAGCATTTGATTTATAGGCCCTGGCACCTCTAGTGCACTTTACTAGGGACTTACTAGTAAACCAAATATGCCAATCATGGATAAGCCAATTATATACACATTTTGTAAAGGAGCACTTACACTTTAGCACTGGTTAGCAGTGGTAAAGTGCCCAGAGTAACAAAAACAGCAAAATCAGAGTCCAGCACACATCAACAACCTGGGGAACAGAGGCAAAAAGTTAAGGGAGACCACGCCAAGGATGGAAAATCTAAAACTTTCAATGCAAAGAGCAAAATGAAAAAGACACATCAACTCCTCGGGCACACTCCATGATTGATGTGCCTTTGCATTCAAACCCTAAAACTATCCTACTCATGGATATCTTTATGGTCAATAATTTGTAAGCCAATGTCTGACACCATAATACCATTATTGTAGGACATGAAATAATATTTATTTTTAATTGTTTTTGTTGATTATCGGTTGTCAGTAAAACGTTCATCTCTAGAATATTTTCCCATTAATTATTCTTTCCAGCTTCCTAGAATTTTGTTGCTAACATTTCAGATATCTTTCAGACATGTTTTTGAGTCATATATGAAATATTCACTAGTTGAATAATTTACTTTTGCTAGATGCATATGAGGTAGTAGGCTAATATTCTACTCCTAACTATTGGCACAAACACTGCTTTCTAATGAAGCACTCCTTCAAAACTTCAGAAAGAAATATATATATTTTTGACTAAACTAGATAGATCGAATGAGATTGACTTGAAATCCACAGGTGGTAAAACATGGTTACAAGTGTGCCTTTTTGATGTACAGCCTCACTTTTTGCTTTCCCCGTGTATGACACAGTTTGTTGCAAACTATGACAATGATTGTTTTCATTGTTTGTGACTGAGTGACGTTTTAACCACTCTAAAGTGCTTCAGTGGTATTTATAAACAAATGTTAAACAGACACTCACAAAACAAATTCCTTCCAATTCCTGCTCTTATCAAAACAGTCACAATATACTGTTATCCCATGTTTACCTAAAATGGCATTCATATGAAGCCCAGTTGTATAGGTTTTGACCCTAAATCAAATGCCATCATCTTAATTGTATTTTTTCTCTCTTCAAAAGTTTCAATAACAAATTGGAACAGCTTTGAGGTGGTGTAGAGTTAGTTTTCCAGAGTTTATCTTATAAATACAATGCAATACAATTAATGATCAGACCTGCACCACTTCAATTTTAAATAATATGTTCTTAAATTAGGAGGCCATATTGCAATGTGTACCATGGGCACTACAAGTACTAGTGTAAAGCATTGGGCCATATTACATGATCTGAGCACTCTGAGTGGTAAGTTTGGAATCAGTCTCTGCAATAGTTTTGGGCTGACTGCTGCTTTAAGTAGTTGAAGGGTGTGTTGCTATTTTCCACTGTCGACATTGATAAAGGAAACTTTAAATATTTGACTGGAAATGTACCAGCATTGATTGGCATACCTTATGCAAACAACAGAAAATACCTCCATAAAAGTCACAAAGAAGCATAACACAATTGAAAAACAGGATACAGAACAACAAAGCAATAAAAACAGAACACAGGAACCACAGTACAACATAACCACATCACATCCCAGTACCTCAGTTCAAACCTATAGTAACACAAAACCAACAGAACACATCACCATCAATTAAAATAACACATAACAAATATGCACACACATCATTGTCACAGATTACTAAATCCAGAATCCTGATTGTATAATATGCTAGTAAAAGACGTTTAAAGCAATCACTGACTTAACGTATCACCAAGGACATGAAATAGCATTGGTCAAAAATGTTTTACGATCTAGCCTATAATTTCTACATTATTGCATTTCAAAATGGTCTTTGTGTGACCATTAGTTGTTTAACATAGTGATCAATAATGAATTCTATTAGTATTAATCAAGCAGATATTCATTTCAGTCTCATGAAATGGAAGCAGAAAATGTTGTATTATTTTCTTTTGAAGTAATATTTAATTATTTTAATTTTAAAAGATAATCTACTCTTAGTTTTTTTGTAAAATTCGGTGTTACTTTTGAAAACAGTATTAAAATCACAATTCATTACACATAATTCCACAGTTTTCTAAACAATAATGACTTCACATTGTGTGAACCTCTATTGCCAATCTTGAAGTGGAGTGTGTTCACTGACTGTGCAAAACAATGATCCTGATTAAGAGTGACCAGGTTTATTCCCATATATGTTGTATTGCCTGTTATGGCACACAGCCAAATGTGGCAAGCACCACACTCCAGAAACATTTGTGATATAAATTTGTACAAGCAGTACTCATAATCGGTTTTCTCTATTGCACCTATTAAATTCTGTTGCTGGTCATGTTTGATTTTATTCAATGTGAAAAGTATAGCAAACAAGGGCTTTTGTTTTTAATCAGGGACTTCATTGTAGTTTGGAGAAAAGACTTTGCTTGGAATATGCTCGGAATTGCGTTTTTAGGAGGAGGATTTGACATTCCTATTATGGAAGAGTGCTCTGTTGCTCATTAGCTTGGTGTGTGCTCTAAACTCCTAGTATGTCGAAGAGATAATATTTGGAACTGTTACACTAAACTGGGAATGCCTCGAAATCCATTTCATACAGATATCCCCTGAGACACATTCGAAGATTCTCGGATCATCTCATGTGTTCAACATGCACCCTAAACTCTATTCAGAAATTGTTGCACATGTTACACATCTGGAACACGGTGGAAAAACTTTGTGAAAGGGTTATGCAGGTGGAATTAGCAAAGTGCATCCATGAGGTTCTCCAGTCATCTTCATTGGCCCGATCATCAAAGTGTGTACTGGCATCTAGGCTTATAACAAAGATGTGCACTTGTTTATTAATTGTCTCACCTCAGATTTTGTGTAAAATGGTGCATGAGCTGTAGTCGGCACAGCCAAGAAGCACGGGGATGCAACTACCCATCTACTTCCACATTTCACGGCATCTAGGGCCATATGTACGAACGCTTTTTCCCATAGACACAGAATGGCTAAAAACCTTTGCTACATCTGGCCCCTAGTGTGCTAATGTAACAGCCAGATTAATTTTTTTGAAAATTGAAATAAAGGTGAAAGACAACAGTTGCAATGTTGCAGGCTATATGGAAGGAAAATAAACAGATGCCAGTAAACATTGACAGCAATTCTAATGACTTTCATAATAAACATATTAAAAGTAGATCTCTACAACAAGGACTCATTCACAAAGATATTTCCAATTCTAGCTGCACTTAGGTGCATAAATAACCTTTTTCATGATTAAAAACTTTAATTCATAATTGCACTTACTTACTTTTACAATCACATGATAATAAGAGGTGTAAGCAGATCTCCTAAGAGGTTGTAGGTGTGGCTGGACATGTGTGCCTGCCGAAATGAATGAACACACAATCTTGCAAACACAGACATTTAGGAGGCACACTGACACTGTATACAGTCAAATATATTTTACTCTCAATGACAAGAGAAAGTCCCTAGTCATAATGGGATTGGTGAGCAATAAGGGTGAATATGTGCTTGTGGGCCTCAATGACATTTGTTTTAGGGGACTGGAACTCTTTGCCACCTCCCTCATTGTTCCGGGCTGAACAGCGGAATACAGTATATTACTTCCTCTTTTATCTCCAATGGGCATACAAATGGCAGTTTCTTGTTTCACGTTTTACACTCAAGGCATCAACGGGCTTTGTGGCAGTTGGGAAGGGAAATATTCTATTTTAAATCCAGTCCTAGATTATTTGAAGGAGTTGCATCATTCCCTCCAGTAGGCTTATTTGCTCATTTACAGTTCTTACTCCAGTCCTGTAATATCTAAGGAAAAGTTAAATATTAGAAAAGTAAAAAGTAGATATTTTGCATTCATTAGAGGTGCTCCCCTGGGTAGGCCACTCAAGGCAAAACAAAAAAAACTAGAAAGGGTTCTCTCACCATTTCATTGTATTGACAGGCCTTCTTCTATTTCTTGAACCACAATGGAAATTGCTATTGCTCACATCTGGTGTGCATGCTGCTCATAGACTTACAGCACAGCTAATGGGTGGACAGAAGACAGAGGCGGGTGGAGGGT
Organism: Pleurodeles waltl; assembly: GCF_031143425.1. Taxonomy (NCBI): domain Eukaryota; kingdom Metazoa; phylum Chordata; class Amphibia; order Caudata; family Salamandridae; genus Pleurodeles; species Pleurodeles waltl. The sequence continues at coordinate 297,835,943 of NC_090447.1, forward strand.
TTGGGTGGTAGTGGCACTGCAGGAAAGCGTACCTTCCAAGTTGACTTGCAGTTAAAAAGTCTGTGGACTGACAGTTATTTATTTATTTGCTGTAATTTAAGCAGTGGAAGAGGTTAGTCCCCATGACAAAAGTACTATTGTTTTTTGTAGTAAGGACTAAATGTAAACCAAATATAAACTTCTTACATTTACAATGGTGTACCAACTCAGTTGAGTACTCCTGAAAATCTAAAATAGTACCTGCTTCCCGGAAGTAGCCATAGATTTTTCTGTGAATTCCCCAAAAAGCCACAATGTTCATCCAAAGATACCAACTGTCTTAGAGAATCAAGCACTAATGTGTTTGGAATGGCCTATACATACAAATCAGTTAATTGTGACATTTGTAAGATGTTTCAGTAGGTTAGAACAATAGGAACACTCATCAGACATGTTTCGTTTTATTGGCACTGTCTAACACTATTTCAAATCCTTGGAGGTAAGATAAGGTTGTGCTTATTTCAAACACCATTTACAATTGCATTGTGAAAGCAGGATTCAGAAGGTGGTAATGTTTGACACAAACGTATGCGAATGCCTTTTGCCTGGCAATAATTGTGGTGCTGACGGTCTGTTTATTTTATGCTTCTGTATTTTTGAGTTGCATTATTGTAATGTATTTTTTTTGTTGTACGACAATTCTTGTGTTGCGTTCTGTTTCGACTATTTTGTATCGATGCCATTATATGTTTCATTCAGTTATGTTGCTTTGTGTATGATTTCATGTTATGTTGTATTGTTCACTACTTCAACCAATGCTGCTACTTTTCCAGTGAAAAGCAGAACATTCCTTGCAAGTTCATGTGACAAGCATTTATTACTTTCTAAGGGGGCGAAGATATCATTTTGTGTTTGCGTTTTGTCATACAAAACTTTATCTGTTTTCATGCTCTAGCCAATTGAAATCAGTTCAGGTATCCTGCTTCCTATTACAAGATTCAGAATAGTGTCAATGCCAACAGCTCTTTATGATAGGAAGAGGCAGAGCTTAATTTAAGATGGTGGTTACAGGTGGGCACACAGAAACTGATTTTTGCAGATCCAAAGTTGTTTTTATTTAGCAGACTTTGATTCAGAGCAAGAAAAAGAAAAACACACACGGGGAAAAGAAGGCGGAAAAGAAAGAAAGAAAGAAAATCAGTGAGAAAGGGAAAAAGCAGGGACGAAAAAATAACTTGCAAGAGTGAGGTAAAGAAGCAGAGAGTGTTTAAACCGCATAAGGCGGAATCAAGACTATGCAGCTTTGGTAATCTTTTCAAACCTTTGGGCACAACACTTATTCCATTACAAACTAATCAGTCCACTGGTGTAACAAAGGCCCCTGCAGCCCCTGCGGTGTTTGGGGCCCGAGCTTCAGGTTGCCCCCTCACTACAGTACACCATGCCCGGCGGCAGGCCCCTGACTGGGTTCAGGGGGGCGGGGATTCTCTCTAGGTCCTTTGCCAAGGGGACCCCCTCAAGTTTTGTTATGCAACTGAAGCAGTCTCTGAAATAAAGTTCGCCTTACAGGCATAGAATAAATGGACTGATTTTTATGGCTCAGGAAAACTTTATTTTCTTTTGCGTTTATTAAGCACTAGAATAGTTCGGCACTGGCAATAACCACGTGGATGAATTAGCCCCTCCAATTACATTATTATCTGTTCAGCATCAGGAAACAATACTATATCATAACGCATTATGGCAAAAAAAAGAGTCTTCAATAATGTCAGTCAGACGTTCTGAATTTCCCCGTTTTAGTATTCGTGGTAAAATGTTTTGGAAGCCAGTAAACCATAACTTAAAACACTGCAATCCAACATAGCATTCATTTGGACGGCTGATAATTACACAGATCTCTGCTAATAAACTGAGCAGTCACGGTGATGATTTTAATATTGGGACCTGGTAGCAGAGTCTTGCTTTATATTTTATACTAACATTTTCAATCTGGTCTCTGCGTACCATGAGTACTCTCGACTTAATGTGGCATGCTGTGGTATACTATTAACCTCTCGTTTTTTTAATCAAGCTACTCTCCTTCGGTTTAATGTGCTTGTCCGTGGTATCACTAAGTGCTTGCTCGCATCAAGGAGAACCCTTCCTGTACATGGTATCGCATGTGAATATAGATATCAAGGTTAATGGCTTATGCTGTTGGTATTTTTAGAAACCTCTCCAAAGCAGGATACCATTATCTGCTCTTTTCAGACCGAGTTTAAGCTTCCTTTGCAACGGCTTCGAGTGATCAATTGTTAATGCTTTGCATTCTATAGTATCCTTTTAGCAAAGTATGTTAATAGGCTGAAAGGTTATTGATCGAAAACTATTACAAATGACTACAAAGCAATAAACTATTAATGTTAATAATGAATTATGTTTTAAAAACATAATTCCTTTCTTTAATGAGAGCAGCGGATGCTTACTTGCCACGCTAATCGATAAGATCTAGACGAGAAAATAATTCCGCACATATATTTGAAAAGTCACTTCAAAATGGGTGTCGAGGGACCTATTACAGTGTAGGCTGGCTGGTGAGAGCTTCTTGTCCCGTCCTTCTGGTAAAACTCATTGAATAACAAATGGTTGGTCCATGAACATATTTACTGCATTTTTGTTATCTGCCACTTTGTAAATGTTATTTGTGGGATGCGGTGCTGCCCTGCAGCGGCACGCATCGGTTTAAATATGACAGCTTTTTTGCATCCTGTGTTAGAGCGGGCATTACCAAAAAGGTTTGCATTCATCTTCAATAGATTTCTAGGTCTTTTTGGAATGTAGATTTTAGTAAAGCGCATCTGCTATTGTTATCCATTGTTAATTTATAGGTCAACTGCATACCTGTTTTTTTTCAAACTGTCCCTTACTGAACTGCTGTTTTTAATTCAAAATATGGAGTAACAGCAGAGCTACCCGCCCACCCAAATGCCGAGTGAAATCCAAATTGAACTAAAGCATTGCTCAGTGAAGATATTCTTTGTTTCCATGGCATGGCTCTGGACTGCTCTTTTCCTGTGAGCTCGCAGTGTGTATGAAGCATTGTATTGCTCCTTCCTTGGCATTGCATCTCTGCAACACGTGATCACAATTAAACAGGTTCCATGCCAGTCACACCGGAGCTTTACTCATTTTTATGTTAGAATTTTAGTAGGATTTGCGTTTTTTATCGATAGGTTTTGTATTGCGAGTAAAAGAGCGGCCATATGGATTTTGCACAGCGCTCTAGAAATAATACAAACCGATCTAGCCCCAGATTGAGCCCCATCTGTCGATCTTTTTTCATTTTGTGCTACTCCTTCCTGAGTGCAAAAGTACAAACACAGCCCACCTGTTCCGTGTGCATATAAAACATCTTGAATGCAGTGACTTCAAAACTAGAATGATTTGGATTTATCACTCATGTGTTTTTGTCTTATTATACAGTAGAAATAATTGATTTGTTGTAACTATAATCCTGAATATTCGTCACATAGATTAGTGTGGGAAAACTGTGTAGCACTGCACTATCCATAGGACTTCGACTTGTGACCAATGATTTATTTTTAACATAGTTTATTCATTTTATCGCTCTGTATAACGGTGCCCTTTGTTATACGGAAAACCCCACTCTAATATAGGGTAAATACAAAGGGGCCTATGCATAAAGGCATTTAGGCAACGTAGGTAATACTCCTGTAGTACTATTACATACTCTTACATGCCTTTGCGAATTGGCCCCAAAATATCAAATGTGGGAATAAAATGGAATTATTTGGGGAATATTCATTCGCACAGTATACATCGAAACAAATCTTCCCTCTTTGGCACTCTGCCTTATATGGAGTTGGGCGTTTCAGGTCGATGACAAAGTCATGCAAGTGTACGTAAAGTAATACTCCTGCAGTACTAGTTCTCTATGCTCAGGGATACCTTTGTGAATCATCCCCAAACTTTTTGATTTAAAACTGTTCTTCTAGGGAACTATTTAGTCTGAAGAAAGAAGTTGTTTTTGTAAAACAGAGATGAATTAAAAATTAACAGCTTTCATATGGCACGGTTCTGCTTAGGGTGATATGTGTAAAAATTAATTAATGAATAAAATAACAATTCCAGTAGTATATATGTGTTTCACAAACTCTATAAGTCTTTGCGTGAGTCAAAGAGCTGCACAATGTTCATTTCAGTTCCCCTGCAAACCCCTGGCTCGTAACACAAACTGATCACTGATCGAATCCCCAACTTTCACTAGCAAGCATTTTAAAGCCAACTTTCTTTGGTGAGACCTGTGGGTGAAACGAATACAGTGCAACAATGTTTATAGATCACTGTCAAAGTGACAGAGATTTGGCAAATCACAGAATTATTTTGTTTGGAATCATTTTAATTTAGTTTGCATACTGCTCCTACCATGAGTGAAGCACCTGGTTACTCAAAGCAGGCCTCTGTGAAGCAACTGTTATTCCTTTGGCTTAGTCTAAGTATTGTGTTAATAGAAAGACTATACTTCACAGGACTCTCAATGGCGTGTATGTGTGGTTTACTTGCAGTGTGCAGTTGGGTCCGTGCTTGATTTTAATGGCCTGAATAAGATTACATCACTGTACCTACACTGATGATAGGTGGATATTTTTGAATTTTCTGAGTTGCCACAGAAAAAGTGACAGAAAATTTATAATTGTGTATATTGCTTTTGCTTGATTTTAGTGTACATGACCTGAATTGTCCATGGCAAAGCTTTCTACCAAAACCTAGAAGGACACTGAAATGACTTTAATAAACAAGCATTCTTTCTTCATATATTCTCAGAAGAAGACAACACTGATTCCATAATGTGGTATCCAAGTCATGTTTAAAAAGTAATAAACTAAAATGCTTTCTGCACTGCTAAACATAGGGGCTCATTTACAAGCCCCTTTCACCACCATAGTGTAATTTATTTTTACACTACAGTAGCGCAAATAGTCCCCCACACAGCACTGCATTTACAAACTGGTGCAATGATACCATTGCGCCACTTTGTAAAGCCTTGCACCACATTATACCTGCGCGATGAATAATGTATGGAAGGTAGGAGTGCAACAAGATTTCATTGTGCCATTCTGGACCATCACAGCGCCATTGTTTTAATGCTCAGGGCAGGTCTTAAAGCGATGCAGTGCTGTTTTCAAATCGTCTCCCCTAGCATTGCTGGACTAGCGTCAACATTTTGATGCTAGTCCACCAATGCTACGGTTAAGTACCACAACTGAGTCAGAATTTCTGACGCAGCTGTGGACACTGTGTGCCATGAAGCACTGTACTGTAAATACAGTGCTCCCATTGTGTCGTTGGGGGCGCAGGGCAGTGCAAGAAAACTGGTGCATCGATCATGATGCACCAGTTTCTTGTAAATGAGGTCCAAAGTGTTAAATTAAATGTTGCACTCTAACAAAACGCTGGTGCTATGAATAATATGTTATTCAACTGTTGTTGTTCACAAATATTTGACATGATTACTAAATGATTACAACACGGCCACATTAAAAAGTATTGTTTTGTTCCTCTCTGTACATTCATGAAAATGTGAATGTTTGGAGGGAAAATGCCAGGGCTGAGCTGTCCATTCTACCACTTGTCATTTCTGGTGAGCTGCAGGCTAGGGAGCTGCTCCTGAAGCAGGATGGTCTGCCATAATCCAAGCATGCCTCTCTAGCCCTATTCTAGACCTGCCGTCCAGCATTGTGGGGCTGCATTGAATATTTTTGCCAAGACAGATTTTTGTTTCCAGCCGCCCTGCAAAATACAAAAGAACAGTATGCAAATATTCATTGAGGAAATCTATTAATCAGTTGCCCATCTGTTTCTACCAGCAGTATATTCTGACATAATTTTCTGCTGTCAGTGGCTGGTTTAAGCAGCAGTTAGCAGTCGGCATGACCAACAATTATATCACAGGAGTGTGTATCTGGTTGCTGCCTCAAATTAGGACTTCCTCGGGTGGGGTGAGAACAATCCATAGAAGGTTAAACCTGTGCTGGAATGTAAAGTTTGGCAACACAAGCTTGTTTTCCTATAGCTTAAGCCACTGGCTATGGATTGCACCCTTATTGTTAAGACAGACTTACCCTGCACCAGCTACTTATTCAAACTCAGAACTGTGCTTCTGCCTCCCCTCTCCTCTCCTGTCTGACCACACAGTAGCCTATCTTAATGGTAAGTAATCTGTACACCAATAATTGCTTCCTGCAGTTCAGCCAAAATATAATGATTCCTCACTGTACAGACCAAGTTTCAGCCACTCTTTTTACAGTCTAATATTTCTCCATCCCTTCTTGCAAGCACTTATGTCACCCCATTCATTTAACTTGGCAGTTAAGAGGAAAACATAAAGCCTTTATCACACTTGAAACCTCGTCCTGGTTTGAGCAAAGATTCATGGTTTTGTTTTGTTTTTTGACAAATATGAATCAAGTCTGCTGTGCAGTTTCCCACATTATCAATTTGCTCAAACCTGTAAATGTACTAGATATGTGAAACCTTCCAGATTATTACAAACACGCATACAATGTTTATAATTTAATAGTTTTAGATCGGACGTCCTTGGTGTGGTCGTCCCCCAAACCTTTTGCCTTCACCTCTTCTATTTTCTGGAATTCATTTTTGTTGTTTTTAGCACTTTGTCCACTTTACCACTGCTAACCAGTGCTGAAGTGTTTGTGCTCACTCTCTCCCTAAAACATGGGAGAATGGGATTAGATCTGATTGGCAAATTTAGTTATCTTCTAAGTCCCTAGCACATGGTACTACATGTACCCTGGGCCTGTACATTAATGGCTACTAGACGGTCTGTACCACTCCTTGTGCCACCCACTATTAATAGCACATTAAAACATGCCTCAGACCTGCCATTGCAACATGTGGTGCAGCTTTAAACTGCCAATGCAACCTGGCAAAAGAAATCTTTTGCCAAGCCAAACCCTTCCTTTTTAATAAAAATATGTCACCCCAAGGTAGGCTCTAGGCTCTAAATAGCCTTGTGTATTGTATTTAAAAAGTAAGATATGTGTTTTTAAGGCTTACATAACCTGGTACTGAAAAATTCCTAAATTCATTATTCACTATCCTAAGGCCTACCTCTCTCACAGGATAACATTGGGTTACCTTGTTACATTTAATAAGTGTAAACGTTTGATTGGAAGCAGGTCGAAATATCATGTTTGGACTCAAATGAATTGTAATCTAAAATCCTCTTTCACGGCAAAGTCAGATTTTAAGGCACAGTTCTGAAAATGACACTTACAGAAGGCTGGCAATTTATGGTCCCAACCATTTGGTGCCTGTTGCTAATGTCCTGGGTCACATGACTATGAATGCTTTAGCTGTTAGGCTTTGTGTATTCCTCCCAGACAGTGAGACAGAGGGGACTGAGTGTTGGCAGGATGAGTCTTCTTGCCAAGGTGGCTGGGGGAAGACCTGTTCCCTGCGCTATTTCAAAGGGCTCCTTCAGGCACCCACATAAAGGAACCTGACACTAGCCTTTTGTTTCCCTAGACTTCCTGGAGACTTGGAGGGTGAAATGGAGAATATTCCAGTACCAGATGTGGAGATAGTCGAGAATATTCCCCCACTTCAGAGGGTGGCATCAGTTATATATACTGGGCCTTCAGAACATTTCTTTCTCTTGGACCCTTGTAAGACTTCAGAGGAACTGCCTAAACCCCCAGAGGACTGTCCTGCTGTGTGAGGCCTGCCTTGAATACCCAGAGGACTGCACTGGTGCTATCAGAGAACTGCACTCTTGATTGAGGCCAGCCCTGCTCCTCAGAGGACTCCCCTTAAAGCTTGATTTGCTGCTTGATCCCAGGACTACCACAGCACTTCTAAGGGATAGTTGGCTAGCCTCCTGAGTGGGCTACAGGGACAGTCCATGCTCCAGAGACCTTGAACCATGTACCTGGGCTCTGCTGAAGTGAGGCTTAACCTCCCCAGTGGTGCCCCCAGGTCCTGGACCATTGGAAGTGTTTCTATAGGTGATGCTGCCTTCCTAACCCTAAAAAATGGGACTTAGAAATATTGTCACCACAAAGTGCCAGAAGAACTGACAGAAGACTAGGACCACCTGCCAGATGATCCAGCCAAGGTGCATCACTGGTCAGCCTGACTTCAGGGTAGTTCCTGCCACTCTCTTCTCTGCAGCAGCAAAACCTTTTCAGCAAGACCTCTAAGTGATCGTATTTAGTCTCCTGGAGCCCTCTTCAGCTACAGCTTGCAGCCTTGTCCTGCTGGAGGTTTTCAACTTCACAACATTTGTTTAATCTGAAGGTAAAATATTCACCAGGCTCAATGACAAAAGGCTTTGCATCAACAACCTCTTTGGCCAGGAAATCCAGCTTCTCCTGCTCAGAGCTTTTTCTGTCATCATCAACTGCTTCACTGAGACCTCATCCAGCACTCCCTGTCAGCAACAACTCCCCAGACACATTCTGCTTCCTTGCCCAGCTAAACTCTGCCTTCTTCAAAACTTCTAATAAGTCCAAAGCAAGCCAAGAATGGGCACAATCCATGTCAGGCATCAAGCACACACTCCATCGCTGTCAGGCTTCACTTTTGACTTTGTCCCGATGTTACGCTACCGGATACCTGCGGTTGGTGCTTTGATTTTTTAGACACTAGATTTCACTAAAAATTTTAAAGATTCATAATACCAACTCTAATGATTGGATTTAATTTGTTATGGTGTCATTATATTGAAATAATTTTAGTCTATTTTTATAAATTGGTGTGTAATGTCTCTTGTGTTTTCACTTTATTACTGTTTGTGTTCTGCATAGATACTTTACGCATTGCCTCTAAAAGCTTGACTGCTTGACTGCTTTTCTACCAAGATACCAGAGTGTTAAGCACAGGTTAATTTAGAGACTTCAGTGGTTCACCATGACAAGGATTGTGGTTATCACCCCCTCAAACAATAACCCAATTTCTTACAAATATTTTGAGGACAGTTTTGAATTTCAAAAATAAAATATTGTCAGCATATTCATAGTGCTCAGCTGTGATCCTAAACTAGTCGAGCTAACTACAGCCATTAGGAAGTCCACAAACACTACTCAAGTAACTTATTTACTGAAATTGTTTACTTTTGGATGAGTATATTTAGATATTTAGGGCCAGATGCAGGAAACACTTTGCGAGTCGCAAATGGCAAAATCTGCCGTTTGCGACTCGCAAATGCGTGTTTCCAATGCAGAAATGCATTCTGCGAGTCGGGACCGACTCGCAAAATGCATTTCAGAATCGCAAATAGGAAGGGGTGTTCCCTTCCTATTTGTGATTCCTAGTGGTATACAATACCATTTGCGACCGCAGATGCGGTCGCAAATGGTGTCGCAGTTACCATCCACTTCAAGTGGATGGTAACCCACTCACAAATTGGAAGGGGTCCCCATGGGACCCCTTCCTCTTTGTGAATGGACCCCAAATTATTTTTTCAGGGCAGGTAGTGGTCCAAGGGACCACCAACTACCCTGAAAAAATACCCAAACTAAAGGTTTCGGATTTTTTTTTAAGTGCAGCTCGTTTTCCTTTAAGGAAAACGGGCTACACTTAAAAAAAAAAAAACTGCTTTATTTTAAAGCAGTCACGAACATGGAGGTCTGCTGACTACAGCAGGCCTCCATGTTTGCGAGTGCCTATACTCGGTATGGGGCCGCAATTTGCGACCCACCTCATTAATATTAATGAGGTGGGTCTCTGCAACCCCATACCGACTCGCAGACGGTGTCTGAGACACCGTTCTGCATTGCAAATTGCGACTTGCAATTTGCGAGTCGGAAGGACTTGCAAATTGCAAGTCGCAATTTGCAATTTTCCTACATCTGGCCCAAAGTAACTTGCAGAATACCTTCAGAGAAAGATGTAGATAGCATGCAGCATTAAAGGACTTGCAGGCAGTGTGTTTTAGAGTGGAATTTTATTATAACCATTCAGATAGAAGAATATACTACAATTTCTGACACTGACGTATTTAATGATTTTCCTAATTAGTAATTGAAAAGTAGAAATTGATTTATTGAGTTAATGGTATTCTGGCCAATTTTAGGCCAATTTGACAATAACCCAGACTTGATATGAAGGAAAAGACATTCTCCTTTCATCCAACATAATTTTATACCCTCCCAACACATAACGTTTTCTCTTAGCACAAAGGCAATCTCCCCAACAGAAAATACACTGCTTTCAGACAGATCTTTTTTCTGCCCTTTTTTCTGCCCCTGAAGAAATCTTCATCCCTGATAGTAACATCTCTCTGCAGTGCTTAATTTGCAAATTAAAATGTGCTAGTGCCCGAAGCTCTCCTCTGACACATGTGGCTTCTGCAACTAACTGTGCGAGCACAGAATACTGAGAGAACATAATCCTAAAACCATCTCGGGCCTCTTTAAACCATTTACAGGCACTCCCAGCCCTTTCAGCTCACTCTTGCAGCTTTCTGCTTTCTTCCTTTGTGATGCTTTTCTATCTTCCTCTTCCTCTGTCTTTCCCATATGTGTCTTTTTCTCATAGTAAATGCCTGATGCAGAAAAATAAGTGCTGGTCCCCAAAAATAAATTCTAGTGCCCCCCACTGGCAATCACAGGCACAAATGTAGCACTGACTTTCTGTCACATTATAGGCTGATTTTTTGCACAGCACATCCACAATACAGACAATCACCTTCTGCTCTGAAGATGTCCAGTTCTTCAGTCTGGAGAGGGCCACTCCTGACTGTCCAGGGACAGAATGCTTCCAGTTAACACATGTTTTCCAGCACAGATTCAATTTAATGTACAGCCTAGTAACACTTGGCTCAGTAAAGACTTTTATTTGCTCTTCCAGGAACATCACCTTGATGCAACTGATGGAGTGCATCATCCATGAAAGTGAAGTCAGATTAACACTATTATAGTCCAGTGCACCTTATTTCAAAACCTACCATTCTCAAATAAAATTGTTCTGTAGGTAAAAACTGTCAAGAAACAGTATATGACCAACAACCGCTCCCCTTTCCATCAAATCCCATTGACGTTGTCATTCACAGTGGTTTCTAGACTCCAGAACTTGGAAAAGAAATATCTACATACAAACATTTCCCAAAATCTTTACAGCAATAACCATGTCTAAACCTCATCCAAAAGTGAAATATTAACCTTTCCCTAGAACTAATTTATTCTTTGCCATGCACAGTAATTGACATTTGACCATGGCAATATAAAAATCTTGTTTCATATTTTCATTATATAGGCTTTTCAAAGCCTGATACTAATACCTCCATAACTTAAAGTCCATCTGCTCACAGACTGTAGCCTTGACTGCTTTTTATTACATCCCACTACATGATTACAACACACTGATAAGGGATCTCCCGTGAGAGTTTGCATTCCACAAGTAGTAAGGATAATAACTATCATGCATGCAGTTTCAGTATTGAGCTCAGCGCAAATTGCTTCTCAGTTCCATAAGTTGTAAATCATCTGTCACTGAGTCTTGCTAATAAAAAAAACCCTATGATTTAGATAGATGATTCCAATTATCATGGCATCCATATTATAGGAGGAAATTTAACTCAAGTTTAAAAGCGTGGTGTGATGTTTAGGTGACCGTGATTACCTATGGAACATGTTAGTAAACATTAACTCTGAGACAATAAGCCTTCATCTTCACAAATGCTGCCACTTTCTGACATAACTATATTGGCATCAGGATGCTGCTAGGGTAACATAGTCCTTTTGCAAATGCTAGATTATCATTGATCCATATTGCCATTGCTCCTATCCTTTGTGCAGTTATACATGTTTCTGCAAAAGAGAGACCTCTGAGCGGACTAATGGAGCAGTCGCCTTTAGTTGTGGACAATAAACAGATATAATCATGCTAATACATTTCTGCAGAAAAGTATTAGGAAATGGAAGTGGTAAGAGGAAAAACAGCCTATTGAGGGACCTATCTGCAATATGACACTCAAATTCCCAGCGTCTCCAGTAAGTGGACCAATCAACAGAGAATGAGAAAATTACATTGACTTCATATGGTCACAGTTTCATCCATTCCTGCGGCTGTTTGCAGGCTCAGCCGCTTATGATTTGTACTGTTTTTATCAGGAGAAACTTGGTAATACAGTGTGCTCTAAGTTTTAGAGTTCCCTGCATATTTTTGAACTATCCCCCAAATATATGTGAGGAAAAAGTATTTTTATTCTAGAGCTTGGGCATTATGGTTAAGGAAATGCAGCAGAATCCATGCAAGCAACACCATATAACTTTCACCTGGGTCTTTAGGTTTCAGTAATGCCCAGGGTTCACAGTGGTCCCTGAGTGTGGCTGACCCAGTTCCCAAGTACAGTAACAATTACCATGTTAAAAGAGAGAAAAATAGGATCTACTCCCTCTCTGCTGGTCCAAATGTCAAAACTATGGTCATAAGAATCCAGACTTCCTCCATTGCTATGGGATGTCAATCTGTATGCCCCTCCTCCCCCTAGGAGGCATCAAGATTGTTGGGGCCTTAGTGGTAGGAATAAGCCTATTTACTGGGCATGATACCGCCACCTCATTTTTTCCTGAACAATATCTTTGGTGTCTAGTGGGCTTTCTTCCTCCCTGGGCAGCCAGATTGGAGGATTTTGGGGAGTGAGTTGGGGGGAACATGAGAGGAAATAGGGATTCACCCCCTCTAAAGCACATATAACTGCTCAAAACAATCCAAATTCTCTATCACTTGCCATGGACATGGGGATCTCTACCCCACAAAAGGGGCAGAAAGACGGTGAGGCCCTTTAGGGATATAGGATAGGCTTGATGCCTGGGTAGGATGCCACACCTCAATATTTTGTTTTCTGGTAAGAGAATAGCATCTGGTGTTGAGAGAGACGTTTGCCTCCGTATTCCTCCAGGTGATTGCGGATTGGTGTTAAGCTCTGCAATCTACCCCTACTCAGCTTGATGCATGGGAGGGCCATGATTATTTATCCCCTGTTTGTAGTGGGACTGCCCTGTTGGCCACAATGGGGGTACATCTCCCCAGTTTGCCCCCTGGAAGGCCAAAAGGACTTTTGCCCATTCTGAGGTAGTGGGTGAAATGGCCTAATGACTAGGAGGACCTCCCTCTTTCACCAATTTTCCCTGGTGTCTAGTTGGCTTTATGCAAGCCCCCTCTACCCATCTCCTAGAAGGGTGGATTAGGGATAAACCTTTCCTCAATTAATGTAAGAGGTATATTTTCAAATATTTGATCATTTATCCTGACCAATTTGTCTATGAGCCAGAATCTGCTACATCATTTATGCTGCCATATCTAGTCATTCAAAAGTATTTGATGCCTCAGCATGTATACCTTTTAACAAGGCTATTTAATGACACAGAATAGATTATGCAGGTCTATGTATTGTACATTGTGCAGACATGCATAAACCAGTAAATAAGGAAAGGTGTTGCATTGTGGCATTTATTGTCAATGTTGGTGTTTTTTGCCTCAGAAAATCATTACATTTTTAACTTGTTAAAAAAGATTTAATGGGTAGTTTGTAACCATGATATTTAACTCTGGCTCAGCACTTAATATTTCTTTTTCTTTATCATCTTCTTTCTCTTCGGACTTTTATTAAGTGCAGGCATTCAATCAAGTCTCTTGTCACTTTCGGCTTAATATAGGAAACCATGTTGGTTACCCCCTCAAATTAGGAGATACATAACCACATTTGTAGGTATTTTCTAAATTTAAAATGATCAGATTAAACTTAAAGAGACATTCGTGCTAGTTACAACATGCTGGACATGGAAGTTTCTACTTTACCATTTCACATACTTTGGCCCATATATATACTTTTTTAGCACCGCATTTGCATAATTTTTTTACGCAAAAGCGGCACAAATGCGGCGATAAAAAAGTATAAATATGGGCCTTTGATTTTGGAACATCAAAATCGAAGGGAATTAGATCCAACAATGTGATAGGCATGCACTTTTTTTTTACCACATTTTAAATCCACTACTATATGCAAAATTATGCATGATACAAAAAGACTGAAAAAGAATCATTATATGAACAGTAAAAAATAAAGCTGCTGTAAGTGACCTGATTTATGTTGATACTTTTCAGATTTAGTAAAGTCCTGGCTGTTGAATTGTATGAAAGCGTTTGTTAGGCCGTGCTCTTTGAACAACATTATCAAAGACAATGCCAGATTGTATGAAAACAGTGATTGTTGATGTGGAAGCATTGAACATATACGTGGACTGTCCGAATTCTATTTGCTAGAGTTAAGAATGATATGATGCAACGAAAACCTGTGCATGGTCAAATGTAATTTTGGTACAGAACATAGCTTTTGTTCAAATGAAAAATCAACTCTTTTTCAAGGCTGGCGAATTCTGTACCAAATAATTAGTTTGAATGCAGGGCCTAAACATTGGGTCTACAGCAAGCCATCTCAGTGCACAGCCTGCTTTGAGAAATCAATTCTTTAAAGATAATTGACTGCAAAACATTGCTTCCTATACATTGACTAGTTGCTTCAAACATAAGGTCAGAAGAACCTTCTGAGTAATCCTCTTGTAACTTAAATGTAATCTAAGAGTTACTTATACTTGTATATCTAATATTGCACCAGTACAGAAGACAAGATAGAGGTTATAAATACACATTAAACAAATGAGGGGAGATTAAAGACCTTTGTGGTAGTCCTCAGGGCAAAGATTGAAGTCCTAATGGAAAATATCCAAGGTATACTTCCTAGATTCTTCCCATCAGGCAGGTCTTTGTCCCTTTCCTATCAGTTGCAGGAATTGCAACATCAGCCAGGTGCAGCTAGGCATGTGATTTTCAACTGTGTCCAGTGCTGGGTAAAGAGATAATAAAAGTTGTACATCAGCTCCACTGCCATCCATATCCTTCATAAGTCATAAACTACAGACAATACGATTCACTCACACCCTATCTGGATCCGAATCCTCTTTGTGTCTGGTGTAGGTTAGCATGTTCTTCAATATGATCTTGCAGCTTAGAGGGAACAACGTTCCAAACAATTTACCTATGTAAGGGTTGAGAGAAATAGTTTTCAAATTGGCAAGGTCACCCATGCTTAAAATACTTTTTTATTACAGGGCATACAATTGCATCTTAATTTTATAGGGCAAAAAAAACTGAGCACAGCAACGTGTTTAATATACTTCTTATGACTTGTGTAATTGTGAGGTTTAGAGACTTTAAAATGTTTCTCATGAGAATATCACGAGGAGAGCCAGAGGCATAAGGACATGCACATGGACCCAAGTTCAAAAAAGTTTGTTGACTATAGGTCAACCATATCTTATGTTTTTAAGGTTATATTTGTAAATCACTTGTGTTCGTTTAAATAACCAATTTCACTAACTGAGTATAATATATAAGAGGATTCATTCAGACATGTAGCAAAGGTTATACTAGTGTAAGTACCATTCGGGCAGCAAATACTCAAACCTATCTACGTGTACCAGTAACATGTTAAAAAATAGGATATTTGTAAATCCATCCAACAAGATAATTAGAAGCAACTATAACTTTTAAAAGTGACATATATCAGCAAGTAATTATTTTAGAGCATCAAGAGTCCCTACTATGTCTGATTGCCCAAAATTGGTGCGATCATATCTCTAGAAGACTTTTTGGGCTTAAAATATTGGCATTTCAGCCAGGAATGTACATTGGAGTGTTGTAGATGGATGCACACTAAAACTGTAAAAAAAAACTGTTTATGTTACGGTTTAAATTGACATTAGTGAACTAAAAACCTAATTTACATCAACAGATAAAGGGCCAGATGTATCTTTCTTTCTAATAGCGATTACCAAATTGCGATTTATTGTGAATCACAATTAAATAATCGCTATTGGAATGTATGAAACTCCAAGAGTTTCATATAGTGATTCGCAAGGGCTTGCAAATGGACCTACCTCAATAATATTCATGAGGTAGGTCGCAACTTGAGACACATTGCGAATGGCTACAAACACAGGGATGGTGGCCTGCTGGGCTCAGCAGAACACCATGTCTGTGATTGCTTTTCAATAAAGCAATCTTTTTCTTTTTTAAATGCAGCCTGTTTTCCTTAAAGAAAAATGGGACGCATTTAAAAAAGAAAAATGAAACATTTTCTTTTCATTTTTTAAGAGTAGGCAGTGGTCCGTGGGGCCACTTCCTGCTCTTAAAATATGTTTTTGACCGCATTCACAAGCTTAGACGGAACAACTCTTGGGGACCCCTTCCCCTTTGCGAATGGGTTACCACCTACTTTCAATGGACGGTAAAATGCTAATGTTTTGCAACCGCATTTGGGTCACAAAACATTCACACATACCTCTATGATTTGATATTAGGAAGGGACGCCCTTGACACACCCTTCCTAATACCGAATCGGTATGTAGTTGCAAATCCAGTTTGTGATTCGATAACAAGTTACCGAATTGCAAATTGGGCTTGATACATACAAAATGCATTTGCGATCGCAAACATTTTGATACATCTGGCCCAAAGTGACAAGCAATTGAGTTCAACAAAAATCCTCTTAAATGTGCTATTAAAGGGTTTGGGTCTACTGTACCATCATTTGCATCGTCCTGCATGATTCATTTGCACTTGTACGCTTATGTCTACATCTGCAATTTTGCAGCTTCATATTGAACATCTAGGAGTTATATTAATTTCTATTAAACACTATTGCTTGAAAAAAACCAGAAAGAAATATGTGTAATACTTAAAACGTGTAAGAATGCACAGTTTGCCCAAATCGGAACTCATGCTAATTGTTTGATTGGCAAACTGAGTGCATTCATAAAGGAAACATGATTAATGAACAGTGCAAATTTATCAGGTGCAAGCACATTTTTTGTGCAAAATAGCAGAAAGACAGAAAGTGCCTGCTGTTTCATAACATTGTATCAAATTACTTTGAATATTCCATATTGGCTCGGGTGAAACACAAGAATGTGAATTTAAAGATCATTCTTTACCTGACCGCTCTCTCTGGGTATGGTGCCAAAGTTAATGCTTTAAGGAAGAATTGGAGGCTATCTGCTTGTGGAGTTATAGGAGACCGCCTAATGTTATCATGCCATTTCAATGACTGTGCTCCTTGTGAAAAGAAAATCTGCAAGATATCCTTGTTTGCTTCACAGAAACATTGTTTGAGTACCATCACTGTGTGGACTGTCACAAGACCACTGATATGCATGATCTTTAGCAATCCGTTTACCAAATCAAGACTGTTAGAAATGGGGTCTTTGTTTGGCAGTCAGGCTACCCCCTGTCCAAGCAAGGACCCTCACTCTAGTCAGGGTGAAAGAGAATCACCCTCAGCTAACCACCGCTCACCCCCTTGGTAGCTTAGCATGAACAGGCAGACTTAACTTTGGAGTGCTAGGTGTAAAGTATTTGTACCAACACACACAGTAACTTAATGGAAACACTACAAAATGACACAACACCGGTTTAGAAAAATAGAAAATATTTCTACAAACAAAACAAGACCAAAACGAGAAACATCCACAATACACAAGTCAAGTTATCAATTAAAAAGCAAAAAAAGTTTTCATGTAGTTTTAAACACAACCCTAACGCTGTTAGTGTGAAAATGTACCTATGTGTGTCAAAAATAACCCTGCAAGGGCGAGTGTGCATTAAAAAGGGATTGCAATGCTTCGATATCACTTCACGAACGAGACCTTGCATCGCTTCTCCTTCAGTCGGGTCAGCGTGCGTCATTTCTTCTCTCCACAGGAGAGCGATACATTGATCTGGTCAGCACTCTCGGGTCCGGGCAGGCCTTGCGTTGTTTTTACATGCCCAGCGATGTTTGTGTCGAAAATCCTGCTGCATGATGATCCGAAAATCCCGTAGCGCGGGTTGCCATCTCACCAGCCTCCATCAGCGATGCTGTGCATCGTTTTTCCAGCCGTGTGTGTCGATCTTCAGTCGCACTACAGGCAAGCATCGATTGTCAGCCGCGAAGCCGGCGGCGCGTTGATTTTTCAGCCGCGGATCGGAGTTGCTTCGATCTTTTTCCCCACACAGCAGTCTGTGTGTGCATTTCTCACTCTTGTCCTGCAAGCTTCTCTGTTCAGAGCCCCAGGAACTGGATGGGCACCACTTGGCAGAGTAGGAGTCTCAGCAGAGGCTCCAGGTGCTGGCAGAGAGAAGTCTTTGCTGCCCCTGAGACTTCAATAACAGGAGGCAAGCTCCTGGGAGAGTTCTTCAAAAGAAGGAAGGCACACAAAGTCCAGTCTTTATCTTCTAGCACAGGCAGAAGCAGTAACTGCAGGATAGCTCACAAAGCACAGTCACAGGTAGGGCAGCTCTTCTTCCTCAGCTCTTCAGCTCTTCTTCAGGCAGAGGTTCCTTTTGGTTTCCAGAAGTGTTCTTATGTCTGTGGTTTTGGGTGCCCTTCTTATACCCATTTTGCCCTTTGAAGTAGGCTTACTTCAATGGAAAGTCTCTCTTGTTTGTGAAATCGTGCCTTGCCCAGGCCAGGCCCCAGACACACACCAGGTGGTTGAAGACTGCATTGTGTGAGGTCAGGCACAGCCCTTTCAGGTGTGAGTGACCACTCCTCCTCTCTCCTAGCACAGATAGCACATCAATAAATGCAGACTACACCCCAGCTCCCTTTATGTCACTGTCTAGTGAGAGGTGCAACCATCCCAACTGTCAAACTGACCCAGACAGGGAATCCACAAACAGGCAGAGTCACAGAAATGGTTTAAGCAAGAAAATGCCCACTTTCTAAAAGTGGCATTTTCAAACACACAATCTTAAAATCAACTTTACTAAAAGATGTATTTTTACATTGTGAGCTCAGGGACCCCAAACACCACATGTCTATCCACCCCCAAAGGGAAACTACACTGTAATCATATTTAAAGGTAGCACCCATGTTAACCTATGAGAGGGATAGTCCTTGCAACAGTGAAAAACGAATTTAGTAGTATTTCACTGTCAGGACATATAAAACAGATTACTATATGTCCTACCTTAACCATACACTGCACGCTGCCCTTGGGTCTAGCTAGGGCCTACCTTAGGGGTGTCTTATATGTAAGAAAATGGAAGGTTTAGGCCTGGCAAGTGGGTACACTTGCCAAGTCGAATTTACAGTTTAAAACTGCACACACAGACGCTGCAGTGGCAGGTCTGAGGCATGATTACAGGGCTACTAATGTTGGTGGCACAACCAGTGCTGCAGGCCCACTAGTAGTATTTAATTTACAGGTCCTGGACACCTCCAGTGCACTGTACTAGGGACTTACCAGTAAACCAAATATGCCAATCATGGATGAACGAATTACATACACATTTTGTATAGGAGCACTTGCACTTTAGCACTGGTTAGCAGTGGTAAAGTACCAAGAGTAACAAACAAAAACAGAAAAAAACAGAGTACATCAACAACCTGGGAAACAGAGGCAATAAGTTAAGGGAGACCACGCCAAGGATGAAAAGTCTAACAAGGACTTTTTCATAATTTGAGCCACTTTTAGAAGATTTGAAAAAGTATTGCCTTATTAGAAATCTATCTCTACATCATTTTTAAGGCTGCAGTCTTCGACAGATAACTGAATAGGCCCTTTACAACCGAAATATTGCATCAATCACACTGTGATCACACTACATGATAATATAAATTAAGAGCCACATGCTTCCTACCGTACTTCTTGTAGATAGAAATACAATGTTACATGTTTATGACCTGGTTAAGAACAACAACAGCATTTCCTTACTTATTTACTACTATTGATTGATTCATGGTCTGTATCTTGTGTTGACATTTGCACCTGGCTGGGAGCATTTTTACTAAAATTACCCTCAAGGGTCATGAAAATCTTAAATTACAACAAGGAACAGAAAGGAAGAGAAGGGGCAGAGGTGATCCCGAACTGTTGCAGACCTCATGTCAATATGCTTGAGATGTGGACCCATGCAAGATAAGAGAAAATACTGGAGTTACTGGACTGCTTGTTAGCATAACGAAGTTTCATAATAATGCCTAACGCTACTGCGGTCTCGACTGGCAAACCAGCTTTAACGAGCAGAATACGGATTCTGCTGCATGCTTTAAAAAAATAATTAGGATTTATTGGGGATAATTAGGGTTCTACAATATTAACAATATTGTGCCACATTAAAAGCATTTTAAAAAATCCACAACCAGGTACAAGAGTCACTGTAAGGAGCAGTTTCAGTACAAATAAGGGTTGGTAGCAGTAGTTCTCACTAGCTATCTCACTTGACTTAGGCTTAATTCTGAATGGAGGGCAAGTGATTTTATTCAAGAATAGCCATTTATATGAGGATTTTAAAACAATAAACAGTAGGGGATGAATATAAAAATGACATTTAAAATAATTCTGGTAACAAATTGGAAACTACAAGTTTAAAGAAAATAAACTTGTTCATAAACTGTCCTAGTTTCAAAAATTTCACAATTAATTTTGCTTCATTGTGATAAAATTCCTTTTTCTCAGGGGTAACCTCCATGTTTTTGCTGCCCCTACTAGGACACTACTCTGTAGTGCCCAGTGTAGGAGCTCTGACCCCTAAAACATGTAGAAATTAGGTAGTCCCTGATTAGTTTATTGAACTTCTAGTAGTGCCACAGTATAAGGTGCAATAACCCATGGCAAAGAAAGTTACATTTCACCTATGGACTTCAGCACCTAGTGTGGCATCTGCTAGTGTGACAAAGGAAAACATAGCTTCAGTCCTGCCATTGTAGCTGATTGCTGCAGTGTAAAACCTGCAGTGAAATCTATTATAATGACCCTCTATATCTTATCTTTTAAATATTAGTAAATCTCCCCTAGGTAAGTCTTGTAGCCCAGGTAGGGTGCATGGTACTCAAAAGTGGGATTTGTATAAAATTAATCTTACCATGTCTCTGAAGTAGCAGGGTCCTAAAAGGTATTTGCACTGTGGCAGGTTCAGCTGTCCTCTATAGAAAACCAGTGCACTGATTAAAATACTAATATTGTACCTTGGAAATGTGACCCACTTGAACATTTTTAAGCAACTATTTTGATAGTTATTAAAATTCCAACTGAATTTTGAATTCAGATATGCAACAAATACTAAGGAATTGTAACTTTTAGAATGTTGCATTGCATTTATCTGAGCCATCAGAAGGCTAATTAGAATTAACCTCTGCCTATTCTGATCCTGGAAAGAGATGTTTAGAGGTCTGACGTTCCTCCCAGAAGCACTCAAGCTGGCCTGAAGGTGAAGAGATTACTCCGCCACCCACAGTCTGATGAACCCTACAACCCAGGACCATCACCCAGTCTTCCTCAGAACTTTACTGGACTTGTGAAATTATACCATGCAAACTCAACCTGTGAGAAGGACGTGATGATGTTGGTGCCCTTTCTACTTAAAATCCAAGGACAAAGTTATATAAGGGCCATTAGGCTAATCCCTTTGATGGCTCTACTAACATAAAAAGCTGAAGAGGACATTCATGTAGAGAATCCCACCTCACTAGAGGCAACTGCACTGGACTTTCCTGTTTTCCTCTGCTGGATACTCTGAGAGTTTCTAAGTGTTCCCCTTGAGATCCCGGGGTACTGGAAATGAACATTTGGGTTTGTTTGGTCATTGAAGAAGTTTGGGAACTTAAAAAAAATGTTCATTCCAGAGCTTCAAGGGGAAAGACTGTGAAAAGTATACCACTAGTAGTTCACAGAATTGGACTGAATGTCAAGGTTTTCTCCTTGGAGATTTCATCCTCCGAATAATAACAAAGTACCTTTTCAGTTTGTGACTTTCAAACTTTTTCAAACCTCCCTACTTCCAGGTCCTAACAAGGCCAGTTTACTTTGTGTATCCAACCCACACTCCATTGCGTTTCACCTCAAATTAACCTACGTCCCAGTCTACTGCAAACATTGACAGCCATTGGCACTTTGTGTGTTTTTGGGGTTATTCTCACTTATATCTTTAAAAATTCACATCTCCGGTTCCTGTTATTGTATTTTTGTCATTTGTCATTTTGTTTATTGCATTTTTCATTATTTTATAAATTAGATTTGGATTTTTCATTATGTTTTGGTTTTAACTTTTTTAATTTCTATTTAAATACATTATACAGTAGACATACATATGTCTGTCCCTGTACCAGGGGTTTGAGATCAGTATTAAATCACTGAAAACATTGACAAGACCTAACAGAATAATTACTTTATTACTTAGGGCCTGATTTAGATCTTGATAGATGGGTTACTTTGTCAAATGGTTATTCTGTCCTCCGTATTACAATTTCCATAGTTTATAATAAAATGTAAATCCAGTGGATGGGGTATACATCACATTTTGGACAGAGTTGCCCCTGCCACCAGGAACTAAATCAAGCCCTTAAAGTGGAGACCAATTCAACCCAGCTAATAAACCAATTTCTCACATTCATTAATAGTCATTACTTCCCATTTACATTACCTAGAGTTTGTATTTCAACATTCCCCAACAAGAACCTGAATACAAGTGAGCTTTTTAGTTGTGGCCGTACTGCATGGCTGGAATAACCATTTCGAAATAAATCTGGTTATTCTCAACTCTTCCACCGAGAATGTGGCATACCATTAAGACCAATCAATACTTGGTCAAAATCTGCATATTTCTACACTTCCAGACCCCAGTCTGCACTCATTTGCTACCTGAACGGAGCAGGGTCAACAAGAGCACAGGAGCTGCAGAGAGCATCAGGTGGGGAAAATAGTTGGAGCATAGTGCAGGACCGAGTTCAGCTGTAGGGAGCATTGTCCTTAGGGTGGAGAAAGGCAAAGACACCTGTCAGTCACAACTTCTTCCAGTGGATGGTGCTGTTACTAGAAGGAATCATCCAAGGATGGATGGTTCTCTTTCACCCATCTCCTGCTCTGCTATCCCCTTTCCTATGGATTTACAAGGAGCAGAATCATACCTAGTGAGTCTGGTGCCTCTGGATCTGGAATTATTTGGTCCAGAAATTGAGAAATCGTATCTTTGCAGGAACAGTAGCATTTTAACATGCATGTGTTTCCATCACTGGATTTCTACATGGGTTTCTACTTCTGATGTGCATCTATTGTGAGTCCTAAGCAGTAATCTTCATCATTATCTTCCAACTTGGACTCTGTTAGCTTAGAGGGTTCACAACTTGTATTGATAGTATTACTGAGAAACAGAGAAATCACAAGAGTGTGTTGTTACCTTCAAACTTTCACTGGTAAGTCCTACCAGGTCTCTACCACCAGGCTCATTTGTTACTCCTTAAAAATGCAAATAATATTTACTTGTCCACAAAAGTCCTGTATTCGTCACCCGTAAAACAAATAGCTTCTATGATCAAATAACTCTGGATTTTCTATTATATAGGTTTCAAATATAGATGGTAGATGTTAATTAGTTGCAGGGTAGTATTCCTAATGTAATAATAAGAGTGAAGTTTCTCAAATTCCATGAAATTATGTATCCGAAATGCAATCACGTTAAATGAATTTCCAGGTAATTCTTTGACCAGCCAAACTATTATGAAATAATAATGTGGCATTGTGGTATTAGAGTTAAAGATGGTTGCAAAAGGCCTTTTGTTACACTGTGAGAAACCCCTACAAATGCTCCATACTTGTAGTGCAATCAGTCGATAGTGGCACAGACCTTCATTTTGGATAGTCAATTATCACACACACTATATTTTTAGAGCGAAAAGGGCCCTCATGTCAATTTATAATGGGATGATGCCCTTCACATTAGCAAAGTACATAAAAGCAAAAACACTAAAAACAACAGTTTCATGCATTCTGTTATTCCCCTGCTTTTAAAGTAAATGTTTACCCCAAATGGTTCGTTCGGAGTAATTTTTACAGTGAAAGTGACGTAATTTCGCAAAATCACTTAATGGTGTAATTTTGGGGATTTCACATAAAAACATCAGCATACTTTCAATTTTCCCTAGGCCTAGTTGCCTCACAAAATCTAAAGCTACGGGGTAGGAGAGAACGATTTGCTAATAAACTTTAATTTGGCAGGTCATTAATTGCAACCCCCTGCAAGGAACAGTAAACCACTATCATTGTGTATGTAATCCCAAAAGATTAACCTTTTTTCTAAAAAAAATAAAAAGAGGCAATCCATGTTCTGAAAATGAACTGGTGCTACATGAAAACACACTGGACTAATGCCTCCTCCCCCTGAGGATTCTAACATGATTCCCAAAGGGGAAGCGGTCCCAGTGTGATTCCTTCCCCACTACAAGTCACTTACCACTTTAATTGCATTGTCGCTAACTGATCAGTGGTTTGCCACCACTATTGCTATATGGCGTGCCAAATCACAAATAAGGAAGGAAGATCCCTCTCACTCCCCTTCCTATTGTATTCAGGTATGGGTCGCTAAACCCATGTTACAAGTTGTTATTTCATTTTTGACTCCCAAAATGGGTTTAGTACATTTTTAAAAATCACCTTTCTTTTACAAACCCTGTGATTTTTTTTCATCACAGGGTTTGTGAATGCAAAGTGGTGTCATACATCTGGGCCCTTCTTCCTTGTGTACGATAGCATTAAGAGTTGTAATTCTATCCGCATTTCTATAGGGAATTTTCCAGGTCCCCTTTATAAAGCAATTCCTTTACCAAGAAAACAGGCAATACAGTAGTAATCTCATTCAGAACTGAGGCTCACAGAGAGTTAATGTGCAGCAGAATGTTGCACTTGACTTTTCTCATGACTAAATGATAAAAACAGCTGAAAGTTACCAGGGTCGAGGGTTATGCTGTGTAGATCAAACCACATTTGGGATTTGATACCATTATAAAAATCTCTCCCTGAAATGACCTTCACAAATTGTCATTTGATTGCCACAATTAGTATTTTAATTGTTTTCAAAACTGAAGCTATAACCCCTGAAATATATAATTATACAAATAATTGAATACAATTAGCAATTTACAGTTTGTCAGTAAATGCAGATATGTATTTTATACTTTCAGTCAATGTAACTATAAAAAGCCCTAAACTGCTTCCCATAAACATAGCAAACAGTATTAACAATAACTACGATGTTCAGTATTAAAAGACGACTTACGCAAATGTTAGAAAGAAAACATATCAACATTCATATAAAATGAATACAAGGACAATTAATTTCACCACCTCAGTCAAAAAATCATGTAGCTGAAATTTATAAAGTACTCTAAGCAGGGATATTTTATGCAAACACTGCTAGCAATGAGGCAGAGCTATCTTTTGCTCATCTTATGAAGGTATGAGGGCAAACAAAAAGGAATGCATTGAGCTACAATTGCACAGACAGAATTCAGGCAAGAGAGAATATGATTTAATTTGAGCTAGACTGCCTGCCAAGGATATTATTCTCAAACAGAAATGACTAAGCACATTTCTTATATAGGGAGGTCACACATTTTCTTTTAGAAAAACACCAAGATGATGGAGGGCATGCTTGAATTAATCTCTGCCAGGCATGCAACAATGGATGCCTACTGTATCTTTGAGAAGACTCTCCGATTGGATGGAACAAACAATCTCTTTTTTTCATGGAAGCTTTTATCAGCATTTTTTAAGGTGTGTCTAAGTCTTATATGAAATATCGAGAAGCTATGGAAGTGATTAGGAAAGAAAATAAATTAGGAAAGGTGGCTGATACCAAGACAAGATTTGTAATTAGTTCAAATAAGGGGTAAAAGTACCATGAGTAAAGGAATCAACATGAACTTAAATTCTCCTCATTGACATCTAGTGTTCATAAAAACTTCAAGTATCAAGCAGATGTTTGTTGTAAAATATAATACCTTTGAAGATAAAGGCATTGTTTAAGCATTTTAGGGGCCGGAATCAAATGTAATTCTTTGTGGTGCATCTGAACGTTTGACACTTACCCCTGCCCTGTTTCCAGTAGGTGTCCTATTCTGGAGTCTTTAAGTATATGCGATTTACTTACAAAGGTTTATAAGTCCAAATGCTATACATTACTTTCATTTTGATATTTATATAGTGAACTAATCAAGGAATAGTGAACAGTCACTAGTCATTGTCATGAATTGTTGTTTTAAGAACACTTGATAGAAAACCATCTACTACTTCCAGTAAGGCATAAATATTAATCAACAAAAATATAGTTTACAAGGTTATTGTTTACAACATTATCACCTCATTGGCATCAATAAAATATACTTTAGACTAAAGAGAGCCATGCTTTTTGTAAACAATATTTAGGCAAAATATTCATGTCCAGAAATATTTTGGTTATCATTCCTCAGACGCACAACTAGTGTTCTCAGTTTCTAAAATAGACCCTTTATCTGAGAAGGACTTTGCTTATAGTTCCTATGCTTCCATAACAAACAGCACTCCTATTGTTCTGGGCCAATGATACAAGAAGATTAACATGAGTTCTCCCCCCCCTCTCCACTGAGAATCATTAGAGTAGGAGATATAAAGGGTTCTGTGAATGTGGGCTAGACATGAGCAATGATTCCAACAAGGATACTACATGACTATCTGAATGCAGATGCAGTGGCTTTGTAAGGTTTGAGGGGATACTTACATGACCTGCTCTACAAATAGATAAAGTATTCTAATAGTCATACAGACAGTACAATAAATATGAGGCCAATAACATATATATGTAGAAGGTAGGGTCTAGAGTGATCTAAATGAGAAAGTAGGGGTATGTGATGTAAAATGTTTGTGTTACTACAAATATTTACCTTGTTTTACACTATGACTCTTGAAATTATTGTAATAATTACCATCATTCAGATGTATAAGATTTAAGTGTGAAAAGCTCATAATAAATAATATTTTATTGTAAGATATCAATAGCTGTACGTTTTACTGCTTGTAGGGGCTAGAATGAGGATCTTTTTTATAAATATATATGCAAAGTGACGTTATAGTTATGCTTGGTAGTGAGATCTAACATACATTAAAAGACAGAAATTGAATGAAAAAAGTTTAAAATGACTTTATAGTTGAGTTTGGCAATAAGCCCTTATCGAATGCTAAAAAAACAGAAATTCATTCAAAAACACCTTTAAAATGTAGTTATGTTAGAAGAAAAGCTACTGAAATTCACAAGCTATCATACAGTGAACCAAATAGAACATGCATTCAATCATGCACTGTTTATGTCATCACATGTTACATCCCTCATGTCATGTTAAATAACATAATTGATGACATGGCCATCTATTGGTAGCCATCTCCTACTGCGCACAGCCAAAGTCTCTGCACATCCTGACCTCCATGCATGCTCAGCATCTAACACTCTGTGGGCCGCTTGGGCTTACTCTCTGGTAAGCTCCTGCATCCATCCACATAAGGGGATGGCTACGGAGCCTGGCCAGAGAAAAAAACCAGCACCCAATCCTCAGTAGGCTCACTCAGTTATATATATATATATATATATATATATATATATATATATATATAATAAAGCATGTGTGGGGGCGCACAGCCCCTCTGCTCCCAGGGGACCACCACCTCCCCAGGACAAAATGTTTTATTTGTGTGGGGAAGGACAGTCAGCCTCCCTCACAGCCCCAAGGACCACGACCGCCTGGGGCTTTAACTTATTGAGATGCAGGGAGCCACTTAGCCCCCCCACAGCTCCAGGGCTGCCAACTCCCCAGGGCTTTAATCAAAATTAATGCAGGGGTCCGCCCGACACCCCCACATCCCTGATGGACCACCACCTTTCAGGGGCTACAATAACAAATTGTAGGGGGTCCATTTGGGACCCCTCAATCCCAAAGGACCACTTCCTCCCTGGGACATTGTTCTTTGGAGGGAGGCTGCACAGCCCTCCTCGAGCAGCCAGTGATAGCCCTGGGGACAGCCCTGCCCCAGGGCCAGCTCCTGCTATGTCCCGGGGTGCCCGCCTGTGACATAGCTGTTTCCTTTTGCTTGGAGGGAGATGACTGTTCCCACCAAGCAAAAGTAAACAGAGTCCGCTTTCTGACAGTGAGATCTGTCAAGCAGGTCCCGCTATGAGAAAGCGAAATGTTCATCGCTCTTTCCTGCACACAGATATGAGTGCAGGAGAGAGAGATAAAACATTGCTCCAGCAACCAGGGAGCTGCTACTTAAAGCCACTTCTTACTTGCTGGAGCAAGGCGGGAGCTGGCTGGGGCCACAGGAGGCCTTGAGGCTCCCCCGCAGTTTTAGATAGCTAGAAAGGGCTAAAAATGAGAAGAAAAGCACCATAGGCGACAATGTTGCATATAGCCTATTTGTGACATTTTCATATTTTAGTGTTATTATGAGCAACATTCAATGACTTTGTGTGACACTTTCTTATGAGTAAAATAAAGGGATGAAGATGAGGGGAAACAAAAAATTACACCCACTTGAGCAATGAGAACATCTAAGAAGATCTTAAAACTGCTGAGAAATACCAAAAACTGAAGGTCAGTAACCTAGTTCCCAGTTTACTTAGGCCCATGAGCATGATACGCTAAAAGTAAATTAACTATGAATTAGAGAAGGTGCTAGTGGCAATTAATAGTCTGTAGCCAGCAAAGCAGCACAGCAAGTAGGTATTGGATTTATTTTGCCGCCCATGCACAATAGCACTACAGTCAGCATGTGTTAAGCTACCCCATCTACTTGGCCCCAATACTCTTACCGGCAGCTCCAACATAATTCTTTCAGAAAATTCTTCAGGCCTGGTCGGGTAACAATATCTCTTCTAAAGTGTGCATGTAAGCTTGCCTGTGTGCCAGGAGCACTTTTAGGCTGTCACTTAGGCCCTTTGTATTTTGTAAGTTTGCGCTGTTTTTGCGTAAAAAAATTAGGCAAATGCGGTGCTAAAAAGTATAAATATGGGCCTTAGCTTCACTGTCTGGCAACTGCTTGAAAAGAGTAAAGCCATTCACAACAAGACAGCAAATTATCCCGTTTAGCTTTCTCTTCATCTTGTTTGTGTGACAAATTACCGATCATGAGGTAATTCAGGAACTTAACTTAAATTGGGTTATCTTCTTGTGACATGCGTGACACTTGGTAGGACTGAGGGCAAGAAGCAGAAAGAAAAAGGACAAAGAGGCACAGAGAGCAAGAAGACAGAAAAAGGACAGAGAGGCACAAATAGAGCACAAGAAAAAGGATCGAAAGGCAAAAACAGAGGGCAGAAATTAGCAGAAAGGCACAAACAGAGAGCAAGAAACTAGCAGAAAGGCAGAAACAGAGGGCATGAAACAAGCATAAAATGACCAGAAAGGCACAAAGAGAGGGCAAGAAACAAATAGAAAGGCATTAGTAGAGGGCAGAAATGAGCAGAAAGGCACTGAGGGCAAAAAATGAGCTGAAAACAGACAGAAAGGCAAAAACAGAGGTCAAGAATCGAACAGAGAGGCAGGAACAGATGGCATGAAATGAGCATAAAATGACCAGAAAGCACAGAGGGAAGAAACAGGCAGAAAGGCACAAACAGAGGGCAGAAAACAATCAGAAAATGGGCAGAGAGGCATGAACAGAGGACAAGAAATAGGCAGAAAGGCACAAAAAGAGGGCAAGAGATGAGCAGAAAGGCACAAACAGAGGGCAAGAGACAAGTAGAAAAATGGCAGAGAAGCAGAAAAAAAGAAGGCAAGAAACAGGCAGAGATGGACAAACTGAAGGCAAGAAACAAGCAGAAAGGCAGAAACAGAGGGCAAGGTGACGCAGGTTTGGGTGGTTATATGGTGGTTGGTTGCAGAGCCTGGCTGCAGGTCTGGCTCTGTGGCCAATCCCTGCTGTGCACGCCCAAAGGCTGTGTACGGTATGGGGTAGGTTGATTATAGAGGGTTGGCCGAAGGGCCTAGGTTGGGTGCTTATAGGTGGTTGGTTTCCATAGAAAAGTATTTTTTGCTTTTCCTATATCATTAGTGTTGTTTGATGAATCTTCACAAAATTTTCTCCAAAAAATGTGCTGGGGATTCTTGCCGCACACATGGAAAGTTTCGGGGTGATCTGTCATGCAGGAGTGAGAAAAAGTAGGGATCAAAAAAAGCACGTTTCCCATGTAAAGTCCCATAGGAGTTTTGAAGACAACTACTGCCTGAACCGCTGGATGGAATAACACCAAATTTAGCAGAAAGCTAGAATTTGTTCCATAGATAAGACTTTTTATTATTTGGTTTAAATCTGTTTAGTAGTTTAGGAGAAATTAAAGGAAATCCAAATTTGTTTATCTGGGCAGAGCTTAAGCACATATCTCAGGTGAGATCTGATTGGCTGTCAGCACTGTCAGCACTTTAACCAGGAAGTGCTGACAGCCATCGTGGGGCCAATATAAATGTTAGCACCCCATTGAACTGCATTGCATTGAATTTCAGGTTTTGAGGGTCACGAAAAGGAGAACGTATAAAGGGTGATAACAAACTTTAGTTACAATATAAATCATTGTTGATAGTACCATACTAATTTTTGACATTGTGATATGTTCTAAGGCGATTTTACCCTGCTGGGATTTCATGAATCATCTTTAAGAGAAACTGTTTACTTATGATTTGGCAAGGGAATTTTTAGAGTTTAGGCTGGGTATGGGTTTTTGGGTGACAAGGGTAATTTTAGGGTTTAGAGTGGGTATGGGTTTTTGAGTGCCAGGGGTAATTTTATGGTTTAGGGTGGGTATGGGCTTTTAGGTGGCAAGGATAATATTATGGTTTAGGGTGGGTATGCGATTTGGAGTGGCATGTGCAATATAAGGGCTTAGGTGGGTATGGGTTTTTGGATGCCAAGTGCTATTTTTTGGTTTAGGGTGGGTATGTGTTTTTCGGTGGCAAAGACAAATTTACATTTTAGGTTGGGTATGGGTTTTTGGGAAACAAGGACAATTTTAGGGATTAGGGTGGGTATGTGTTTTTGGGTGGCAAGGGATTCTTTAAGGTTTATGGTGAGTATGGGTGTTGGGTTTTAAGGAGATTTAGGGTTTAAGGTGGGTATGGGAGGTGGTTTGATTAATGTACAGTAATTAATATTACTTTGGCTGTTATTTGGTCTTTGGTGGTCAATTTCACTGATTGTCAAAGCCCAACCCACCAGACGACCGCCAGTGCTGGCAGTCAGCAGACTGCCATATTTCGAGTGCTGGCTGCTTTCCACTATTATTGATGCGGAAATCAGGCAGCAACTGTGCAGGCAGATGGCGCTGCAGAGGTGGGTCCCTCGCTGGCACCGCCATGCCAGCAGGACTCCACCCGCTATATTACAAGCCGTAATACGGCTTGGCCGAGTCCTTCTGGCGTGGTGGTGGCAAGATCACCAGGACCCATCCACTCCCAGACGTCTCACTCGACTGAGGAAGTAAGTGGGCACCCAGAGGGGGAAAGGGGCCTGTGTGTTTGGGTGCATGTGTGCATGTTTGCAGAGAAGGGTGCTGAATGTGTGAGTGTCTGCGAGTGAATGTGTGTGTTCATGTATGTGCATGTGCATGGGGTGTCTGTGTGGATGAATGTGAGTGAGTGGGGGTGTCTGAGTCCATGTATGTGTGTGCTGCGTGTGTGTGTATGTCAATGCATGCATGGTTGGAGGTGCTCCTCACTGGCTGCAGCAGTGGGCTAGGCGGGTTGTGGATGCTTGGCCTCACAACTCTTAATGTAGTGGTCCTTACCGTTGGCTCCACTGTGAGGCTGGTGGTCTCATGACAGCCAGCCTCGTGATGAGGGCCTTTATGTTACAAAAATAGCAATTCGCTGAAAAAAAAACCAAAGATTACAGGATGTTATGGTTAAATAATAAAATTAAAAAAACAGAAATTCAGGTAGGTATTGGATTTATATTGCCGCCCAGAAACAAATAAAAGTTACAGGGACGTTACAGTTAGGCTAACATTTTAAATGTACAAAACCATTGAAATTAAGCTAGTTATAGTTATTTCAAGTAACTATAAATTGTGCCCTCTTAAATACCTGGCAAGGACACCACGATTGGGAGGTTTTGGATGGGACCCCCTCCCCTCCCAAGTAACTCTCTCCTGTTTCGGGCCTCTTGGTTGTTCAGCAAGGGCTTGTGCCCGTTAATCCCTGGAGGCTGCTTATCTGCTGGCTACTGCGTGGTGCCCACCGCAAATCCCCTGCCCTCAGCTCAACGAGGGATTGCCATTCTTCTGGCATTCTTTCCACAACATATCAAACGGCTGTACCCCGCCATGTCAGAATGGAGAGATAAACTGGTTTAAATAAAAGGATTTAATTATTTTACATAGAAATGATAACTGTATATGAAAAAGAAAAATAACGAATCTGTGTTTTATAAACTTAAAAAATCGTTTTTTCCAGATGTGGATGTATCCAAGGTATTTATGGCTAAGGCTGTAGTAGGTGAGGAGAGGTGAGGAGTTACTCTGTGCCAAAAGTAGGTCTCCCACTTTGGATACAGTTGGGTGCCCCTTGGATTTCTGTGGAGTAGTAGTGCCTGTTTACAGGGTGGGACATCCTAGCGACATATATTTTCTTTTATTACAGTATTGAGATGTTCTGACACCCCATATTTCTATTCTATTCCTTCCCTTCAGTTGTAGGCTGCTCATTGACCCAGTTTACTTTTTATGTGAGTTCATAATTGAAGTGACTAAATATAAGTAAGTTCTGATTTATGTTAATAAACAAATTGAAAACCTAAGGTCGTTGTTAGAAATGGGGTTTTTGGTTGGCAGTCAGGTTACCCTCTGTCCAAGCAAAAGCCCTCACTCTAGTCAGGGTAAGTCACACACTATCCAAGATTATCCTGTGCCCACCCTCTGGTAGCTTGGCACGAGCAGTCAGGCTTAACTTAGAAGGCAATGTGTAAAGTATTTGTGCAATAAATCATACAATACCACCATATAGCACCACAAAAATACACCACACAGTGTTTAGAAAAATATATAATATTTATCAGGATAATTGTAGGTCAAAAAGAATAAAGTTGCAATGGAAAATTGTAGAAATATCACAGGGAAGTGATATAAAGTGTCTTAGGTCTTTAAAAAGCAATAAAGTGTCTTTCAAGCACAGAGTACCTGGTTTCTGGTGGGAAATCTCCTCAGAGGGCCACAGGAGAAGAGATGCGCGGAAAAAGGGGTGTGTGCGTCGATTTCTCCTCAGCACACACAGACTTGCGTCGTTCTTTTCCACGCGGGGAAGTCGGGCGTCGTTTGCCGGCGCGCAGACAGTCTCTTTTTGTGGGTCGCGGGGATTACCAGATGTCCCGGGTCTGTGCGGGGATTCTCCTGCTTGTTTTCCGGCTGCGCGTCGTTCTGCGGGGCTGCGCGTCGAAGTTTCGATCTCACGGTAGGCGTCGCGTCGATTTCTCCTTGGAAGTCGGGCGGCGTTGTCCTTGCGAGGCCGTGCGTCGAAATTTTGGTCTCACGGCAGGCGTCGCGTCGATTTCTCCTTGGAAGTCGGGCGGCGTTGTCCTTGCGAGGCAGTGCGTCAAAGTTTCGCGCTCACGGTAGGCGTCGCGTCGATTTCTCCTGGAAAGTCGGGCGGCTTTGTCCTTGCGAGGTTGTGCGTCGAAGTCTCGATCGTCCCGAGGGCGTCGCGTCGATCAGTGTCGGTGTGCGACGTTTTTCTCGCCGCGAAACAAGCTGTGCGTCGAAATTTTCGGCGCACGGAGCGTCCAAGTGAAAGGAAGAAGTCTTTTTGGTCCTGAGACTTCAAGGAACAGGAGGCAAGCTCTATCCAAGCCCTTGGAGAGCACTTTCACAGCCAGACAAGAGTTCAGCAAGACAGCAGGGCAACAGCAAGGCAGCAGTCCTTTGTAGAAAGCAGACAGGTGAGTCCTTTGAGCAGCCAGGCAGTTCTTCTTGGCAGGATGTAGTTTCTGGTTCAGGTTTCTTCTCCAGCAAGTGTCTGATGAGGTAGGGCAGAGGCCCTGTTTTATACCCAAATGTGCCTTTGAAGTGGGGGAGACTTCAAAGAGTGGCTAAGAAGTGCACCAGGTCCCCTTTCAGTTTACTCCTGTCTGCCAGGGTCCCAGTAGGGGGTGTGGCAGTCCTTTGTGTGAGAGCAGGCCCTCCACCCTCCCAGCCCAGGAAGACCCATTCAAAATGCAGATGTATGCAAGTGAGGCTGAGTACCCTGTGTTTGGGGTGTGTCTGAGTGAATGCACAAGGAGCTGTCAACCAAGCCCAGCCAGACGTGGATTGTAAGGCACAGAAGGATTTAAGTGCAAAGAAATGCTCACTTTCTAAAAGTGGCATTTCTAGAATAGTAATATTAAATCCGACTTCACCAGTCAGTAGGACTTTGTATTACCATTCTGGCCATACTAAATATGACCTCCCTTCTCCTTTCAGATCAGCAGCTGCCACTTCAACAGTGTATGAGGGCAGCCCTAATGTTAGCCTATGAAGGGAGCAGGACTCTCAGTAGTGTGAAAACGAATTTAGGGGTTTTACACTACCAGGACATATAACTACCCAGGTACATGTCCTGCCTTTTACCTACACAGCACCCTGCCCTAGGGGTTACCTAGGGCACACCTTAGGGGTGACTTATATGTAGAAAAAGGGGAGTTCTAGGCTTGGCAAGTACTTTTAAATGCCAAGTTGAGGTGGCAGTGAAACTGCACACACAGGCCTTGCAATGGCAGGCCTGAGACAAGGAAAAAGGGGCTACTTAAGTGGGTGGCACAACCAGTGCTGCAGGCCCACTAGTAGCTTTTAATTTACCAGCCCTATGCACATAAAGTGCACCTTACTAGGGACTTATAAGTATATTAATAGTCCAATCAGGTATGATTCCAGGTTACCATGTTTTAAGGGAGAGAGCATATGCACTTTAGCACTGGTTAGCAGTGGTAAAGTGCGCAGAGTCTATAAACCAGCAAAAACAGTGTCCAAAAAATGGAGGGAGGCAGGCAAAAAGTTAGGGGTGACTACCCTAAGGCTGTCAGGTCTAACATGTGTCCCCCCCAGCTGAAAGTGGGGAGAGCTACCCGACCTCCTGGGAGCTCTCATCGCTAAGGCGGAAGTACCTGGAGAGACCATCAGCATTGGCGTGGTCAACCCCTGGGCGATGTTCCACCGTAAAGTCCATCCCCTGTAGGGAAATGGACCACCTCAAGAGTTTTGGATTCTCACCCCTCATCTGCATGAGCCATCTGAGGGGCCTGTGGTCTGTCTGAACCCGGAAGT
This sequence comes from Pleurodeles waltl, assembly GCF_031143425.1. Classification (NCBI taxonomy): domain Eukaryota; kingdom Metazoa; phylum Chordata; class Amphibia; order Caudata; family Salamandridae; genus Pleurodeles; species Pleurodeles waltl. Next base: position 297,871,073 of record NC_090447.1, read on the forward strand.
GAGTCCCAAACAGGTAGGGTCTTAGCTTCTTCAGTGCCCAGACCACAGCAAAAGCTTCTCGTTCAATAGCACTCCACCTCTGTTCCCGTGGTAATAGCCTTCTGCTAATAAAGACTACCGGTTGATCTCTGCCCTCCTCATTCAGCTGTGCTAGGACTGCCCCTATGCCATGCTCTGAAGCGTCTGTCTGCACGATAAATTCCTGGGAGTAGTCAGGGGCCATGAGTACGGGGGCCGTGCACATGGCTTCCTTCAGGGCGTCAAAGGCTTTCTGACAAGCCTCTGTCCAATTCACCAACCTAGGTTGCTTCTTGGAAGTGAGTTCTGTCAAGGGTGTTACCATGGTACCATAGCCCTTGACAAATCGGCGGTAGTATCCCGTGAGGCCTAGAAAGGCTCTCACCTCCGTCTGTGTTCGGGGTGGTTGCCAGGCCTTGATAGTTTCAATCTTGGCCTGGAGTGGCTGCACCTTGCCACCACCCACTAGGTGTCCTAAGTACACCACGGAACCCTGCCCAATCTGGCACTTACTGGCCTTGATGGTCAGGCCTGCCTGTTGCAGGGCCTGAAGCACCTCCTTGAGGTGAAGCAGGTGTTCCTCCCAGCTGGAACTGTAGACAGCTATGTCATCCAGGTAGGCTGCACAGAAGGCATCCTTGCCAGCTAGGACCCCGTTAACCAACCGTTGGAAGGTAGCGGGGGCATTTTTCAACCCAAACGGCATCACCCGGAACTGGTAATGGCCATCCGGGGTTGAAAATGCGGATCTTTCCTTGGCCCCCTCAGTTAGGCCGATCTGCCAGTACCCTGAAGTAAGATCAAACATACTCAGGAACTTGGCAGCGCCTAGCCTGTCCACGAGCTCATCAGCTCGGGGGATGGGGTGAGCATCAGTCCGTGTGACTGAGTTGAGACCCCGGTAGTCCACACAGAACCGGAGTTCTGGCTTCGCACCTGGGGCAGTAGCCTTAGGGACCAATACCACTGGGCTGGCCCAGGGACTACTGGATTTCTCAATGACCCCTAGAGTCAACATCTTGGAGACCTCCTCCTTGATGCTGGCCTTCACCTTATCCGACAACCTGTAAATTTTGTTTTTCACAGGGAGACTGTCACCTGTGTCAATATCATGAACACAGAGGTGGGTCAGACCAGGAGTAAGGGAGAACAGGGGGGAGAACTGCTCCAACAGCTCATAACAGTCTCCTTTCTGATTTAGAGTCAGGGAGTCAGACAGAATGACCCCGCTTACTGACCCATCACCTTCTTGGGCAGAGAGGAGGTCGGGGAGAGGTTCACTCTCCTCTTCCGTTCCTTCATCTGTGACCAGAAGCATGTTGATCTCCGACCTCTCAAAATGAGCTTTTAGTCGGTTCACATGGAGCACCCTTAGGGGATTCCTAGGGGTTTTGAGGTCCACTAGGTAAGTGGCCTCCCCTTTCCGCTCCTTTATTTCAAATGGGCCAGACCAGCGGTCCTGGAGAGCTCTGAGCTCTACTGGCTCCATTACCCACACTTTGTCTCCAGGTTGAAACTCTACCAGGGTGGCCTTCTGGTCATACCATTGTTTCATCACCTCTTGACTGGCCTCAAGGTTATCTTGGGCTTCTTTCCAGAAGCGGGTCATCTGGTTGCGGAGGGCCAACATATAGCTGACCACATCCTGAGGGGGTGTCTTTGGAGCTTTCTCCAATCCCTCCTGGACAATGCTTAAGGGTTCCCTGACAGGGAACCCATAGAGAAGTTCAAAGGGACTGAACCCTACCCCTCTCTGGGGGACCTCTCTATAAGCAAAGAGAAGGCATGGTAAGAGGACGTCCCACTTACGCCTCATGGCCTCAGGGAGGCCACCAATCATGCCTTTCAGGGTCTTGTTGAATCTCTCCACAAGACCATTCATCTGGGGGTGATAGGGTGTGGTGAACTTGTAAGTTACACCACACGCATCCCACAGAGACTTCATGTATGCAGACATGAAGTTAGTGCCTCTGTCAGACACTATTTCCTTGGGGAATCCCACACGGGTAAATATCCCCATCAGGGTTCTGGCCACCACCGGTGCAGTTACTGTCCTTAGAGGGATTGCCTCTGGGTAACGGGTGGCATGGTCCACCAAAACCAGGATGAACCTGTTGCCTAAGGCAGTTTTGGGGTCCAAGGGACCAACAATGTCGATGCCCACCCTTTCAAAGGGGGTGCCAACGACAGGAAGTGGAATCAGGGGGGTTTTAACCCTTTTTCCTGCTTTACCACTGGCCTGGCAGGTAGGACAGGATCTGCAGAACTTGTCTGAGTGTGTCCTCATTTTGGACCAATAAAAGTGGGTGACAAGCCTGTTAAAGGTCTTGCCCTGCCCCAAATGTCCTGCCAGGGGAATGTCGTGAGCCAGACCCAGTAGGAAGGTTCGGTAACATTGGGGGACCACCAGCACACGTGCTGCCCCAAAGCCCGGAACCTTAGGCTCACTGTAGAGGAGATCATTCTCCCAATATAGGTGGTGATCGCCAGAGGCGTCGCCGGCTGCCTGGTTTGAGGCTTGTTTCCTCAAACCTTCTAGAGTGGGACATTCTTTCTGCGCCTTGCAGAATTCCTCCCTGGTGGGTCCACCCTCAACTTGCCAGCCAGCAAGCTCAGGTAAGTCACCTAGGGCGGCAATGTCTTCCCCAGTTGGCTCGGAAGCCTCCTCCTCAGGAGCCCCGTCAGCCACTGTGGGAACAGCTGGGGCCGGTTTCCCGCACCCCTGGTCCCTCCTCCTGGCAGCTCTCTGGGCCATCGTTCCAGGCTCCAGATGCCCTTGACTTCCCTCTCGGTCAGCCATGGACCGTGTGGTCATGCAGACCCACTCAGGTAACCCTAACATCTCCAGGTGAGACCTGAGCTCCACTTCTTTCCAAGCAGTGTGCTGAAGGTCATTGCCTAACAGACAATCTACAGGCATGGCAGGACTCACAGCTACTTTCAGAGTACCAGAGACCCCCCCCCACTCAAAGGCAACCAGAGCCACCGGTAGGTGACTCTCGCGATTGTCAGCTACTCTGACCTGGTGGAATGTATTAGGGATTATCTGCTCTGCTGACACCAGCTGACTCTTGATAGTAGTCATACTGGCTCCGGTGTCACGCAGAGCCTCCACCCTCTGCCCATCAATGGTGACCCACTGCCGGTATTGGAAGTATTTCTGGGCATGTGGGCCTTGGGCACCATTTCTCCTTCTCCCAGGGACACTAGGGAAATCTCTACCTGCTCCCCAAAGCTAGTTGGGTCCATCTCCCCCCCGAGTGCTACACTAGTCAACCCAGGTGCCTGTCCGGTAGTGGACGGTGCCCTCTTGGGGCACTGTGGATCGCCTTTGTAGTGACCATATTGGTAACACTCCATGCATTTGGGGCTAGATTTTCCTGACTTGTCAAATGTCCCTGGCTTTTTCCCAAATCTGGAAAAGGAAGGGTTGCCACCCCCTCCCTGGGAATTCTTTTGGGGGCCTTTAGAGAGTTCCTTATCTGTAAGTTTATCTCCCCCCTCTTTCTTCTGTTGGGAACCCTGACCACCTTTGTGGGAGTCCCCCCCAGGTACCTTTTTGGACACTCTGGTGCTAACCCAGAGGTCTGCCTCCTCAGCAAGCTTCCTGGGATCAGTCAGCTTACTATCCACTAGGTGCTGGCGCAAATCTGTATAAGTAACATTAAGCATATGCTCTCTCAGGATCAAGTCATATAAACCTTTATAATCTGCTACTTTGTTGCCCCGCACCCATCCATTCAGTGCCTTACTAGAGAAATCAAAGAAATCTACCCATGTTTGTGTGGTTTGTTTGGTGCTGTCCCTGAACCTCTGACGGTATCCCTCAGGGGTCAGCCCAAACTTGGCAAGTAAAGTGGCTTTCTGGAGTGGGTAGGTGTTTTGATCCGGTGGATCCAATGTGAGAAGTGTGTCCCTCCCCAATGGCGGCACATAAACCCACATAGCTACCCCCCATTGCCCTTCAGGAACCTCATGAGCCCTTAGTGCAACTTCATAAGCAGCTAACCATTTATCTATGTCATCTCCCACCACAAAACTGGGCACCACATTTTTGGGTATACGAACCTTCTTTTCTCCAGCAGGTCCTGTCTGTATGCTGCCACCATTATTGCTGGATTCAGACTGTCTTGCCTTGATCTCCAGCTCCTTGAGACTCAGTTCATGAGCCAGCAATAGTTTCTTTTCAGCCAAAGCTCTTTCAGCTTCCACTTGTTTGGCTGCTCTTTCAGCTTCTGCTTGTTTGGCTGCCCTTTCAGCTTCTGCTTGAATCTGTTTGGCTGTTCTTTCAGCTTCAATCTGTTTGGCTGCTCTTTCAGCCTCAGCTTGTTTGGCTTCGCTTTCTGCCCTCCTTTCCTCCTGTTGCGCCTCAATTTTCAGTTTTGCCATTTGCAGTTGGAACTCCCTTTCCTCTCTCCTTTCCTCTGCGGTCAGGCTTTGCATGGAGACACTGCTCCCTGGTCTGGAAGGGTGCACAATTGCAGTGGTAACACCATCCATAGATAGTGAAAATCCTTCTGAGGGGCCATTTTCTGGCTCCTCTTCCTCATCATCCTCTAAATGGGCTTCTGCCCAGGCCCTCAGCGCCACTTGAAAGTCCTCCTTTCTGGAGGCCCCTTGGGTGGGTACCCTTAATGCCCTGCAGAATCCTCTTAGTTGTTTGACCGTGTATGTATCCAACTGGACTAGGTCAAAGTCCCCTGTCTGAGACCCAGTCAGAGACATGTTGAGTGAGGATTTAGTTTTTGAAAATTGTCAGGAAAAAAAACGGATTTTCAAAAAGAGAAAAAAAACAAGTTGACCTTCAACTGTGGGTAGGTAGTGAAATACTTAGCTACTGTATGTCACTGCACAAATACAAGTCCTATCCTCACCGCTGATCACCAATGTTAGAAATGGGGTTTTTGGTTGGCAGTCAGGTTACCCTCTGTCCAAGCAAAAGCCCTCACTCTAGTCAGGGTAAGTCACACACTATCCAAGATTATCCTGTGCCCACCCTCTGGTAGCTTGGCACGAGCAGTCAGGCTTAACTTAGAAGGCAATGTGTAAAGTATTTGTGCAATAAATCATACAATACCACCATATAGCACCACAAAAGTACACCACACAGTGTTTAGAAAAATATATAATATTTATCAGGATAATTGTAGGTCAAAAAGAATGAAGTTGCAATGGAAAATTGTAGAAATATCACAGGGAAGTGATATAAAGTGTCTTAGGTCTTTAAAAAGCAATAAAGTGTCTTTCAAGCACAGAGTACCTGGTTTCTGGTGGGAAATCTCCTCAGAGGGCCACAGGAGAAGAGATGCGCGGAAAAAGGGGTGTGTGCGTCGATTTCTCCTCAGCACACACAGACTTGCGTCGTTCTTTTCCACGCGGGGAAGTCGGGCGTCGTTTGCCGGCGCGCAGACAGTCTCTTTTTGTGGGTCGCGGGGATTACCAGATGTCCCGGGTCTGTGCGGGGATTCTCCTGCTTGTTTTCCGGCTGCGCGTCGTTCTGCGGGGCTGCGCGTCGAAGTTTCGATCTCACGGTAGGCGTCGCGTCGATTTCTCCTTGGAAGTCGGGCGGCGTTGTCCTTGCGAGGCCGTGCGTCGAAATTTTGGTCTCACGGCAGGCGTCGCGTCGATTTCTCCTTGGAAGTCGGGCGGCGTTGTCCTTGCGAGGCCGTGCGTCAAAGTTTCGCGCTCACGGTAGGCGTCGCGTCGATTTCTCCTGGAAAGTCGGGCGGCTTTGTCCTTGCGAGGTTGTGCGTCGAAGTCTCGATCGTCCCGAGGGCGTCGCGTCGATCAGCGTCGGTGTGCGACGTTTTTCTCGCCGCGAAACAAGCTGTGCGTCGAAATTTTCGGCGCACGGAGCGTCCAAGTGAAAGGAAGAAGTCTTTTTGGTCCTGAGACTTCAAGGAACAGGAGGCAAGCTCTATCCAAGCCCTTGGAGAGCACTTTCACAGCCAGACAAGAGTTCAGCAAGACAGCAGGGCAACAGCAAGGCAGCAGTCCTTTGTAGAAAGCAGACAGGTGAGTCCTTTGAGCATCCAGGCAGTTCTTCTTGGCAGGATGTAGTTTCTGGTTCAGGTTTCTTCTCCAGCAAGTGTCTGATGAGGTAGGGCAGAGGCCCTGTTTTATACCCAAATGTGCCTTTGAAGTGGGGGAGACTTCAAAGAGTGGCTAAGAAGTGCACCAGGTCCCCTTTCAGTTTACTCCTGTCTGCCAGGGTCCCAGTAGGGGGTGTGGCAGTCCTTTGTGTGAGAGCAGGCCCTCCACCCTCCCAGCCCAGGAAGACCCATTCAAAATGCAGATGTATGCAAGTGAGGCTGAGTACCCTGTGTTTGGGGTGTGTCTGAGTGAATGCACAAGGAGCTGTCAACCAAGCCCAGCCAGACGTGGATTGTAACCCACAGAAGGATTTAAGTGCAAAGAAATGCTCACTTTCTAAAAGTGGCATTTCTAGAATAGTAATATTAAATCCGACTTCACCAGTCAGTAGGACTTTGTATTACCATTCTGGCCATACTAAATATGACCTCCCTGCTCCTTTCAGATCAGCAGCTGCCACTTCAACAGTGTATGAGGGCAGCCCTAATGTTAGCCTATGAAGGGAGCAGGACTCTCAGTAATGTGAAAACAAATTTAGGGGTTTTACACTACCAGGACATATAACTACCCAGGTACATGTCCTGCCTTTTACCTACACAGCACCCTGCCCTAGGGGTTACCTAGGGCACACCTTAGGGGTGACTTATATGTAGAAAAAGGGGAGTTCTAGGCTTGGCAAGTACTTTTAAATGCCAAGTTGAGGTGGCAGTGAAACTGCACACACAGGCCTTGCAATGGCAGGCCTGAGACAAGGAAAAAGGGGCTACTTAAGTGGGTGGCACAACCAGTGCTGCAGGCCCACTAGTAGCTTTTAATTTACCAGCCCTATGCACATAAAGTGCACCTTACTAGGGACTTATAAGTATATTAATAGTCCAATCAGGTAGGATTCCAGGTTACCATGTTTTAAGGGAGAGAGCATATGCACTTTAGCACTGGTTAGCAGTGGTAAAGTGCGCAGAGTCTATAAACCAGCAAAAACAGTGTCCAAAAAATGGAGGGAGGCAGGCAAAAAGTTAGGGGTGACTACCCTAAGGCTGTCAGGTCTAACAGTCGTTATATACATAAAGACTGCATACCATTAAGGAAGTAGAAAAAACTGGTTCAACAGATAAGATTTTTTTTAACTGTAGCACAAAACAGCACAGCAACAAAAACTGACCTACTACTGGCACTCTTTCACTCTGCCTATCACGTACACAGGCAGTGAGGGAAAGGTTCAGAGAAATAAAAACCCTTCTCCTTTCTAGTGCCTGACTTGAGTAGGAATCATTGTTGGTGCAAAGCTTTGCATTTGTAGTAGAGAAGTCTTTGAGTCAAAAACCATGTGAGGTTGTGCAGCAACACTAATGCAACACAGTGCCAAATGCAATTTGTGTTACTATTGGGGATAATTTGCACAAGTTTTGTTCTGGAAAGGAAGGTGCTTATTTACAAGCCCCTTGCTCCGTAGTAGTGTTACTTTTTTTGTGATGTTGCACCAGCACAGACAGTCCTCTACACTGCGCCACATATCCAAACTGGTGCAATGGGACCACTGCGCCAATTTGTAAGTCCCTGAGCCACTTATAGCTGTGCCATGGGAAGTAGCCTGAGCAATGACGCAGGAACAACGACGGGCATGGCCATGAAAGCGGAACAATGCTTTCGTGAACAACGACCCTGTTTACCTTTGCCTTAACCACGCATGTCTGAAGAACGAACATGCGTGGTTAAGGCAGAGGAAAACAGACTCGAGATCGATGAGGACGCGGTCAGGGAAGTGGGGCTAGGGTAGGGTTGGGGGGTAGTTTTAGGGGCAGGGGTGGGGGTAATTTGAGTTTTCAGGGGTGGGGGTCACGGTAATTTTAGAGGCAGGGTGGGGGTCAGGATAGTTTTAGGTTTTAGGGATGGGTGGGGGGTCGGGGCGCTTATAGGTTTTAGGGGCGAGGTGGGGGGTTGCAGTGGTTTTAGTGGTGGGGTGGGGAGTTGGGATAATTTTAGGTTTTAGGTGTATGGATGGGTGTTGTGGTAGTTGTAGGAGCAGGGGTGGGGGTAGTTTAGGTTTTAGGGGCAGGGTGGGGGTCGGGATACTTTTAGAGGGGGTCGGGTAGTTTTAGGTTTTAGGGGTGGGTGGGGGGTTGGGGTACTTTTAGGTTTTTGGCTTGGGGTCGCAGTAGTTTTAGGGGTGGGGGCTTGGGCAGTTTAAGTGTTAGGGATGGGGTTGGGGGGTCACTGTAGTTTTAAAGGTGGGGGTGCGGGATTGGGGTAATTTTAGTTTTTAGGGATGAGATGGGGTAGTTTTAGGTTTTAGGGGTGGGGTGGGGGGTCGCAGTAGTTTTAGAGGTGGGGATCGGGGTAATTTTAGTTTTTAGGGATGGGGTGTGGGTAGTTTTAGGTTTTAGGGGCGGGTGGGAGTTGCAGTAGTTTTAGAGGTGTGGTGTCAGGGTAATTTTAGTTTTTTGGGATGGGATGTGGGTACTTTTAGGTTTTAAGGGCGTGGAGGGGGTTACAGTAGTTGTGAAGATGGGGTGAGGGGTTGGGGTAATTTTAGTTTTTAGGGATGAAATGGGGGTCGTTTTAGGTTTCGGAGTGTGGGGAGTAGCAGTAGTTATAGATGTGGGGTGAGGGGTATTTTTTGCTTTTAGGGCTGGGGTGGGGGTTGCGGTAGTTTTAAAGGTGGGGGTGGTGGGGTCGGGTAATTTTTAGTTTAGGGATAGGATGCAGGTAGTTTTAGGTTTTAGGGGTGGGGTGGGGGTCTCAGTAGTTTTAGAAGTGGGGGGTCGGGATAATTTTAGTTTTTCGGGATGTGGGTAGTTTTAGGTTTTAGGGGTGGGTTGGAAATCGCAGTACTTTTATAGGTGGGGGGGTCGGGTAATTTTAGTTTTTATGGATGGGATGTAGGTAGTTTTAGGTTTTAGGGGGGAGGTGGAAGGTCGCAGTAGTTTTAAAGATGGGGTGGGGTGTCAGGGTAATTTTAGTTTTTAGGGATGGGATGAGGATAGTTTTAGGGGCGGGTGGGGCCATTCCACACATGCCTTTACCAGGAATGCCTTTACATTGAAAAATCGTTGTTAAGGCATTCGTGGTAAAGGGATTAGTGGTAACAACGCGGTCATTGTTCTGACTGCATTGTTCAGGCATGCATGGTTCCCGCATGTGTTATTCAGACATATATTCCTGTGCCACACATAATGTATGCAGGGTGGGCATTCCCACTTCAAAAGTCACACAGAACTGGTGCAGGGAAATTTACTACATTTCACTGCGCCATTCTGTGTCTTCACAGCGTCACTTTTTTAATGCCTGCTCAGAGCTGGCGTTATAGTGACGCTCTGCTTTGTAACATGGGACCCTCCTCGCAGTGCTGGAGTAGCATCAGATTACTGGCACTACTCCAGCACTTTGCCACTTTTGTGCCAACTGATGTGCCAGAATTTCAGGTACGCCATGGAGCACTGTCTCATAACTACAGTTCTACCATGGCGTCGTTAACAGGTCTTGGGGTTTGCCACAAGAAAACTGGCGCATCGATGCCAATGCTCCAGTTTCTAGTAAATGAGGCCCGGAATACTTCATTAACATTTTGGGCCATTTTGCGTCATATTTTGTGACTTTGCACTGGTGCAAAGTGTTGATAAATATAACAAACCCTTTATGCTGTCTCCTAATTCAATATGGTAAAACTGTATATAAAAAATGCCTACTATTAATAAGTGCACAAGGCTAGTGTACCTTAATTTTGGTCCCACAGCAAGATTAATCTCTGTATGTTTCTGGATACATTGCGCTGCTAGAATCATGACAGGAACTTGTGAAGAATGTACTCTACTTTTTAACATTGACAGAAAAGTTTAGGGGTTCTGTATGCTCAAAAATCAAAACGTCATGCACATTTTTATATCTTGGAACACACCTAAGCCCACTGTCATTTTGTACGTAGGAAATCTGAACCTGCCTTAAGGGCTAGTTAGACAACGCCATCAACACTTCATTAAAGTGTACATCAGTAACTGAAATAAGTTCACGATTGTATATACCACAATGCTAAAATCTAGCAAGTTGGTAAATGGCTGACCCTATCGTTGTTGATTCATGCGGTAGTAAGCGTTCTTCATGTGAAGTAAGCCTCAAATCAGATTGATTGTTTCTCTGTGAAACATATATAAACGGTGCTAGAAATAATTTGTTTTCCTTCCTTTGAACCCTTTAAATCAATGCCTCTCTTTCAGTCTGTCAGGTAACCTCTGCAGTCACTATCGTTTTATCTAGACAGCGGTTGAATTGGCAGCTCTCATTATGCAGACATTCGTTTCTCGTTTTTAATTGGGGTCTCCTTTTCATTACACCTAGGCATTAGTTTCTATTGCCTTGTGCTATCCTCATTCTCAAGAGAAGTCTATCATGCCCATAATAACGTAGTGGAATCTAAAGAAAGCCTGACCTGCAAAGTACAAGTCTAAGGGTGCACGAGAAATGCAAGGGGCAGTCGATATGAACGCCTTAGCACTGGTTATTAGCGCTTTCAACCACTACATGCACCTTTCCAGAAATGTAGCATCCTTATACAAGGGATAGAAGCACACTTGGACGAGATATCATATCGGGCACACGAGGTAAATTCTATTAAGCAAATGCCGAGCGATAAACTTAATTTGCCAATAGCTCTCATATACTGGGGAAATGTGCAGGCCTGTTTGGAATTACAAGCAGGTTTTAAGCAGAGTTTTGTAATTTTTTGTATTTTCCTAATTGAACTGTTTTATTCTTTATTGATCAATATTATGAAGAACAGCATTGCAAGTTGCATATGATACCAGTCCAGATCAGAGGATTTACTCCTCCCTTACGATTTCGTAAGCAACTTAAAACCTGGCTGTTTTCACAGTAGTCTGATCTAGGCTGTATTTGCATCGGCGCACACCGCTTAGCACTTCAATATCTTTTGGTCAGAATGCCCTTTAGAAGCTGCAAAAATACAAATACAAAATGATGCAATAGCTAATGAGCAGATACATAGGAAAAATCACTTATTACCATAGTTACCATTTATGAACTAATCACCACAGGTATAATATACAATTTCAGTTCATTCACACAATTTATCCCACCTCCACCCCTCTCCCCAAGTTGCAGTGTTTAACCGCAAAACAAATCTGGGTGTGCTGACATTACACACCCAATTGTATAACAAGTCAAGAGGTACCTAGTTCCCCTTGTCGACCCCATTCCTATGTTTAATACACTATTGTTGCTTAGGCTCTCATTATTCTAATGAGACAACTGGATTTGGAGCAGCAAGATCGCCCACGGTGTGGGAGACTGAGTCTGACCCACTGCGGGTGACACCTGTCGCTCTAAATCCGGGTTTTGCTCCGGCTAACTAGCAGTGCCTCATCTCCACCAAAAGATAGAGAAGATTGGGCAGCCGAGAGCATGACATATTATACTTCTCAGGGAAGTCGTGGTCACTCAGGTCGCATCCGGTTCTCTCATTCACAATTCGGTCTCATATATAAATGACAATAAGAAGCAGTATGAGTTTTAAAGACTGGTTTAATAAAACAACTGCATTTTAGATAGCAAAGCGTGAGCTGTAATAACCAGGACAACACAACATAACAATATTAAAATGGTGATGAGGATAATGAAGCATAAGAATAATGCTATCATATTGTCACTAGAATTTATGGACTATTTCCTATCTCAGCCATAATCTGAGCACAGCATGTTAAGCTCTAACTCTGCCTTTCAGGTTCCCCTGGGAAGACATCAACCCTCATACCTGAGCAAAGGCCTGTAGTCTGTGTTAGCATCTGCAGCGAAGCATTCAGCAATCAGCATACAGTCGTGGTTCCCTGGCTGGAATCTCCCTCTTAACGTGTAATGGGACTAGGAAGTGTTTCTATAATAACACAGCTGATGTTCTAAGAAAATGTCCGTACGTAAGGATGTGTATTTTCTACGAATGTTGGAGACTAAACTTCTACCACGTTCACCGGCAATGTACCAAACCGTAGCCTTGACTGAAGCACAAAGTGATCAAGAATGTCTTGTTTGAGAACACAGTGCTGGGCTAAGCAAAAACAGTTAGACAGATGAAAATAAAACAAGACCGTAAAGCTAGTTATTGTAAAAATAACAATGCGAAGCCGAATAAAATATATCTAGGTCAAAGTGCACAGCAGCCTAGTTAAACTAACATGCATGGAGCTATAACTAAAATGGCTACACTATCATTACCAGCTTTCATGATTAGCATTTCTATGTGTCTTGAGTCACTGACTCATCAGTCGTGGATAGTAGGTGGCTCTTAAGTGGGCTGCAGATGTTCTTGGGACAAGATGTTTTGGATACAGTCTTCAAATAAGTATCCATATTGAAATTACAGTATATCCAATCAGCTAACCATTCAGACATTGATGGCAAAGGTCCCTTTACTCATCACATAACTATTCACTTCTTGGCTGAGAGGCAAGCGAAACCCACAAATCTTCTTTCAGGCTTTGACATGTTTTTTTTAAAAGGGCCAAGATATGAGAGGGCTCAATATGTTGAGAGGCTATTTAGTATAACTCCTGCAATATTTGAAGCCACTACTTTGCAACCTGTGGACATAACCATGCAAATGTATGAAATCTACTGAAGTAGATCCACATCGCCCACATGTAGCCTCCACCTCTAGGCCCATGGCCTCAAGCTTAGCTGGCATATTTTTTATTTAGTGTAAAAATATGTAATTAAGGAGCCTATGCTTACTGATGAGGGATATGTGTTTAGTTTGTAGGGAACAGCATGGCCATATTGGCTCAGAAATCTATTTCCCCAGGGTCTCTCCTGAAGCACTCTGGCCTTAGTCTAAATAAGTGGCATTTCATCCTGCAGCTTATTATACATGTTCATTACCAGACCCCAGGAGCAGGGTATTGTATGTTCAATCAATCAATCAAGTTGTATTTATATTGTGCAGCTTATCACCTGCGAGGGTATCCAGGCACTTTGCTGCCGGTCTATACGAAGAGCCAGGACTATAAACCTTTCTGAAGTCAGTCAGCGAGGGCGAGGTGCAGAGGTGGAGGGGAAGGGTGTTCCAAACTTTGGTGGCGAGATGGGAGAATGAGTGTCCTCCAGTGTGGCAGTGGCATACCCTGGGGAATCTGTGTGAGGGCAAGGTGCGAGGGTTAGTTGAGGATCAGTCTTGCTACTGTATTTTGGATCAACTGGAGTCTCTGAATTAGTTTGGTGAAGGTGCCTGCATTGAGTGCGTTGCTGTACTCCAGTCGGCTGGTGATGACGACATGCTTCACTGTTTTCCTGGAGTTGATGGGGAGCCACTTGAGGACTTTGCAGACCATGTGGAAAATTTGTAAACAGGCTGAGGAAACATTTCATGGAGAGTTTGCTGTCTAGGATCATGCCAAGGTTGTTGGTGTGGTCTTTTGGTGTGGGCACGGGTCAGAGTTCCGAGGGTCACCAAGAGTCATACCAAAGGGCTGTGTTTTTGCCAAAGATGAGGACTTCCGTGTTGTCAGTGCTTAGTTTTATATAGCTGTCCCTCGTCCATGCTCAGATGTCCTTCATGCAGTTATGGAAGTTAACCTTCATTGCGGAGGGGCCGGCGGAGAATGATAGGACTAGCTGAGTGTTGTTGGCATAGGAGATGATGTTGATGTCATGCGTTCTGATGATGTCTGGTCTGTGAGAGGGGCCATGTAGATGGTGAAAAGTGTAGGGCTGAGGTATGAGCCTTGGGGCTTGCACATATGATGTGCTTGGCTTGCGATGTGAAGTGGGGAGGTGGACTTTCTGGGTGCATCCTATGAGAAATGAAGCCATGCATCTGAGCGCGTCATCTGTTATTCTAATCTGGTATAGGTGATTGGTGAGAGTGTGGTGGGAGATCGAACTGTTGAAGGCGGCGGAGATGTCGAGGAGGATCAGAGTAGCTGGTTCTCCTCTGTCAAGTAGGCTGTGGATATTTTCGGTTGCGGTGATCAGAACTGTCTCTGTGCTGTGATTGGTTCTGAATCCTGATTTGGAGGGTTTCTAGCAAGTTCTTTCTTTCCAGGTGGCCGATGAGTTGTAGGTTGAAGGCCTTTTCCAGTACCTTAGCGGGGAATGGGAGCAGAAAGGTGGGACAGTAGTTCTGGAGTTTGCTGAGGTCTGCTGAGTGTTTCTTGAGGAGGGGTCTGACCTCCATGTGTTTCCAGGCATCGGTGAAGGTGGCAGTGGTTAGTGAGTCATTGATAATGGTGGTGAGTTGGGGGCTGATCTCTTTTCCTAGGTTGAAGAGTTATTGATGGCAGGGGTCAGTAGGTGCTCCTGAGTGGATGGAGTACATAAGGGTGGCTGTATCTTGTGCACTAAGCATGAAATCAGCTATGGTGGTTGGTTGGAGGCTGCAGGGGGTGGAGGGTTTGGCATCGAAGGTTTTGTAGATGGTTGCTACCTTTTTGTGGAAGTGGTCACAAGGGCGTTGCAGAACTCTTTTCTGTGGCTGCTGGGAGGTGAACTCTCTGACAGTGGTGGAGAGTTCCTTGGTATGGTGGTGCTGGTGTTAATGCGATACGGCAGGGCCTCTCTCTTTGTTGTTTTGATCTGCCAATGGTATTCATTGAGGGCTGATTTGAAGATGGCTCTGCCGATACGGCCCTTGCTTTTGCACCATCTTCTCTCAAGCTGTTTGTACTTGCGTTTTGATGTGATGAATTGCGGATTGTACCAGTTGGCTTGCTTAGTGGGTCCGTGTGTTTTGGCTGATTTGGCAGGGTGGCTTGGTCAGCGGTGTTGTTGATCCAATCATTGAAGTTCTAAACTGCAAGATCTAGGTTGGTGATTACTGCGGGCTGTGCACTGTCAAGTTTGTTCATCCATTGTTGCTGTGTGACTGTGGACCAGCTGTGGAAGGTGGTGATGAGTTGTCTGGGGGTGGTGCGGGGGTGTGTCTGGCTATGGTGAAGTGTTTGATGGAGCGGTCCGACTATGTGAGCTCCAAGGTGTCACTGTATCAGATTCTGTTGATAGACGTGAAGATGGGGTCAGGCCTGTGTCCTGCTTTGTGCATGGAGCCGGTGTCTAGGTGCTTGAGGCCCATGTTGCCCAACCTCTGCAGGATGTCATGGAGTTGGTGTTGTTGGGATTCTCTAAGCGAAAGTTGAGGACTCCCTGGAAAATGTAGTGTTCGCATTCGATGGCGAGCAGGGTGATGAAATAGAAGATGGTGGTACGTGGTCCTGGTGGTCTGTAGGCGAGGGTGCCTTTGACAATGGTGTTATTGTCAATGCGCAGCTGGAAGTTCATGTGCTCATTGATAAGTGTGGTTTTGTCATCAGTGATGGTGCACATAATTGTGTCCTTGTGTATGATGGCTATGCTGCCTCCATGTCTGTTTGTGCGGTCACAGTGTTTGATCATATAGCCGCTGGGTGTTGCTCTGGTGATGTCCAGGGTTGATGCTGGGGTGAGCCATGTCTCTGTGATGAAGGTTACGTCAGGGCGATGGTAGAGGTTTTGTCCCAGATTTCGATGGAGTGTTGTCAGAGTGATCTGGGGTTTAGCAGGAGGCATCTGAGTTGGTTGGATGGACTCTGCGTCGATGTGGGTGTCAGATTCTTGATCGGTTCAGGTGGTGTCTTGCGAGGTCCGGTGGAGGTGATTGGTTTTAGCATGAACCTGAGGTGACAGTTGAGACAAACGAAGGGACCTGTTGTGAGGCGGGGCGAGGCGAGGCAGCAGTTATTGGACTGCAGTGGAGTACCTGTGGTAGTCCAGGCTGCCAGAGTTCCTCATGCTGAGCGCTATCCGGGCATAGACAGGAGCAGGCAGGCTTGCTTTGGCGTTCCAGCAGTGCATCCACTGTGCACATCTATTGCACGCATCTGCTGCGCACCCATGCTGTGGCCTCCATAAACTAGGCCTGGGAGGGGCGGGGCTTAGGGGAAGCGGGAAGCGTGGAAGGCGGGAAGCGGGACTGGGCCCTGAAAACTACAGGGTGGGAGGCAGCCCTGGGGAAGCAGGAATCTGGGCCTTAGCATCTACTGGTCGGGTCTGACAAGCTGTAGGAGCAGGCAAGCAAGGCTGGCAGCAGCGGGGGAGCAAATGGAATCTGCTCACATGGGCCGTGCTGCGGCCTCCAGTAAAAGACCTGGGAGGGTGAGGGAGATGGGTGTAGAGGAGACGGGAAGCATGGGAGGCGGAGGCAGGGAGCAGGACTGGGCACTGGAAAATATGGGCAGGAGGTGGCCCTGGGGAAGCAGGGACCTGGGCCTTAGCATGCGCTGGTGAGAGCTGACAAGCAGCAGGCAAGCAAGACTGGCAGAGAGGCTGGCAGCGACTGGGAAGCGGATGAAATCTGCTCACAGGAGCCACACTGTGGTATCCATGAAATAGGCCTGGGGGGGGGGGGCGGGGCATAGGCGAGGTGGGAAGCATGCAATGCGGGAAGCTGGACTGGGTCCTGGAAAACATAGGGCAGGAGGCGGTCCTGGTGAAGAAAGAACCTGGGTCTTAGTGTGCACTAGTGGTGGCTGACAAGCAGTAGGAGCAGGCAAGCAAGGCTGGCAGTTAGGCTGGGAGCAGCGGGGAAGCTGCTCACAGGGGTCGCGCTGTGGCCTCCATGCAATAGGCCTGGGAGGGGGCAGGGCATAGGGGAGGCGGGAAGCTCATGAGGAGGGAGGCGAGAAGCGGGACTGGACCCTGGAAAATGCAGGGTGGGAGGTGGCCCTGTCAAAGCAGGATTCTGGGCCTTAGCTTGCACTGGTGGGGGCTGACTTGCAGAAGGAGCAGTCAAGCAATGCTGGCAGTGACGATAGCAGCAGTGGGGGAGTGGATAAAATTGTTCACAGGGGCTGCGCTGCCCCTGCCATGAAATAGGCCTGGGACGGGACGGGTGTAGGGGAGGCAGGAAGCACAGGAGGTGGAAAGTGGGACTGGTCCTGTGGAACCAGGAACCTAGGCCTTGCTGTGCGCTGGTGGGAGCCGACAAGCAGTAGGAACAGGCAAGCAAGGTTGGCAGCGAGGCTCGCTGCAGCGGGAGAGCGAATGAAATCATGCATTCATGAAATAATGCTTCCTAGTGATTTGATAAGAGGCAGTTTCAATGAGAAATCTAAGTGAAAGGATTTTAGGGCATGTTCCAGTCTGTAATACAAGAAAATATCCAAAGGTGATCTCCCTCATTTTCAATGAACTGTTCTAAAGAAATACATTTTTCTGCCTGGTATAGGGTTTCATCGTTCTAAGCAACCCCATAAGTTTTAGCTCCGTTTTAGAGTTTTGTATTTTTAACATTACTATTTTTGTTTGTGAAAATTGGCATTTTCATTCTATGGCTGTGCTGGGCTGGGTGTGATGGACCACTGTTAGACTATCTTCCTGATTCAGTAAAGGTAGTTGGTACAGAAGGCCATCACTGTCTCAGACAGAAACGGTAGTCCCGATCCATGTGGTACTGCACTCCCCTGTAAAGCTGTGAGTTTCACATTAGCTTAAATTGTGTAAATATATGACCTTTTATAGTTGTAACACTGTTATGAAACTGGCTCACTTTAAGATGAACGAAAGAGAATCAGAATCCTGCCGACTCCATAGGGAGCCACCCTTTGCAAATGGTGTGGCACAAGTCCAATGAACATCAGGGGTTGCTCAGACCTAAAATATAATTCGACCATATTTGCTTGCATACTGTTTACTGACTTTGGCCAATGATGTACGTATTTAAAAAGTTTGTTCCTTCAACCATAATCTGACTTTGAAAACTACATAGAGGCGAAAACCCTTATGATGTGCTTTTATTGCCCTGTACTGCTTGAATTTTATTTCATTAAAAAACACCGATCATATAGAATATTGTAGTAAATTCCCATTCGTTTTATTATGCAAAAAGAGAGGCTCTGTATCCAAGTAAATTAATGGAAGGGTACCCAATCTGTTATTTTTTATGTTATTCAACATCCTTTTAAAGCATTTGATTAAAAGTTGCTGAAACTTTGCAGTAAACCATCTGGCACCTGCTTGGTGGCCTGTGTGAAATAAATGAATACTTTCATTTCAGATGACAGTGCACAGATGTTTGCATTTTAAGAAACTAGCCACAATTGGAAGTAATCAGCACCCTAGCTGGTTGACAGTGTCAGCAGATACACCTCAGAATACATGACCGCAGTAATTGAACTATCCTCTGGCGTACTGTAGTTTGAAGTTGCTGAAGAATGAACATTTTTACTTAAACTGTTTCCTAAGGCACAAAGTGTACGAAGCCCTTTGGTGAATACGTCTTTGAAATGGATTAGAAACATTGTTTGAATTTCTGTGCATACAGCACGCATAGAAAACGTGTTTTATGACTCGTTTAGAGACATTAGCTGCCACGTCAGCCTCCTTATGTTTTCCAGAAACGTCATAATTGAACCACATGCATATAAACAGAGAGGTCTTTCAGTCAACCCTCTTGATCCATTGGTTCATCCCTGTGGAATTCGCACATTGCTTCCACTCACCACAGCCTACAGCATGGCTCATTGGGTGAGCCCACTTCAGCCACTGGCTCTTTTCACCCTGAATGATGGTGTTTTGCTGTTGCAGTGCGCCTTCAATTGATTTCCCATCCAAAGAATTCTAGGGTTAATTAATCTAGAGCGACATCTCTAATATATGGCAAATGGAAGATTCAACTTCAGATATAATACCTGTTAACATTTCTTTTACATTTTTATTCTGTTAAAGACTTTATTTAACCTACTGGATTAAAAAATAGGTAGGGAATTTGTGCAATGGGAATCTAAATGTTCTTCTCATGAGAACTGGAATATTAAACTTGATTTTACTACTTTTTCAAATAAAGAATAATTTCGTAATATACAGTCTTCACTATAAAATAAAAAATAACTATTATGTTGTGTAGGTAATGTCCAAATTAAATGCACTGTGCATGATTTGTTATCAGCAGTTATTGCATTTGTCTCATTAAAGTAATTGTTCGGACAGCATCTAGTTTTTTGAAAATGTTTAGCACTGTAACATGATTAGTCCTAATCCATATAATCTTTGTCAGAAGTCGGAATCATTGATACATATGCCCTTGGCTGCACCCGTTTTGGCCCAGTGATATTTATTTGTGCAACACTTTGAACAGTAACACAGTGAAAGCACTACACAAATGCTCCACACCAGAGTACACAAATAACGCTTATGTTTATGAACAAAATGAGACCAAACTGAAAAAAATCCAATAAGTAGAAAGCGACATATGATTTTTTAAATAGTAGTCTAACATAGTGTTTCAACTCATAAAGTACGAACTGGGGCTATCTGTTTGCTCTAGACAGGGTTAAATCCTAAAGTTTAGGCTGAATGTGATGAAACACAGGTCAGATACAGTCTCAGAACAGTTCTGCTGAAGATTTACCTGCTCAAGTATTGAGCCAACAGCCCTGTTCGTGGGGAATAAGTTCACCAAGAGCAAGCAGAGTGGCGCTAGTGGTGGTCCACAGGTGTGAGGAGTCTGCCCATCGTCATGGATGGGCAGATTGGAGCCTCGCAGTGATGAGTGGCAATGCTTGCTGTGGGAAGAGACACACTTTCAGTGGCTCACGGTGATTCTGTGGGCAAGCAGAGCAGTTCCGGTGCAAGCAGACCCATTCACGATCATGAACAGCCCAAAAGCTTGGTTTCAGGAGCCACAAAGCACTTTTAAGAGCCCAGGACTGGAAAGGCACTTAGGGGTCAGGAGCAAGCTGTAGATGGGATCAGGAGATGTAGCAGGTACATTGCAAGTCTTTTGTGTCCCTGAAACTTCAGAGAACAGGAAGCAAGCCAACAAGCCCTTGGAGTCACGCCGGGTTCAAATGAGATGGGTCAAGTCCTTCCTCTGCAGGGCAGAGGGCAACAGGCAGAAGGGCAGCACAGCAGAATAGCAGATTTCCCAGAGCAGCAGTCCAGAGTGGCAGTCCTGGTAGCAGCGCAGCAGTCCTTTGTGGCAGAGTTCTTCACAGGTCCAGCAGTCCACGGAGTTGGCGAGGTCAGAGGTCCTTTCTTCCTGCTCTGGCAGACTCAGAACAGGGGGGTATACAGCCCTTTGTGTTGAAGCAGGACACTGTCCATTTAGGTGTGAGTGTCACCTCCTCCCTCCCATCCTACCCAGGATGGCCCAGCAGGATGTTGATGGCCCATCCGTCACACCTAAGCTCACTTTGTGTTTGGTTGGCTAGAGGGAATGCACAAAGTTCAGCTGTCACTCCAGGCTAGCCGTGTATTGGAGACACACTGCAGGATTGAAGGGCTAAGAGCAGGAAAATGTCAACTTTCTAAAGCAGCATTTTCAATATTATAACAATATAACCCAACTTTACCATTAAAAGGATTTCTTATTATGTTATGTTATTATAGCTTGGATAGCGCTTTATCTGCCCTGAGGCCTCGTAGCTCTTTACGCTGGCCACTTAATCGCAAGAAACATAACATCAAAAACTTCAGGCTCTAAATAACCATGTTTTCAGGGTTTTGCGGAAAGTATTTTCCTGTAAGCATGCTCGGATATTTATCGGCAAGCTATTCCAAAGTTTTGCTCCTTGAAAGGACAGAGATCTTTCTCCCCATGTTGCTTTTTTGACTCTGGGAACCCCAGCAAGGCTGGCCGAGGAGGACCTCAATTGTCTACCTGGTATATATAATGTGGCTAAAGGTCTGATCATTTTAGGACCCAGATTATGTAATGCTCTGTGCATATAACATAAAGTCTTAAATTGAATTCTTTTTGCAACAGGGAGCCAATGTAGAGAGGAGATTCCCTTGCGTATAGACTGATGTTCAGGAATTTTTAAAAGCATTCATGCTGCAGCATTTTGAACTCTCTGTAGTCTATCTATTACATATTTAGGTGACCCTATGAATAAGGCATTCCTGTAATCAAGCCAGGAGCCTATCAAGGCCTGAATAATCAGTCTTATTCGTAAGCGTCCTCAAGAGCGCAAAGGAGGCTCCAACTATTCTGTTGGCATGTTGGGTCATTGATAAAAGGGATCCAGCCACACTCCCAGACTTTTTACAAGATCTTTGGGCGGCGGGAGAGCACCTACCTCTTCTATAATTGTAGAGTCTGTGAGTGGGTTCTTGAGGTGTCCGAAAAACATCACCTCCATTTTCCCATCATTAAGCTTAAGTTTACTAGATTCCAGCCATACGGCCATTGCTTGTAGACAAGGTTCAAGTGCTGTCCCAAGATCCGGCTGCTTGGTGGAGAAGGAGACAATAAGTTGTGTATCGTCTGCGTAGGAAACAAGTTTTAAGCCAAACATTTGAACAATCTCAGTGAGTGGGAGCATATAGATATTGAATAACAGCGGACTCAGGGATGAACCCTTAGGAACTCCACAACCACTTGAGATACGTTTGGAGAAGCAAGATTTCTCTAATACCTGATAGGGTCTTTCATTAATGAAGGAGGTAATCCATCCAGGAGCAGTGTCGGTAATTCCAACATCTTGTAGTCTCTCAGTGAGAACCTCCAGATTTAACGTATCAAACGCAGCACTGAGATGTAACAAAATAATAGCTGTTTCAATCCCTGTATCAAGCTGCATTTTTGCTTCTTCCGTAATCGCTATTAATGCGATTACAACATAATAGGTACTACACATAAGAAATCTACTCCTTCTCAGTTAGGAATTACAGCTTATTAACTGTAAAAAGGAATCGTCAATGTTAACCTCTAAGAAGGGTAGGCCTCACAGTAGCGAAAAATGAATTTAGGAGTTTTTCACTACCAGGACATGTAAAAATTAACATATGTGTCTGTCTTTTTAATTACATAGCACCCTGCCTTATGGGCTACTAGTCCCTACCTTAGGGTCGACTGACATGTAATAAAAGGGGAGTTTAAGGCTTGGCAAGAGATTTTAAATGCAAGGTCAACATGGAAGTGTAACTGGACATACAGGCTCTGCAATGGCAGCCCTGAGACATGTTTAAGGTCTACTTGAGTGGGTGGCATAGGTGGTGCTGCATTCCAGCTGGTAGCATTTAATTGACAGGCCCTGGGCACATGTAGTGCACTTTATGAGGGACGTATAAATAAATTAAATGTGCCAATTGTGGATGTGCCAATCAAACCATGTTTAAGGGAGAGAGCACATGTACTTTAGAACTGGTCAGCAGTGGTAAAGTGCTCAGAGTCCTAAGGGCCAAAAAAAGAAAAAAGAAATCCGCAAAAATGTGAAGCAAACAGTAAAAAATGTTTGGGGGGAGACCACACTAAGGCTGACAGGTCTTACACGTAACCCCCCCAGCTGAAAGTGGGGAGAACTACCCATCCTCCTGGGATTTCTCATCACTAAGGTGGAAGAACCTGGAGAGACCATCAGCTTTGGTGTGGTCTGACCCAGGTCTGTGTTCTTCTGTAAAGTCCATTCCCTGTAGGGAGATGGACTACTTCAACAATTTTAGGTTCTCACCCCTCATTTGCATTAGCCACCAGAGGGGGGCCATATTCTGTCTGAATGCGGAAGTGTGTCCCAAACCGGTATGGTCTCAGCTTCCTCAGTGCCCAGACCACAGCAAAAGCTTCCCTTCCAATAACACTCCTCCTCTGTTCCCTAGGAAGTAACCTCCTAGAGACGAAAGCTACAGGTTGGTGTAGGTCCCCAGAAATAAGCTGTGAAAGTACCACCCCTATGCCATTCTCTGAGGCATCTGTTTTTACAATGAATTCCTTGGAAAAGTCAGGGGCCTTTAGCACAGGGGTTGCACACATGGCCTACTTTAGGGAGTCAAATGTTTTTTACATGCCTTTCTCCCAATCAGATTCCTGGGCTCCTTCTTAGAAGTCAGCTCAGTCGAGGTAGCAACAGAGGTGACAGATCCCTTGACAATCCTCCTGTAGTATCCTGTGAGGCCTAAGTAGGCTCTCACTTCAGTTTGGGTTTTTGGGGCTTCCAAGCTATGATAGTCTCTATCTTGGGATGGAGAAGCAGCACCTTACCCCTGCATACCAGGTGCCCCAAGTACACCACAGACCCGTTCCCTATCTGGCGCTTACTGACCTTGATAATCAGGCCTGCCTTTTGCAGGCCTGAAACACTTCCTTCAGGTGGAACAGACGGTCCTTCCAGCCGCTACTGAAGACAGCTGTGTCATGCACTGAAGGCCTCCATACCAGCCAAGACTAGGTTCACCAACTGCTGTAAATTGGCTGGGCATTTTTGAGTTCAAAGGGCATCACTTTAAACTGGTATTAGCCCTCTGGAGTGGTGAAGATTGACCTCTCCTTGGCATCATCAGTTAGGGCAGTCTGATAGTATCCTGATGTAAGATCAAAAGTACTCAGGAACTGAACAGCTCCTAATATGTCAATCAGCTCACCGGAACAGGGAATGGGATGGGCATCATTCTTGGTGACTGACCTCAGCTGTCTGTAATTTAATCCAGTGGGCTGGATGTGGGGTTGCTGAAGGGTTCAATCACCCCTAATTCTAGCATCCTAGAAACCTCATCTTTGATGCTGGCCCTCACCTTGTCAGACAGCCTATACATTTTATTCTTGACAGGGGGTTGTCTCCTGTGTCAATATCATGGGTTTCACAGCTGGGTAATCTCAGAAGTGAGGGAGAACAGAAAGGAGAATTGCCCCAGCAATTGGTGACAATCTCTCTACTTTTCTGAAGTCAAGGTAGGGGATACGTTTAAACCTTACACTGGCTCATCCTTCTTTATGGATGCTACAAAGTCACCAACATAGTGACCCCAGACCTCTCAAAATGTGTTTTGAGATGGTTGATATGGAGCAGCCTCTGGGTGTGCTTGGGACTTTTCAGGTCCACCAGGTAGGTGGCCTCCCACTTCCTCTAAATCTTATAGGCCCACTCCAATGGTGTTAATCCCTGGGCTTTATTACCCACGCTTTCTGCCCAAGCTGGAATTCTGCAGGGGTAGTCATCTGGTCATACCCCTGTTTCATTCTCTCCTGGCTGGCCTCCAAGTTGTCAGGAGCTTGCTTCCACAGCTTGGACATCTATCTTCTGATGGCAAACATGTAGCTAACAACATCTTGTGTTATTTGGGGAGTTTGCTTCCACCCCTCCTTCACCAGACTAAGAGGTCCCCTTACAGGATTGCCATACACAAGCTCAAAGGGGCTGAATCCAACCCCATTCTGTGGTACCTCTCTATAAGCAAAGAATAGGCATGGCAAGATGACACCCCACTTACTCCTCAGGTCCTCAGGGAGGCCCTTGGTCATGCCTTTTAGGGTCTTGTTGAATCTTTCAACAAGCCCATTGTTTTGTGGATTACCTCCTGACTGGCCTCTAATTTGTCAAAATCTTGCTTCCACAACTTGGCCATCTGTCTTCTGAAGGCTAGCATGTAGCTGAAAACATCTTGGGTTTTTTGGAAGCTTGGTCCCACCCCTTCTTCATCAGACTAAGAAGTCCCCTTACAGGATGACCATACAGAAGCCCAAATGGGTTGCATCCACCTGTGTTCTGTGATACCTCCCTCTAAGCAAAGAGTAGGCATGGCAAGATGACATCTCACTTATGCCTCAGGCAGGCCCGAATCGTACCTTTTCAGGTCTTATTGAGTCCTTCAACAACCCATTGGTTTGTGGATGCTGGGGTGTGGAGAACTTATATCTAACTCCACACTCTCTCCACATTGACTGCATATAGGCAGATATGAAGTTGGTGTCCCTGACAGACACCACTTCCTTGGGGAAAACCACTTGGGTGAAAATCCCCTTTAGGGCCTTAGCCACTGCAGGTGCAGTTGCATTCCTCAGAGGTATGGTCTCTAGGTATCTTGCAGCATAGTCTACCAGTACCGGAATAAACCTGTAGCCAGATGCTGTCTGGGGAACAATGGGCCCTATAATGTTGATGCCCACCAGTCCAAAGGGGGTACCAACGACAGTTAAGGGATTCAGGGGAGCTTTAACTTCTGCTCTGACTTCTCACTGGCCTGGCAGGTCAAGCAGGGCTTACAGAAGGTATCTGAGGAAACCTTCATCCGGGGCCGGTAAAAGTGGAGGACAAACCTGGCAAAGGTCTTGTCCTAGTCCAGATGTTCTTCCTGGGGTATCTCATGAGCCAGCACCAGTAGGAAGGCCCTGTAGCATTGGAGGACCACCAAGGCCTTTGTTGCCCATGCAAAAGTGCTGTGGGCTCACTATACAGGGGTTGTCCTCCCAGTAAATCCAGGGACTGCCAGAGACATCACCTGCTGCCCGGTTTTTGGCCTGTTTTGGCCAAGGTTGAACACTCCCTCTTTGCCTTGCAGACGTCCTCCCTGGTGGAGTCTCCTTCTATTTGCCATCCAACAAGTTCAGGCAGGTCACCCAGGGAACCTACGTCCTCTCCACTGGGCTCCGGCACCACTTCCAGCGCTCTATCACCTCAGCTGGGAGACATTCAGGGACTGGTTTCCCACCCCCTTTGCCCTCTCTCCTTTTGTGGCCAGTGAGGGCCATTCTTTGGGGAGGGGCACACTCCTGACACTAGACATACAGGATCAAACACAATACACCCCCATGAAGGCCATTTCAGTCAACAAATTTGGGGGTGATATTGACACATCACCTCATCTGCAGAATCAACACCAACACTTCGCTTGGCTGCACCCCTCATCTTGCTGTTTTGACTAGGATCACTGTACTGTTGTTCTGCTGGCCTTGTGTGATCCTTGTACCCGGCCCTCATTCTGTTGCGGCTGGCATGAGCTCTTGGCTTTGCCCCAGTTCAGTGCAGTCAGATAACCCCATAGGCCCTTAGTCCTTTAAAGCACACTTTTTACCATTCAATATTTAAAAAGTAAATTTGCGACTTTATCGTTATTGTTTTTTGTCATTTGCTTTATTTATAGAAATATTATCTATTTTTCTAAATGGATGTGGAGCTTTTTGCGTTTTTTTCACCATGTTACTGTTTGAAGTGTTGCACAAATATTTTACACACTGCTTCTTAGGTTAAGCCTGTCTGCTCTGTGCCAAGCTGCCAAAGGGTAAGCTCAGGTTAGTGTTTGATGTGTGTCTGACTTACCTTGCCTTCGATTGTAGTTCCTGGTTGGACAGGGTGCATACCTCTGCCAACCAGGAATCCAATTTCTAACACACACTAAATAACAAGTGAGTGCATTTGCAAAATATTACTGGCTTTGCAACTTACATTTTTATCTTTTTCTAATGCGAAGGATCAACAAAGTTGTAAACTCATTCATTTCTCATTTCTGATGGTGGTAATAATTATTACTTCTCAATGCATTATGATCTGGAAGCTGGGGCCTACCTACCATGGGTGCAGCAGAAGGACCAGGCCCCGAGTGTGAAGGGCCCTTGTGCCCCTAATTGAAGCAGTCGTTTCCTAAACATCTTGAGCGAGGGATCCGATTTCTTTTGCTTGCATTAGAGCCCAATGCACCTTTGCTGTGATACTGTCTGTAAGTAAGCATGTGCATTTAGAAAGCCACTTCTTCTGGCCTCTTGTTTTTAACAGGGGTAATTTAAAATGCCCTGGTGATTTATTGGTACATATTACTCTTCGTGGTTGTGAATAGATGGGATTGAATGTCATACAAACCTGCCACTCGCAGGGACAGCAGCTGTGCATATAGGCTGCATCCAGAGCAACAGGACAGTCTGTGAATTCATTCTGTCACTTTGAGGTGAAAGCATCTTTTATTCATTCACCGAAGGCGATAGATGCATTGTGATTAGAGAAACTGGCAATATTTAGAGCAGTTTGTTGTGATACGATGCATAGCTGATGTTTGCATCAAAATGCTGCCTCACTATTCCATTATTATTTCTGCATGAGACTGAAATTCAGTGTTTATGAAATGGTTGTCAAAGGAAGTATTTTAAAATCTAAATCAAGTACTTTTACCCATGCACAGAACTAGAATATAATGTGTTTTAGTGGTAATTTATGTTTTGGAGGTGTAATATAAAACACATTTCTTATACAAATATAAATGTCATTATTCGAGACCACGTCAGATTTTATACATGATGCTATGGTGCTACATGGACAGAGAATGTCTGCTTGCAAATGCTGTAAACAAATCAGGGTGAGTAGTTTTAGACGCATTTAGACCAAACATGTGTTGTATCTTACACTTAGATTGAAAACGTTAATTTTGATACAGTTTCAAAATATAGATTTCAAAAACATTTTGTTTCAATGTTGCCCTTAAATTTACCATTTCTTGGATTAATCTGGGCTGAATTTAAAACTTCCTTTTCAAACTAATTCTATTCAGCTTTGACGTTTCAATTAAATGTTTCATTTTGTTTGCCGAATACCACCCAAAGCAATAACATCGTTGCTAATTTGAAATGTAACAAACTGGAACTATCATGCTTATGGTTTCAAATTTGTGATGAAAAACATAGTTAAACATGACGTTTTGGGAAGCCCTAATAATGAGAGCCACGCGACTGAACTGCACAATGCATTTGATTACATTTTCCATTTTCGTATCCGAATGATTTATCTAGCACGAGGTACAGACTGTCCATAGTTTAAAGCTTCAAAATACTAATCGTTATTGTTCCTTTGTTATCCCGACATCCTTATTTAGTGAAATCTCTATTAACTAATCCAGTTCCCATAAATGCAGGTACATCGTGTTGAACTGCCCTTCTTTTGCCTTCTGGCATCATAGAAATCCCTTCAAAAAGCTGTACAAAATTGATAATAATCGGATACGTGTTACTTAATTGTGTCCTGGCAATTTAAATTGGTGGTTTGTGCAGGGGGATCTGCACCAGGTGCAGCTACGGGGGGCAGGAGGAGAGCGGAAGGACGACATGTAAATCTCACTCTTACAGCTGCAACACATAAAGACCCCCCCCCCCCCCCCCTTCTTATTAAACAATGTGCGGCGCCCAGTTCAGAGGGGAGAAAAGAGCAAACGAATATGGCTTCAGTCAACTGTGTAATATAATATCCGGCATGATAGCACTATGCGTACGCTGACCTTAAGTTTTACTTTGGGTAGTTGGGTGCCATGGAGTGAGTTAAGTATAAGGGATAGGGGGGGACTAAATCACAGCTGAGTCCATCACTCCCCTCTTACAATACACTGCCTCATTTCACGAATCGGTTAAGAGGTGAAGGGAAAGCTGAAGCTCTCCAAAACAGGGAACTGATTAACCGTTATGTAGAATAACAAGGCTGTGTGGCATTCAATCCCATACGTTCCACGCATTCAGACATTGATGCAGATGTTTTGTTTCATGTTTTCACGATGGGCAAGGACATTAAAATGCACCTTGGAAGCACAGTATATATGTACTTGCTATGTATAGATGAATTATTATGCTAATTATGACCAAGCACCTGGACTCACTGTACAGTAACCAATGCATTAGTATCCAAGTGAGTGTGTCAGTATTGAATGTATAGAGCTAGTATACACATACATCTTTCTGCAATGGATCACTAAAACTGCAACTTTGTCTTACAAGAAACCACACTTGGCTAAGAATTCTAATCTCTAGGATTGCCCCTTTGGTTAATTCTCATTCTGTGGAAATCTGTTGGCAACTTGAATGTCGCATCAAACCTTGTTGTGGTCAGCACAGTTTTTCACTCTTCTAAAGTTGATAAAAGTAGTACTACTTGGTGACTGAATAAATACACCTATTATTTACAGGTCTATTGTGAAGTTACAAGTGAAATATAAAAAATCTATTTTCAATGCTTTGTGTGCATGGCTGTACATGTAAGTCTAGTGTGCGAAAACGGGGCCCATAAAGTAGCCTATCACTTTTACACATGGATGGTGTATAAAATCTGGAGATTGGAATGAAAATCCTTAGTCCTCCCTGGTGGCGAAGAAATGTGGGCAATGACACGGAATGAGCATTGCTGGGAAGGTCAGTACTATGGCATCAGTATTCTACGTAACATGGCCACCTTGACTCTGCTTTGCATTCAGTTGCCACCATCACGAACGAGCTAAGATCGTTAATTGAGTCTAGAGGGTGTGGTAGAGTGATTAATGAGTGTAAATTGTTCGTCTGAATAAGTCTGAAGGGTCCAACCAGTTTTTCGTTCTTAATTCAGCCCTCTCATTTGAAATGTTCAACCATCGTTTTACAGCCTCTGTAATACAGGGAGAGGACTGAATGGTTAATGTGAAGGAACACATCTAGAAAACTCTTCTGCCCCGTTATTCACAGAGGCAGATGTATGCTCCGTAGTGGCTGAAGAAAGATTAAACCTCGGTTATTTGTTGACCAAAATAAAATGATGCCAAAATCAGATCATATTGCCGCTATAAATATATTTGGATTGACGAGGTGCACGAACTCTATGCATATAGGATGATTCCTAGAAAATGAGCATGTAATCTTTTTTGCTGTTTGCTCATCTAACTGACTAAATGCGTTCCTGTTTCAAGGTGATAAAGCCATCCTTTGCCATGGAATAATGTGTGCTGGCCTGAATGAATGCGCCTTATTATAAGTAAATGTCTTCACGTGAAAGTCGGGGAACCATCAAAGAAACAATATTTGATCACATCAGTGTTTTGTTTATTGTTGTTTATCTCTATTTTTAGGCCGAGTATAGCATTTGCGCGCTGCTTTTCCGACCTGTTGGTGTCTATGTAGGCTTTTAAACACGTCCGCCTCACGTCCATTACTTTCACTCTTTTGTGGGCTTGCCTTTCAAAAATCCTTATTATTCTTTTTATCAGTGGTAAGTGCTTTACGTTACCACCTTGGCCATCGACCCTGTTACATGGCTAATCGCACGTTTGCCGATATGTGTGTTTGCGAGCGAATTTCCTTTTCCCGTTGTGTCTCAGACAAGCTCATGGCGTCTGTGACGCTTTGAATCGGCTCTTATGCGAAACAGTATTACTTTTAATTTTCAATTTATGTGGCAAGAAAAGTCCAGGTAGGAGTTTACAACGCTAATAGCTCTAACTCGAGCACACGCAAGACCCATTGCATTGCAAATGTTTGTTGGTATGTGAAACTAAGCGACTTGACTGTAAAAGACGTGTTGTACTCATTTCTCATTCCTATATACCTTAGTTTGAAATCCTAATGGCGTAAACATGTCTTTTACAACATATGCACATTGTTTCCAAAGTGTTCCAAAATATTTGAAGCTAAAAGAACGCCTCCACCCGGATATTACATTTTGAAATAGGGTGCAATGTATCATTTATTGTTCCATTCTTCTATTTCCTCCTTCTTTCTTTTGCGTGTTTCATGAGCCTGTAGGCACAGTGGTACTTTGATCCGTGTTGGTTCTACCACAGATATTATTCAGATTGCAAGGATTTTGCATCGATGGCAGTTTTAGTTGATGTTTAGGTGGGTCTTATGCTATTAGCAAGCAAGGAAATTTCATCCACAAAGTCATGACATTTTTGCTTGGTAAGCTAGCTCAAACGTTCTTCACTTTCTCCCGTCTCATCAATCAGTCCCTTCTCTTGAGAGAAGGTCAGAGATTACAGTATTTAAAATTACTTGTACCAGTATGTTGACAAGGAGTCATTCTTTTGTTTTTACTGTAATTGATGCCTGCACCAAATTGGTGTTTTCTGCATTCTCTGATGCTTGAGCAATAGAACTGTGAAGCCGAGATTAGAAACATCAGTTCATTTTTTAAAGACAAATGTTAATTTCTCCTCATGAAAGAAAACGCTGCTTCAACGGTACCAAGAGAAAACCAGCACGTCACTGTTAGCATTATTCGTATTTGAGAATACAAAGACTTAGAAACCCCAGGGAGACATTTAAAACGAACTCGGAACGTACTGACATTCTGATTTTTCGAATCCCATCGTTGAGATAATAAATTGTTCACATTTTACTAGAATCGCCTTAATAGTTGGGTCATTAATGTTTTAATGCTTAACTGTCTCCACAGGCAAATAGTATGTTTTTTCATGAAAATTATAAGGGATTCCATACTAAACCCCCTGAGACCCCAAAATATGTCTGTTCATCCTCACCGACCTTGAAGAGGAAGGATGTCTATTGAGGGGACTCAGATAGAACAGTTTAAACACTTTGACTACCTAGGAGTCAGACTGAGTGATAACTTCACCTGGAGCTCTCAATTGGTCAAAAGTAAAGCCATTTTAAAATAGAGAATAATGGCTATAGGGAAGAAAGTAAGATCATCGCTGGGTGGTCACGTGCCGCCTGCACTCAAGGTTTATAGGGCTGTGGCCTTAACAGCAGCAATGTATGGGGCAGAACTATGGGGATATGTTGATGCAATAACTTAACCGTAGAAAACCAATTTATAAGAGCTTATTTGCCAAATATTTGTCCTCTTTTACCTTTGATTTTGCTCTTAATATTATTCATCTGTCAATAGCATTAAAGCCGTTGCTGTATTGGATGAGGCTTTGGACAACTGCAGAGTTGGGTTCCTTAAGGGAAGCCCTAGGGGAACTTATTGTATGTGATAAGGAAAGCTGTGTTCCATGGCTAAAGTATGTCAAGAATCTCAGTGCGGTGGTGAAAATGGAGAAGCTTTGGATTTCTCCCTCCATAATGAATAATTGAGAAACTGAAAAGTAATTCTTTGGAGTATGCATTGGGGTGGATATGGTATAAGCAGACAGAGGGGAGTACTACTGGTCAGTATCTGCTCTGTAAATGTATGCCTTTGTTTGAATCCTAAATAGAAAATATCTCACCACTTCAAGCAAAATATCTATATGTACAATTTAGATTAGAGTTACGATCATTGACATCAAAATGGGACAAAACAGGCTATTCTATAAATCATTGCCCATATTGTCCCCATCAAAGTGAAACTGAGGCACATTTTCTTTTCTCTTGCCCCATGTATATTACACTATGCAGGAAATGGCTTATTGCATTGTGTAGGTCGTTGGGAGTGAGGTATTACTGGGAAGTGCTGAGGATTTTAAAACAAGACACCAAGGAGCAAATTGTTTTTGCTGTTTCACGTTATCTGCACTGGGCATGGAAGATATGGGTGAAAGCAGCCCCTAGTTTATAATTGTATGGCCTAGAGAATATCTTAAAGAGGACCATTGTTGTTATAAGGCATTTGTTAACTAGAAGGGTTTGTAAAGAGTTGATTATTGTCATTAAGCGCCTATTATTGGGGAGGGACAAAATGGCATTGCCTAAAATATTAAACTAATTTTGTGCTTATAATTTATCTGCCAAAGCCCAAACTGTTCATTGATGTTATAGGTAAATTTGTGTCTCTCACAGTACTTTTGTGAAAATTGGTTTTATTATTTTTTAATTTTACGGAAGCTTTAGATTTGACCTACTGTCCATATTTGTTTTAAACTTTTTTCAATTTGCTACTAATGTTGTGTATGTAATATTTGCTTCTATTGTGTGTGATACTTTTATGACTCTTAGCTGAAATAAAGTGTTATTGATAGCATAGATTTCCCTAACTTTTACAAACATTTTAAGCACAGTGGTAAACCACAATGATAGGGAGAGGAGGTTCCAGCCAGTTACAACTGGTTCTGGGAGTGCCCCCTCTCTCCTTTCAGCACAGGCTCCAAACATCAGTGGGGGGTTAACGACCCTATTGTGTGAGGCCAGGGCACAGCCTTTACAAATGTAGGTGTGCCCCGCCTCTCCCTTCTCTCAGCCCAGGAAGACTATTCAGTATGCAGATGCACCTCAGTGACACCTCCACCCTCCCTGTGTACAGGCTGTCTGAAAAGTATGCACAAAGCCCCAACTGTCACTCTGCCCAGACGTGGATGGGAGTCAAGCTGCAAAACACCAGAGTCATAAGCACAGATAAATGCGCACTTTCTAGAAGTGGCATTTCTGTGATAGTAATAAAAAATACACCCACACCAGTAAGCAGCATTTATTATCACCATCACAACCATACCAAACGCGCCTACGTTACCCCTCATAAATCAGACAATACCCCTTACATATAAGGCAGGGCATTTCTAATGCAATCCTATGAGAAGGCAGCACTCACAGTAGTGAGACACCAGTTAGGCTGTTTGTCACTACCAGGACAGGCCATGCAATATGGCACATGTCCTTCATTTCTACATACATGGCACCCTGCCCATAGGGCTAGCTAGGGCGTACCTTAGGGGTGACTTACATGTAGTAAAGGGGGAGTTCTGGGCCTGGCAAGTAAGTTTAGATGCCAGGTCCCAGTGGCAGAAAAACTGCGCACACAGACCCTGCGCTAGCAGGCCTGAGACAGGTTTGAAAGTCTACTTCAGTGGGTGGCGCAAGCAGCGCTGCAGGCCCACTAGTAGTATTTAATTTACAGGCCCTGGGTATAGAGATACCACTGTACAAGGGACTTATAGGTAAATTAAATATGTCAATTAGGTATAAGCCAATCATACCAACTTTAGATGGGAGAGCACCTGCACTTTAGCACTGGTCAGCAGTGATAAAGTGCTCAGAGTCCTAGAGCCAACAGCGAGAGGTCAGAAAAACCAGGAGGAAGGAGGCAAAAAGACTAGGGATGACCATGCGTATGGCCAAAAGTCCAACATCCCTCCATAATGAGTAATTGAGAAACTGAAAAGTAATTCTTTGGAGTATGCATTGGCGTGGATATGGTATAACCAGACAGAGGGGAGTACTACTGGTCAGTATCTGCTCTGTAAATGTATGCCTTGGTTTGAATCCTAAATAGAAAATATCTCACCACTTCAAGCAAAATATCTATATGTACAATTTAGATTAGAGTTACGATCATTGACATCAAAATGGGACAAAACAGGCTGTTCTATAAATCATTGCCCATATTGTCCCCATCAAAGTGAAACTGAGGCACATTTTCTTTTCTCTTGCCCCATGTATATTACACTATGCAGGAAATGGTGTATTGCATTGTGTAGGTCGTTGGGAGTGAGGCATTACTGGGAAGTGCTGAGGATTTTAAAACAAGACACCAAGGAGCAAATTGTTTTTGCTGGTTCACGTTATCTGCACTGGGCATGGAAGATATGGGTGAAAGCAGCCCCTAGTTTATAATTGTATGGCCTAGAGAATATCTTAAAGAGGACCATTGTTGTTATAAGGCATTTGTTAACTAGAAGGGTTTGTAAAGAGTTGATTATTGTCATTAAGCGCCTATTATTGAGGAGGGACAAAATGGCATTGCCTAAAATATTAAACTAATTTTGTGCTTATAATTTATCTGCCAAAGCCCAAACTGTTCATTGATGTTATAGGTAAATTTGTGTCTCTCACAGCACTTTTGTGAAAATTGGTTTTATTATGTTTTAATTTTACGGAAGCTTTACATTTGACCTACTGTCCATATTTGTTTTAAACTTTTTTCAATTTGCTACTAATGTTGTGTATGTAATATTTGCTTCTATTGTGTGTGATACTTTTATGACTCTTAGCTGAAATAAAGTGTTATTGATAGCATAGATTTCCCTAACTTTTACAAACATTTTAAGCACAGTGGTAAACCACATTATCCTTAAGGCACATGAAAATCCAACTAGATCTTCGAAGGAAATTCCTACAGAAATTACATTTTGTCTTGACCTTCCTCTGTGAATCTTTCCACAGACATATTCCACAGAAAAGCAAAATGCCCAGAACTTATAATGTCCTCAGACATTTATAAATAATTTTAGCCTTGTTAAAGAACTTTCTCAGCAGAGGAAATCTTTTTCAGAAAACTGCCCACAGAAGCATTCCAAGAGTGTTCTTAAATTTATGATTTTAAACTATTTGAACCCCTTTATGGAACTAACATTTTAATTAAATGTAGTATTTTTTACAGATATTCAGATAATTCCCTAGACACTTCCGGAGAACCTCCATACACATTCCAATCAAACTCAAAGAAAGAAGAGTTTTTTTACCATAAAAATATTTAGAGGAATTTTCTTTAAATAGTGACATAATATTTTTTCAAGCATTTCTTTATTGAGGTTTGCTTTATCAATCATAGCAAAGAAAAAAATGTGCAAGCAGTTACAAACAGCATAATTGAGGATGGACCGCTGCATTTTGATGTGCATATATTATTATCACTTCAGTCTGGACTTGAGATCAGCAACCACACACCAGGAAACAACTATCACAGATACATTATGATTTTCTCATCCATAAATATTGTATAGTGCAACACACAAATCTAGTGACCTGCTAAACAGATGTGTATACCGGGGGTGAGGAGGCTGTGTTGCAGATCTCCCCAAGAATAGTAGGAAGGAAAGTGAGCGCCACATGTTTCGGTAGTTTAAAGGGTAGATGCATTCGGGAGGCAATAATCAAGCTGGTAACAATGCATGACTGGGGGCAGGAGAATACAAGAGCCCCTCGGGTGAGAGAAAGGTATGTTAGCAGTAAATGGGGGTAGCTTCCCAACCAAGCAGTGTAGGGTCGTTAGGGGTCTGATCTTGACAGACAAGTGGCTAAGAATGCCGTAAGTCAGTCCTATGAGAAAGTAGCTCCCCTGGAGAACAGATGATATGGTCCGGGGGCCCGAATGCGCAGAGGGCATTGGAGAAGATGGAGATGGCAACGGTGGGATCCAGACCCACAATAACAGTAGAACAACCCCATGAGGGAGGGCATGGGAAGTGTTGCTGTCCCCAGGAGGGCTGTCATTTTCCGCTCTTCATTGAAGCAGTTACTAGTGTAAGTATCTGTGGTGCTTCCTCAGGCGGGATATGTGTCTGATTTAGTGGGAAACCTGGTCAAGTGTTTGTTACAGGCATCTATGGCCGGAGGCACCCCTCGCATGGCGGGGAGTGCTCTCAATGTTGCAACCTCTGCTGTAGGCCATTTGAGAAGATCACTCACCCACAGGGTCAGCGATGGTGCAGCGACTGACTTCCACAACATCGTCATCTGTCATTTCACCCGGACAAACACCAAGTTGAGAACGCGCACATCGTATTTATTCTAAAGTGTCCATGGGAGCAAGCACAGGATACAGGGGAGCGAGTCACACTGTACATTGCAGTTCATGGCTGCTGTCAGTGATTGGGTCATCATTTCCAAAACTTCACAATCACTGGGCATTCCCAAACCATGTGATAGAAGTTAGCCTCGCCACACAGGCAGCATGGGCTCTTTGGGGGGACACCTGGAAATATATGGTGTAGGTGGGACAGAGTCAGGTATACCTGGTGAATGTAGTTTAATTGAGTGTATTCAAGCAAGCATTTCGGGAGACATTGCATTCCTCCGCTAGTGCCTTGTCCCATTGCTTGTCTTTTAGTTCATCCCTGATGGACTGCACCCATTTTTTGCACAGCCCTTGGAAGTTAAGCAGATGCAATGTTAGCAAACCACTATAGAGGAGTATGAATGTGGGTCTACTAGAGCCGAGGGTCAGTAGAGTCTGTAGCACTAGAGATGTCGGTGATTCAGAGCGATTGGCACTCCATGTCGCCCCTATGGCATTATGCTCCAGGCATTGGCCATCTGGCAAATCATATTGGTCCTGCAGGTCTGGGAAGGGCATCAGTAGTTGGTGATTGTAGAGGTCTCCCACTGTGGTGATGCCTGCCTTGATTCAGCCCTGAGAGCCATGATAATTGGCTACCCTAAGGAGTGCTGGCATTGTCCACAGTGATAGGGTTGGGACATATGGGGTGAGGGTGCGGTACGGGATCACATAAAGGTCCCAGCAATGCTTGGCCATTCAAAGTAAGTGGTCAGTCTCCTTACAATGTCCCCTGGTGTCATCAGCCAATTCTGCACTTCTCGATCACCCAAATATGTCCATTCAGGGTTGGGGTCCCCACAGGCCTTCTTGTGTGCCACTGTAGCATAGTTCATAACCTGGTGCACCCAGTCCCCCTTTCTCCAGGGGCAGAATAATTTCTGCTGTGCGACTCGCTTCCTGCCAAGTGCCCCAGATTATGGTAGTGAGGAGTGAGTTCAGATCCCTAAACAATTGTTGTATAGAGACCATTAAGGCCGAGAAATTGTATAGCCACCGGGGCAATAACAACATCTTTGTGATAGAGGTCCTACCCATTGGGGAGAGGGGCAGGAAAGCCAAACCTGTCAGTGAGTAGCACACTCCCACTAGTGCTTTTCCAACCTTGCTGTCTACGAGGTAACGCTCCTTACGATAGATGCTGACCCTCAGGTAGTGAAAGGTGTCAAACTGACACAGGAGTCCAAGATGGCTGGTGTCTTCTGCATCTGTCAGGAGGGATATACTGTAGAAGGAACATTCAGGAGTTACAACAAATGAGGTGCAGGCCAGAGGGTGCTCTAAACCTATCCAAGGCTACTACTAAGTCCCGGTCCAGGTCTCTGAGGAAAATCAATGCATCATCTGTGTAAAGTGATATGATCTCCCATGCCATACTGCTGTGTATGCTCCATTGTGTGCTTTGCATTTAAAAGAGGCCAGCCAGGGGCTCTAGAGCCAATGCGAACAAAAAGGGGGAAAGAGGAAGGTGTGGATGGAGCTTGCGGAGTTCTCTGCAGAATTCCATGGAGTTATCTAAAAACTTTGTGAAATTCCTTGGAGTTCTGTGCGCAGTAGAATGCCACTCAGTCCTACAAGTCCTAGTGCTGCTCCTCCTGATAGAAATTCACTAAAGTAATACTTTTTGTTTCCGCTCATTTGCTAACCCAAAGGCCTAATTATGGATTTATATGTCACAAGAGCAGTTTCATATTTCCCCAGGGGTTTTGAGGAATGTGTGAACAAGGTGCACGTGTAAGGAATGCATGGGAGTGAGGCATGAGGGGAATATAACCCCTGACATGCCGCTACCGATTGAATGAATGTCGTGAATGTTCAGATACATGTGCAGTGAATCAGTGAGTGAAAGGTGGTGTGACAAAATCTCTTGCCTCTTACACCTGAATAGGCCCCCATTCTAGTGGTGTCTGCTTAGGTGCAGCCAGTAACACTTTGTGCACAGCAAGTTGTTTCTGAATGTTCTGAAGGCCAAGTGGGTGCAACCAGGTGAATGTCCTTGGTAACTTGAGAGCAATAGCTGTCAAGTTGCCGGAAGGGCAAATTAGTTTAATGTCCCTCTTAAAGACACAGAACTGAAGATGGAAACTTCCCTTTGTTACAGATGGCCAAGCATACTCCATGCCTTGCAGTAACCTTGCACTCTCTTCTTTTGCACTAACACACAGATTCAGGGCACCCTTCTTTGGCGCCCCGCACGAGCAGCAGCAAACCAGCTCACCACCAGCAGCCAGGCATTTTCACAAAGTGCATAGCCTTGCTTCCCACTGGGCTCTAAGGCACTTTTTCAGGCCACACACATCTGTATGTGGTGGGGGCTTCCAACTATCACTCAGCAGCTGATGCTCACCCTGTCTCTAGCTCTCCATGCTGGACTCAGCACCATATCCCATAACACCACTTCCTTTCTCAGGGACTCTGGGCGACAGGTTCTTTTCAAGTGGAACTCTGACTGCAAGTTTGTGTTTTTCTGAGCACAGACCCCCCATACACACATAATGTCCAGGCCCAGTGCCCACTCCTGTGTGCACATAGAGAAGAAACCAGGATGAGGGTCTAAATGCCAAAGGATCCTTGTCAAGTTTCGGTAGTACCACTATAAGAGCCTCTCTCAAGGAGGGGGTAAGGATGGCCACTGTTTTGTCTGCCTGAAACACAGTTAACAGTCATGAGGCAAAGGTAGATTGGTATGTGAAATAACCCACTGGCCCGCAGATAAAGGGCCTTATAATGGTCACAGAAAGCCATGTGGATGGCCTGCTGCAGTGTGAGTATCACACCTGTAGATGATCAGATAGCCGTCAACCCAGGCCTTTCATGTGCGGAACACAATAATCACTTCAGCACCCCCCCCCCTTGTCCTCCTCCGCACGCTGCTTCATGGTGTACTCCGCATAGTCTACCTGATACAGTTTATCCTGAACAGCTCTATAATCTGACTGGAGTCTAAGGAGTTCTGCTCCATGATCCCCTCCCTGTCCTAAACGTGTCTCTATTGTGCAGATTGCCTTCTCCTGTGATGTCAACTCCCAGCGCAATAATAGTCTGATCCCATAGTTGACATTTATACAGGGGCTTCTTATGACTATCTTAAAGGCATCACACTCAATACTCACACCTGACGCTGTCTCCTCATTCTGCTCAAAGTATTCTAATATCTGTGCCACAATTTGTTCCTGAACTCCATTTCCTGTAGTGCGTGGCTGGGTAAGCACCATGTGGGAATGGGTGTTCAGCACTTCACCCAAGTCAAGGTGACCAGAAGGGAACAATAATCTGATAGAGTTTGGCCCAGCTATTCGCTGTCCTAATATTAGAGAGCAGCACAGTGTTACCAAAGAGGAGATCAATCCTAGTGTGGAGCTGGTGTATCTGTGAAAAATATGAAAAGCATGCTCGAGGGAGTGCATAGAGAACCAAATGTCATACAGGCCTCTATGGATAATCCAGCCAGCTGGACTATGAGCATCTTTACACACCTGTGCCTCCTGTACTGGGGGTGTAGATCAGTCTAGGTGAACATCAGGAACGCACTTGAGGTCTCCCCCACAAAGGCTGGGTGCTTGTATGTCATGAAATGGTGTGGGGAGGAAGGGAATCAAAGAAGCATGACTGGCCAGAGTTGGAAGAATACAGTGCCACCTGGGAAACTGGGGCACTATCCTGGTGGCCCTCAATCAGTGCATAATGCTGGTCTGGGTCCACCCTCTGGTGTGTGATCTGGAGGGAGACCGCTGGTGCCACCCTTATTAATTCCTCCCTAGCATATTCTGAGTAAGTACTTTCAACCACCTGGCCCCTCCATCTGTACTACAAGCCCTACATCTTCATTGCTGTCATATGCAACTTCTAGAGGTAGGCCACATGTTTATGTCTATACCTGAGGTAGGAGTATATTCTGTGGTGCTGCCTAGGTGTTCCCAGCTTTCTTACATTCTAGGCAAAAAAGTTATAAATGGGAAGAGAGTTTGCCATTGTAGCTACGTTTTGCCAGGTTGTGGATATGCTGCAAGCCAGGCCCATTTACCAACATTCCCCAGCTCCCAGCCT
The DNA here is from genome assembly GCF_031143425.1 of Pleurodeles waltl. Classification (NCBI taxonomy): domain Eukaryota; kingdom Metazoa; phylum Chordata; class Amphibia; order Caudata; family Salamandridae; genus Pleurodeles; species Pleurodeles waltl. The sequence continues at coordinate 297,911,128 of NC_090447.1, forward strand.
GCCCACAATCGACCACAGACATTAAGAAAATGACAAGAACAAACACCATGTCCAAAACTCCCCTCCCAGGTCAAGAGAAAAACAAGCTCCTGACTAAAAACAATGCATCAAACAGAACATATCAAACTGTGCCCACTAAGGTTGCGGGGCCATTAAAGAGGACTTTTAATTACAGTTTCACAAATACCATCCGTGAAATGCTTATCTGTCCTAAATCAAAAATTAGCACTTAGTAATGAAATAAGGCAACCCAATGTTACGCTATGGGACAGATAGGCCTCACAATAGTGAAAAACAAATGTAGACGTTTTTCACTACCAGGACATGTAAAACATAAAAGGTACATGCCCAGCTTTTTAATTATAATGCATCCTGCCCCATGGGCTACCTAAGGCCTACCCTGTGGTGACCTATATAAAATAAGAGGTGTTTATTGCTTGGCAAGGGGGTATGTTGCCAAGTCGAATTGTCAGTCTAAAACTGCATGGCTGGCCTGGAACACCTTTTAAGGGGCTACATAAGTTGGGTGCAGAATAAGCGCTGCAGGCCCACTAGTAGCATTTAATGTACAGGCCCTGAGTTTATTGTATACCACTCTACAAGGGTCTTATAAATAAATTAAATAGTCCAATCAGGTTTAAATTTATGTAACTATATTTAAGGGAGTGAGCACACACACTTTAGCAGTGGTTAGCAGTGGGAAAGTGCACAGAGTCCCAAGGTCAACAACAAGGAATTTCAGCAAAAATGTTGGTAGGTCCAACACCCCTGCATTGCCCAAGCAGTGGTGGCCACTAGACCTGTTGAAAAGCCATTAAAACTTGCAAGACTCATGCACACCTTTTATAATTGATCAATTTTCAAGGGTAACTGAACCAATTGAATCTGACATAGTTGAGTTTTGGAGCATGGCTCCTGAAAACACACAACCTTGATACATGAATTTCTCTCAGTCTTGCATGAAAAATCTAAAGGAAGCAGTGAGGGCTGAACTTAGATTCTTTTAATCCTTTCAATTGGAAGATATTTTGAGCTGTCAACAGAAAAATTAGAACCCTATTATATGTGAAGAAGTGATTCTGGCTTGTTTACTACATTTGGATAAGTGTAAACTGCAACCTTCTTTGATTACCAACCATCTGTCTATGAAATCAGCCTATGGATAGCCCTTCAGTCTTCCTTTTACGGTGTTCCAGTAATTGAACAAGATTTTGGCACTAGTGAAAGCACCTCTACACCATGTGAGCCTAATTTAGTACTTTCCAAATAATATGGTCCTCCTTTTCAGTCCATCTAAAAAGCTGAACAGGTGCAACCTATCTGGAAGACAGCCTGCATAGTTGCTGTTATAGATTTGGTGAGCAGCAGAATCTCTAAGCTGTGTTTCATTTCAGTATAGTAGTAATGAGTACTCAGTTTTAATTATTGCCCAAGTGTTTAGGAATTACATATTAAATATGGGACTGCTGGAACTTCACCCTTTTTTGGATGTTGAGGGTCAGAAAGAATATAGCTCCTTCAAGAGTGGGAGCATGACCTGATGCCATGGTGGGCCCTCTTTGACTCTAGTGGAGTGAACCACACTCTGAGGATGATCCTCAAGCTGGGAAACCCTAGGGTTAAGGGGGGATTCTTTCCTTTCTCTTGATACCTTTGCCACATGCAAATAAAATAAAAAGGAGCTGATCAGCTCATTTCACTTTCTATTTAGTAGTAATGATGTGATTGGCATCACAAAAATATACATCCTGCATCTGGGGAACTGACCTGAAATTATAAAAATGGAATTCCCTTTTGTGCAGAATGTACATTGGATGTACCCAAGAATATGATGGCAGTCCCATGTCATAAAATAGATAATTTCTGATGGTACTTTAAATTGTCATACAGAAATTCTGGTCAGTTGTCAGTTGTATCTGGACACAGTTTTTAAAACTGATGATAAAGTATTTATCTCATTTTCGTGAATGATTATAATATTTTTACTCTTGTTCTAGGTCTAGTCTGAAGGATGTCCACGTGCGTGTTCTGTTGTACTTTTTTTGCTAGTGAAGCAGTGCTAAGAACAGACCATGTGATTGGTGCTTTACCCTAAAGTACCTACGTTTGCCAACTGCATGACTCATGATAAAATGTTCACAAGTTTTCCTTAGTGTCCAAATCTGGGAACTGCAATTGTTCTGACATCAGTTTTTAACCAGAAGAAAGTGGAACATCTACAGAAAGTTGTTGTGATCAATCACAAGAAAGAGAATACAAAGAAAGTAGAACAACAACATACACTACCTTGTACGTTAAACACAGAATTACAAGACGTGCCAGATCTAGGGATGTCAGAGGACACCTCTATAATTAACGTTAATATAAAGGCTGATTTGCTCAAAGGTTTGAAACCACTGATGGTGGTGGGGGTCAAATGTCACTGCTTTGGAATGTGAAATTATATCAAAAAGTGTTCAATTGGAGATTAGGGTTAGTAAAATCCAAATAAGGAACTACGGGCCTGATGTAGATCTCGGCGCAGGGGAATACTTTGTCACAAACGTGATGGATATCCCGTCCGCTGTGTTGTGATCCCATTATATCATTTGTGATGGAATATTACCTCCATCGAGATCTAAATCAGACCCTACAAGTTCAAGAAACCTTCCTGGTAAATAACCTGTGCTTTTTAGGAATACTTAAATGAATCTGCAGTTCAAGCCTACAGCCCCACACCTAAATCCAGCCTTTAGGAGTGGGAATTATTATGCAGAACCCAGGAATACTGGGTGAAAAGCATCTTGTTTGGCATCTTTAGTCCTATGACATCTGCCACCTGTTCTAAAGAGGCGGTACGTTTAGTGGGAGGCCAGTGTGCACTGGGGCCCTGGGAGCATGTTATTTTTATATTTATAAAATTGTGAAAGCTTGAATTATTAAGTAAAATTAAATGCTATCTCAAGGTAAGCCAAGGTAAGCCAATTGTGCATAGGGTGCAGGGGCATCATTAGGTCCTAGGATCTGATGGTTCTTATTTGTTCCTGTTTGGATGTTTATAAACTGAAGATTTGCATTTAAATTGGGGCGATAATTGGTAAGACAAAACATTTTAGTAGTGGCTTTGCGTGTTCATCAAAATGAAGTGAACTGCAGATGTACCAACATTTTTACTTATTGTGCCGTTTTATAACATTAGAAGCTGTAATACCAACTGCCAACCATGGCTGTCTGTTGTCTATAGTTGGGGCACAAACCATCATGCTATAAGTATACAGAACATTCCATCGAACTGCTCAGTGCAACTTTACTAACTAGAAAGTGACCCAAATGACCATCGGCTCAATCTAAAATTGTGCATTATATTTCTGGATAAAGAAGCGTGATTTCTTGCATTCTTTTAGGTTTCACTAGGCTGTCTGATAAAACTTTAGTATAGAATTTCAGAAAATGTACCACTTACAAGTACAGATGCATTCTGAATACCTCATGCAAAGTCACGTTTCTTAATAGAGAGGGACTTCTATGTCATCATTTGCAAAGGTCAGGCTCCACTTTTTCATGCTATTTCAATCACACATCCGATTCCTTCTCTGGAGAGCTATTAACATTTCCTCTATGTAAAGTAATTTACTGTTCTATGAAGTTTAGATATAAATCATACATTTAAGTGGAAAACTGGAGAGCCTGCACCTCATGGAAAAATATAAGCTCAACAGAGAACATTTATGCACACATTTTACAGTGGTTTCAATATTTTTATTCCTTAAACTAAATCCATTGCCTAGATCGGTGCTTGTGTGGCTATAAAATTGTGCATTCCATTGAAGTTCACTCAAGGTGGGGTTTGAATATTGCAGTCATTATAATTGAGATCCAAATATGGAATTTGTATCAAATGAGAAAATATTTTTATCTGCCGAGGGATGCAGATGATTTATAATTCCCTGCTACTTGTATCTAAGTCACTGAGAACAGACAGAAGAAAATACTTTAAAATACTGTCAAAGAAGAGGCATACAATCGTTCTTTTACACTGTGATTTTTTCACTTGTGAGCACCAGTTTTGATATCTTGTGTGGCTTATTTCCACGCCCCTTGCACTGCCGTTCCATCATTTTTTATGGTGCTTGGGCAGCACAGAGTGCAGACCCATTTTTACGAGGCCACGCAAAGCCACTTTCCATGGCCTTGTAGAAATGGTGTAAGGCAACGCAGTACAAGTAGCTGCGTTGCCTTTCACTGCTTCAGGGGGCATTACATGGCATTGAGGTGGGTTTTCCCATGTAACACCCATGGGTTGTGACGCATTCCCAGATTTACAAGTATCTGTAAACCTGAGAATGCAACAAAACTGTTTGTCTCTCTAGGTTAGGTGCAACAAGAAGAAATATTTCTATTTCTCCTTGTTGTTCCTCTTTCTATGCATACTGCATTCTGCAGTACACATAGAAAGAGGAAAATGCCTCCATTGAATATATTTGTGTAGGAAGAAGTCCAACTGTGGTGCAAGGGTGCCTGCACTGGCACTAGGCAGTAAATTGTGCACTGGCTGAAAGGACAGGAATGCATCATATCTCGTAAATATGGTGCATTCTTGCCCTTTTGAATTGGCAGGGCAGCAAAAAGGCTTACGGTGCTGTCATATGCCGCTTCATTGTAAATATGCCCCTTAATTTCTTGTGTTGATCCACAATTACCATTTCCTCCATTTGTTTATTAGGACTGGAAATTTCTTGTTGTGCACACTTTTAGTCCGCACTAAAGGGAATAGGCATGGGTTGCCCTATTACATAAACTTTCTCTGTAGTGCTATATTCTACTGACTTTCTAATTGTCTTTGTAATCAAATTGTAGGTTCGAGGCGTTTCCCATTATTTGTGCAGTGAAAACTCTTTTGTAGCATGCCCATTGGACATTCATATTTTGTCTTAATAGAAAACTCACTTTTGTAGCAGCATAATGGCATTGTTCACCACAAAGTAAATTGTTCCAGTGCCGATGCCTGAAATTCTCCCATAGACCACATTTCATGTCTGTTCTACTCCTCCTCCTTCACTATCTTTATCTTTCCCTGTTTTCTCTTTTTGTCTGTGTCATACACACACATTCTACATATATATTCACTGAAAAAACAAAGATTACAAGGACGTATTAGTTAGTTCCTGAATTTACTTCCACAAAACCAGAGAAATTCAGCAGTTATAGTCACCTGAGCTAACTATAACTTGCGGCCCCCCTGTAATGAACTGCTTATGACATCACATATTACATCTCTCATGACATAGTCAGTGACATCACTGATGACGTCTCAAACGGGTGGGTGTATGAGTGTCTCAGTTGGTCTGTGTGTGGGCACATCAGTCTCTCAGTAAGTCTGTGAGTGGGTGCATCAGTATCAGAGTGGGTCTGTGAGTGGGTGCATGAGGGTCTCAGTGGGTCTCTGAGTGGGTGCATCAGTGTCTGAGTGGGTGTGTGAGTGGGTGCATGAGTCTCTGAGTGGATGTATACGTGAATTAATTAGTGTATGCATGAGTCTGTGGGTTCTCTTCCAAATGTTTTTATATTCGCAAATATTTTGTGAATAATTTTTATGAATACTGTGCATGGTGACACAATATTATTTTAAACCCATAATTTGCCCCTAAAACACACCTCTATCCCACCCCCTGGTACAAGATACCTTCACCCTGACCTCGTATGCCACTTTCAAATAGGATTTTCACCCCTGGGAACTTTGTATATATACACACACACACACACACACACACAGACCCTCCCCCCACTCCCCTGGCCACAGGTGCTTATCAAGCTTTTTTGCAAAATGAATGCATTCAACACTCTCCAAAATTAACTCTTTATATTCCACCTTACTTGTCTTTAAGTTTATGAAAAATGGAGGGGAATTTACCTTTGGTGGTGTTTTAAAGAATTTCCTTTATAAAGCCTCAGTTTATTTTAATTATGCCTTTGTTCCTAGTTAAAATGATTCTTCTTTTCCATCTCCCATTACCAATTACTGCATCAGCTATATCTGTAGTCATTCTACTTTCTCCCTTGCATCTTACATTGTTCACAGCGTTTCTACATGTTATACTCCCCCACCTTCCACACGTCTGTTTTTGTCTTTGTTACTTTACACCTCCTACTTCTCATGTGATTTCCCTTATTCTTCATTTTGTTATGACTCCATCTCCTGCCTTCTTGGGAACAAATTACACTTTTGGAATTTCTCTATCCTGATTATTGGACTGTCTGGGGCATGAAGACCTGCCTTAACTCTCATGTTATTTAGTTAGAAGTTGAATCATTTATTTGTTAGATGGAGCAGTTAGTAGCACTGAGGTCTAAAGATGTGGATGTAAGATCCTAATCTTTAAGTAAAGCCCATAATGGTAATAAGCCTGCTCCATGATGGTTAACTTCTTCCGTACTGCGTCCTACTTTTAAAAGGAGGCTCCTGAAAGAAATTACATTTCTACTGTGGATGGAGTTTGTTTTTGTCAGTGAAGCCTCTGTTACGCTTCTACAGTGGAGTATGCTTCTGCCAGTACTGCAAATAAACGCGGGCTGTATAGCCTAATATAAATAAAACAATCACTTTTAATTAAAAGACAAAATTCAGAATTAACAAATGGTGGCAGCTACTAGTATTCTTTTCATTAAATGTTTGTCACAAGACGTTTTGAATTGCTAGTTAAACATCCAGCCATTCACAAATGAATACACAAATGATAGTTTTGCAAAGCCTTGCCTTTCCCTAATAGTCGTGGATAGAATAACCTTTAGCAAATCCCAGTGAAGATTCTTCTGAAAACCCAAAGAACCTAAGATCATGCCTCTTATCCAGAAACACCTCTTCACATTATTTAGGCAGGAAAAGACCCTTTTGGTTCTTAATCCAGCAGGAAAAGTGTACTGATTCCACAATCGCTCTTCAGGTTTTTTCCTCTCTACCTCATCACATGGCCTCAGTTAAAAGGTGGGTTCAAAATATTTAAACCATGTTTAATCATTGATTAACCCTGAACGTCATGACTTGCACACAAACGCATATTCAGGAAATCCTCTTTGAAAAAGTTAGAACTTTACGTCAAGGACAAGGAGGCTATCTAACCAAATATAGATTTTTCAGCCATTGTGAGATTATAAGGAACCACACAGGAGATTTCAGTGATGGCGCAAATGCAGCTCACACTAAATTATGTCATCACTTTGATTTGAGGCGGGAGTAAATTTGTTTCTGTACAGCTTATTGCTGGTGCCTGTTAGGCTCTGAACTCAGACATTAACAGGTATAGTGCTTTTCTAGGACCAGAAAAATCTACTGATTTCTTAGTGAAGGCACAGTGTGTTGTTCTAGTTGAAGTGAAACTAATCTGACAGTCCGTCATCTCGGTATTATAGCATTAGTGTGGTAGGCTAATGTTTACTGCGGACTATCTTGATTTGACTGGTGTTGGGGGACTGAAGTTCTTGTAAATTCTGATGAGTGATGTGATCTATTAACTATGCGATCAAAGAACATCCTCAGGAACAGTAAAGAGCTCTGAGTTTGAGAAGCTTTTTTCCTCATCATATTCTGTGCTTGGTTGCACATTAGTGAAGTGGAAGGACGTGTGAATGAACATGTCCACAGAAATTAAACAGAAGTGTTTGAAATTTTTTCCTTGCAATTAGATGAGTCCTGGGAATAATACTTGACTATCTTAATGATACAACACCATAAACACTGTTCTGGTTCACAAACAAAGTCATTCACAACCCTTAAGCATGAGAGATCTGAGGCAGACTACCCATTAACCAGTTTAACTATTGTGAAGAGAAGAAAGCTAATACTTAATAATATAGATAGCATTTAAATCCCTATTAAATCACCATATTAAGGCTATATGAATTAACTCGTGGATAAGTACAAAGGGACATGCCTTAGAACAATATGTTGAACCCTTGTTTAAAATGTTTCAACACCTCTTGATGTCTCCCCATTGTATGTTTGAGCCTCTATTAGGAGGTGTGTTAGTTGAGGTAAAACTCCTCATTTTTCCATTATACATATGTACATGTTTGATACCACATCTTCCGTTTTGTGTCACAATGAAATAAACTAGCCAATATTTTTTTTTTAAGACAGGCAGTCACACAAAGCAAAATTTAGATTATAAATTACAGTGAACATTTGTTTTCTGTGGAGTAGGCTGCCTTTAGGTTAGGACTCACACAGGTGGGGTCCTCCACAATGTAACTGTTTTCAATGTCATGTTTGATACCTCCTACATGATGTGCTGCACTGAAAGGCACTAGTATTTATAAAATGCTTTGTAAAGATGTTGAAATGTTTTTTGTTTTTCTTAAGCCAGGAAACCCTTATTGTGCTTTCTCCTCATATCTATAGTACAAAAGATGATATGTGTCTCATCCAACACTGCCATTTGTTAGCAATATAAATGAACAACTTGATTTCTAGGGATTCCCTCAGTTTCTGATCCATTTTTTTATTTTTAGGGTTAGTCCTACCTAAGCCTTCATGATTTTTTACACTAACGATATCTACACACAAATTTCCGTGCATGTGTGTGGGCATATCGCCAAAGACAGTCAAGACACCAAAATGCAATGGAGAAACATCAAGATTTGTCCATTGAGTTTCAGTTATTCTGAGAATATTGATAGCTGCAGTGTTTGGACCTGAAGTTGGTAGGTGGGCCGAGTAACCTAACCAACTTCAAATATTGCTGAAAACAAGAAATCTTGGTGAGCCCCTGGTGGTGTAGGTTGTGTCAATCCCACTGTATTTGATTAGCTTCAGTACCTTACAAATATCAAAACTATGCCTAGAATCATCCAAATACGTCTCACTGTCCATGTGGAATTGCCACTGTATTTGAACCTGTAGTCAGTTGTTACCCACAGAACCGTACTGACCCTATTCTTTTCTGTAAAAATAGAGACCTAAGGAAATCCAATATGGTATGCAGTGGGCAGATTTGGGACAAATCATATTTGCGTTAAATCACCCAATCAGCTGCACCGGGGAGGGGCAGAAACACTCTGTGAGCCCTGGCAGTGGGGACAGAATTATGACAGATCTGCTGCAACCAACGTCATTACATCTTTAAAAAACATAATAATAATCCCTTTGGTGAGTGTTCTGCACCCTCTGGCTTGGCAGACTAAGGTATATATTACAAGGGGCAGAAAGACTGACTGGATCTTAAGATATAACAACAACCTTATAACAGATAAATTCCATGACTTTATTTTCCCTTGTGCTAGTGAGGTTTCTGTCCCACTGGTGCAGGCAGATTTGAGTAGAACACCATAATATGCCTTCCCAGGGGTCCAAAAATCTGTTAAGGGCTTGAGTGGATGTTGGGAGTGTATGCCCGTGCCTAATGGTGTAGTGTGGGAGACTGATGCTGAAGGATCACACCCTTGTGGAGAGCAGAAATCCACTTGGAGGAGGTACTATTGGAAAATGGAGAATTTCCTCTTTACAATTGTATCTTTATGGTTCAGATCAGTGCTCAGGGGACTAGACTGTGTCTCAGAGCAATGATCAAAATGAAAACAGTGGGAAATAAAAGATCCGGCAGAGTTCTTGTTGCTTTCACCTTCACAGATGATAACAATCAGCATGAATGGTACACTGACCATCATCAACAAACACTTTAAAAAGACCCAGGCTAGAGGGAAAGCTTTCTCTTTGCAGCCTGAAGTGAGAGCCTTAGAGGGAAATCCCTTTGGTGGCTGCACCAGATGGGTTTCAACCTAGAATGCTTTGACTCCACCTCCCGGCCAAAAGAACCTGATAGTTTCTGCTGTTGAGAAGCGGTCACGTAACTAGCACCAAAAGGGGTTAAATAAATTTTCCCTGTGCTCACTTTTAACAATACTGATTATATATATTTTACAATTGCTTTGAATAGTTTTTAAAAATCTTTCAGTAATCCTTAAGTTCACCATTTTATCACAGTCTGGTTACAAAGAGCTGCATAAAGTCAACAAACTACTAATTTTTAAAAGAAGTAGAATGTATAATCCTATTGAAAGCTGTTAGGACAAACACTATTTACATCTATATTTAGACTGTTTCTGCTTTCTATGGATTGAAGCACTAAGTAATGTTAAAAATTAAAAAACATTGATGGACATGAGTGAATCAAGAATCAAGACAAAATTGAAAAACCTGTACAACATTATACCCTCCATTATTCAACCTGTGAGAATGATGCCTTTTTTTCTATTCACCATCAGAAAAACGAATCCCATACTGTTGGAAAGTCATCCTTTTTGCCCTGCTCACCCTAATTTTTTATTAATACTGGTGGTTACTGACTCTGAAAGTGCCCTGGGCTCTGCTAACCACTCCCAGGGTCAGTGCTCTTTCCTTAAAAGTATATGGTGTTTGGTATTATCATAATTGACCAATATACCGTACTTAAGCCCCTAGTATATAATGGGGCAGGGAGGTTTAGAAACTCCAATTAACTTCATGCACTTAAGTGTGCACTGCTGTGGTGTCTAGTGTAATTTTAAAGACAGACCTGCCTTGCAGGCTGGTTGTAAAATACAGCAATGTCCAAATTCGATTTTAGAATCAAATGTTTTTCCAAAGTCCAAAACTGCCTTTTTATTACATATGGGTGACCCATGAGTCCTTCCCTAGGCACCCCAAGGGTAGGGTGACATTTTTAAGAAGCAGGGACAATACAAAATAATTGTATGTGCCCTGGTGGGGAAAAACAGCCAAAGTCGTTTTTCTCCATTGTTGTGTTGCTAGCCCCCTAGGCTTACATGGGAAGGCTCTACAAAGATTTAATCAAGTCTAACTTTTGATTGGAGATAGCTAGCATCTTCGTTCTGTATCAAGATAATAGTTACATTAAACGCAACAACTTGCCAAGGTCGGATTTATTTTAACTATTACAGGAATATTAGTTTTAGAACGTACTATCCTGAAGCTACCTAAAACAGCCCTGTAGCAGCCTCTTCTGATTGGCAGTCTTTTTACAACCCGAACCAAGCTGCTCCATGAGTATGTGTGAAGAGGCCTGGGGCTGAAATAATACAGCCAGTTGGGGGAGGAGATGTGAGTCCTGGAGTAACCTAGGACAGGAAGGGGGCTGGAGAGATAAACTAGACTCTGAAGGCAGAAAATTATGTCACAGGCCCCAGGCCAGCCCCCACTTTCTTGATCCTCAACCGGATGTGAGCCCCCCTAATAAGATTAGGAGAAAGGCTGGGGGATGTAGAGAAAAGTTAGTTACATCTGTGTGTTGGGTTAGCCAGACCTGCACTCCAAGGAGAGAATTTCTCGATTTTTATTTTTTGTAGAACTGTGTATTCTGGTACAACTGTATGTCACACTTCCCAGAATGCGGTCCTGGCAGAGGGTGACAACTTGAACCCCATTGGTTGGGGTATACCCTCTTCTTGCCAGCCCTGAATTGGGAAACATATTGGAGATCTGCAGGAGCCCCTCAGATCACTGTCTAGAACATCAGAAAAAGGACTGTCTTGCTGGATCCTTGGACGGCACCACAGAAGTCTTGCAGTCAGAAGGATTGCACTTGCTGCACTCTCAAGGCTCCACCAAAGAAAGACTGTGTCTGTCTTAAAGGAAAAGGAGTAGACTTCCTGAGCAGCAACAGGCAGAAAAGTGCTGAAAGAAATCACCTGCAAGCCGAAAGGGAGGATCATCCCAGCTGACCAGTGGTAACTAGATTTGCCTAGACTGTGCTGGTGCACTGTGGAAGATTGAGTACCAGAACCCAAGAGGCACCCCAGAGCTTCTGAATCATTGGCCGGTGCTGATGGACACTGTTTAACCCAAAAACATTACTCAGAAGTTCTGACAGTTTGGGAACTTTTGGCAACGTGGTTGGTGCTTTATACTTTTTGGTGCTAGAATTCACATTTTTTCATTTAATATTTGAAAATTCATAGCTCCGTTGCCATGCATGATATTTTTGTCATTTTTGTGTCATTTTAAATCTAACTTTTTTCTCTATTGTTCTAAATTTGTGCTGGATTTTTATTGTTTTGTGTCTTTTACTTATTTGCTTATTTGGTGATATTAACGCTTTACACTTACTTGTCTCCTAAGGTAAGACTGACTGATCATTGTCAACCTACTCAAAGTTGAGCTAGAATTAATTTATTGAGACTTGACTAGACCTTATTAGTGATTGTGTATTATTACTAGTTGAAAGTACATACCTCCACTTACTAATAACCCACTTTCCTACACATACTAGAATTAAATGATGTAGCAACGTCTTTCGAGCACCTAATGTATTTGATATATTTTCCATCAGTGGTTAAAACCAAATATCAATAGCATAGTTCCAAAATGGTTTGCAAAAGATAAAGATTGGTTCTTAAGAGCTGGTGGGGAAGTCAAAAGGAAGACAACATTTTGTTTGCTAGTTTCCTCATGAAAGGATAAAGCTTGGTCTTCTCAGACTTTTGGTGAGAGGTTTTCCGTTCAAAATATGCCTGTTATTGTATGACTAATTGATATAATTTATTGAACAGTTTTCCGAATTTGGCCAAAAAAAAGCATTTTTTTACAATTAGCTCCGAAGAGAAGCTCTAGAAATATTAATGTCATTCTGGGTTTAGCACGGTAATTTATTACCAATATTTTCCACAGCAACAATCATTTATGTGTACATAAGAAAGTATATACTGCTGGGTCAGGACTGCTTTACTTCAGCCCTGCAGAATTGCAAGTGGTTGCTCCTGCAGTCCCTAAGTTTCCTGTTGCAAACCCTAACTCTGCCATTGTGAAAACTCACAACAATTTCCAGGAGCACTGCTAGTATTTATAATGAATTCCACGAAGGTCATAAATTTGCTCCCAATGGAATAGTCCTACTTGAGTAAATATCCAAGATTCCAAGCTAGGCCTATGGACATTTTGCCCTTACCGTCTTTGCTTAGAGAATCAATAGTATACATACTTAAAATCTAACCTCAGTAGTCCAAAAACACCCGAAGTCTTTCTTGCAAGCAAGGAATTTTGTCTGTTCCACACCTTGGCTAGAAAGAGCAATATAATTAGGTTACCTATGCTGTATATGTATCACATTTACTTTTTTTCCAACCTGTCATATCTAACATACCTTGGTATATGCAACTCTACTTATAAGTTATGACTTATGCTGGTTGTAAAAAACAAAAATATCTGACAACTACAAGCAACCTATTCAGTGCTTTACATCGTAAAACTAATGTAGTGGAAATATGAAAAGTGAGTCACTGATATCAATTTTGCATCTTATTTTATTTTGCAACTAAATTCCTTTGTTTAAAATAAGGCAATAAAAGACATTTGAAAAAAACTAGATTGCCTTCGTCAACTTAACCTGCCACCCACTTTATAACCCATTAGCATTCCCACGAGAAACTGCTTCGTGGCTGCACTCCATTCCCATGGTGCTGTTCTTGACAAAGGTTGGTATTTTAAGCTACCCTGTGATATGCTGCTGGAGCAGAAAACAAGTAAAGCAGGCGGCGACACTTCATCAAGAGGAAGCTCAGGTTGGTGTCAGGGGATTAACAGTGCCCCCCCCCCCCATCACAAGTTTTCGTTCATTTACGTCTGTTCAAAAAAAGAGGAAAATGTTCTAATGACATTCTAATGGATTGCATTGAAGACTGATGCAGTGGTGACTGCAATTATACTGAGTGGAATACGTGTATGTATAGATGGAGACAGAACCGCAAGCACAAACGAAGGATGAATACTTTTGTATACTTTTTGCAGCATTGTTTTTTTTAATTCACGTCGAATCGGTTATTAGAGGCAAAAATGTTCCTCTTTGATCCCAGAAACCGAATCCGTATTTGCGAAAGGGAAATATTTATGTGAAACTGTGATACAAATTCATCTGATTGACACCATACAGTTAAGCGCACACGTTGCCAGTTCCCTTGTTGATCATCCTCTGTGACCAAAAACTTGGCATTTATTTGTTTGCATCTCTGGCTTGTAGCTGATAGCAGTGGGTCGGCTGCATTCCATTGTACTGCAATGTCAAGCACTTTAAATGATAATTTTCTCCCAGTAATAAAAATAGCATTTCCCTTTTTAGTTATTTGGCAGCTCCAAAAAAAGAGAAACAATGACAGTTGCAATTTGCAAAATTGACTTGCTCGGCATGAAACTCTCTTTATTATATAGACTTTTTATGAATCTGACATGTTAATTACCAATTTATCATGCATGTTTTCAAGAGTTATCACATTAATTACATGGTAATTACATTCAGAGTTATTGTAACCATAATTAATGTGTCACTATTGAACTCTTTCTGCCTGTCAGTTGTTGATGCGTGTAAAGCTACCCAGGTTAGACGACGTTTAGCCGACCATCCCTATAGTGTATCATCGGAAAGATTACTGTTCATGACAGATGCAATTACTGGATGTGGAATGTATTCTGGACTGTGTTCATAGCCTGGTTATTAATGTGCTAGCCTCCAACACAACATTTAATTCCACTTCTAAAGGTGCGAGATTACTTTTGATATTTCTCAGGTCACTATGTATTTTGATGCCATATACACAGCGTGGAGTGATCAGAAATACCCACAATCAGAAGTTGCGATTCAGTAGTACGAAGTAATTTACTTGCACTGCTGGTAAACTAGTTAAGCTAAAGAAATACGCTATAATTTTTTTTTGCAAGTGTGTGGTATCTCTAGACATTGAGGAAATCTCTAGGTTCTGGAACATTAACAACGAGGTGGCAGCATGCAGTGCTTCTCTGTTGACATGATGTGCAATTTCTTCTCTCTAGTCATGTGCCTTGTTGAGTGCAGTAATCCGGCACTGCTTTCAGACTACATAAAGTTTCATGTCATCAGTTGATTTTCATTTCCCAGCTTGGAGTCCACTTTATGGACATCTGTGCATCATATCCTACTGACGCTTTTAGCATTCATTATTTCAAACTCTAAAATAGAGCTTTCTAGAATTAGGACACAGTAACACATTTGCCTCAACCTAGTCAAACTGAAAAAAGCACAATTAAGGAGCACATATAACTTGTTTAGGAAAGAAACAGAAAAATGCATGCAAGGCATCGTATACGGAAGGGAAGATCCAACACATAATATATTGGTAGGGTCCATCACAGAGGAAGGGGACCTTTTTTAAAACTGTATGGCTACCTCCCTGTAGGTACAATGATATGGGGGTAAGATGGAAAGAAAAATGAAAAACGATGGCTAGTCATATTATTCACCTCTAACTGACAGTGGTAGAGTGACCCATCAAACATTTGTAGGTGTTCATTACCGGAGACCAAGAAAATGGGCCAGTATTTCCATGTTGAGGATACCATCACCTGAAGCCACAAACATCAATCCCAAATTGTGTTACCTTGGTTCCCCCACCACTTATTTCATTGGGGTTTGAAGAATTTTCTCCACTGGCCACCTGCACTTACCAGCATCTACATGCCCCCTGCCCTGGCATGCCTCTGCACTGCAGCATCTTCCTCCTTACAGCTGCAGCTTTACTTCTGGGCTTTGGAATTACCCTCCTGGTTTCTACTGTTCCTTCAGCAGCACACCAAATGTCCCCCATGGCAGATCACTCTTCTGGCCTGTTCTCCATAGAAAATCGTGAGTGCAGCTTCAAGAAAATGCCTGGACAGCAGGAATTCACAGTGCCTACTCATCAAGGCACCACACTACAGCAGGATAAGACTACAGTAGGGTACATCCAAGTCCAACACGTTTACAGGGCCCATCCTTCAGTATGTATAGCAAACCCTCTCACTACTGGGCCTTAGAAAGGTGCAGGCGTCAGACGTCTTTACTCTTGCAGAAAGTGCACAATGTTTAAAGGACAAAGCATCAGCAGATTTTACCTCTGTTCCTTAAAACTCCATATCCACTCTCCCTGCCTCCATAGGAGCTTGTGAAGTGAGTTGAAGATTTCTGTGCCCAGAAAAACAGCCAACAAATATAGTAATGCTACATCAACCAACGACCTTTACATGACATATAAAGAGTCATCTCACAGTCTATTAAACCAATGTATACAATGTTACATATAAGTCAAAATGTCAGTCCCTTTCAAAATCACAGAACATCTTTTTAGGAGTTGATTTCTTCCCAGCCAAGTCTGCCTCTTTCTTCTGAAAATATATTAGAAGGAGCCTCATGGCGGGTAGCAGATTGAGCGTGAGTTGGGTAGTCAATAAGTCAATAACTACCTTGTAGTCCCAACCTCCACTCCCCTTGGATAATATTGCTAGTGAAAAATCAAACCCTTATAATTTGGCACTAATTTAACAAAATTGTTTGTTAGGCAATGTTTTTCATCTGAGTGTATAGGGGGGCGGTTACATAAAACATAGCTATTGTATTTTTGTGGTGTAAGGCTCAGTCATTTGTGTCCCATTGAAATGTATTCTAGTGAATGCCTGACTTTAAAGGCCACAAAAAGAAACCAATGGAAAGAATGATAACAGAGTTTAGCCAAAATAAAAAATATTTCTTGGTAATGCTGTACTGAGTGAAGGACATTTGGTGAATTCTATTTTGAATTTCATCTGTGAAAAATGCTGAGTCTACTGTGGTGAATTCTAAGGTGAATTTCCCCATACAAAATGTCTAGAATTTGATAAACCTTGCTAAAAAGAAACAAAAAAAACCTCATGATTTTCTCATTAAAATTAAAGTAGGTGTCCCAAAAGCTAGAATGAGAACTTACTTTCTATATATATCAAAAAATATCTTTCTCAGCCATGTATGAAAAAGTCTGATAGATCAAGTAAAGCATACATTTCCAACAGTAGCAGCCTATCTGGTGATTCCGAAATACTGCAGTTTCACCACATAGTTCCAGTGAACAAATAGAGCGCTAACATTCCATATTCATGGTAAATGTAAGTGTTAGACTTTTCATCCTTGGCATGGTCTCCCTTAACTTTTTTGCCTCTGCCTCTCAGGTTGTTGATGTGTGCTGGACTCTGTTTTTGCTGTTTTTGTTACTCTGGGCACTTTACCACTGCTAACCAGTGCTAAAGTGCAAGTACTCCTATACAAAATGTGTATGTGAATGGTTCATCCATGATTGGCATATTTGATTTACTAGTAAGTCCCTAGTATAGTGCACTATAGGTGTCCAGGGCCTGCAAATCAAATGCTACTAGTGGGCCTGCAGCACTGGTTGTGCCACCCACATTAGTAGTACTTAAAACATGGCTCAGACCTGCCATTGCACTTGCAAGTGTACTCACTTGCCAGGCCTAAACCTTCCCTTTTCTTACATTTAAGGCACCTCTAAGGTAGGCCCTGGGTAGCCCCAAGGGCAGGGTGCAGTGTATGGTTAAAGTAGGACATATAGTAATGTTTTTTTAAATGTCCTGACAGTGAAATACTGCTAAATTCATTTTTCACTGTTGCAAGGCCTGCCACTCTCATAGGTTAATGGGGGGGCTACCTTTAAATATGATTAAAGTGTAGATTCCCTTTGGGAGTGGATAGACTTGTGGAGTTTGGAGCCTCTGAGCTCACAATTTTAAAATACATCTTTTAGTAAAGTTTATTTTAAGATTGTGTGTTTGAAAATGCCACTTCTAGAAAGTGAGCATTTTCCTGCTTAAACCATTTATGTGACTCTGCCTGTTTGTGGATTCCCTGTCTGGGTCAGTTTGACAATTGGGCTGGTTGCACCTCCACTAGACAGTGATAGAAAGGGAGCTGGGGTGTAGTCTGCATTTCCTGATGAGCCATCTGTGTTAGGAGGGGTCACTCACACCTGAAAGGACTGTTCCTGCCCTCACACAATGCAGTCTCCAACCCCCTGGTGTGTGTCTTGGACCTGGCCTGGGCAAGGCAGGATTTCAAAAACAAGAGAGACTTTTCTTTGAAGTAAGCCTACTTCAAAGAGCAAAATGGGTATAAGAAGGGCAGCCAAAACTACAGACTTTAGAATACTTCTGGAAACCAAGAGGAACCTCTGCCTGAGAAGAGCTGAAGAGTTGAGGAAGAAGAGCTGCCCTGCCTGTGACTGGGCTTTGTGAAGCTATCCTGCAGTTGCTGCTTCTGCCTATGCTATAGGAAAACAACTGGACTTTATGTGCCTTCCTGCTTGTGAAGAACTCTCCAAGGGCTTGATTTAGAGCTTGCTTCCTGTTGTTTGACGTCTCAGGGACAGCAAAGTCTTCTCTCTGCCAGCACCTGGAGACTCTGCTGAGACTCCTACTCTGCCAAGTGGTGCCCATCCAGTTCCTGGGACCCTGAAATGAGAAGCCGGCAGAACAAGAATGAGAAATCCACGCACCGACGGCCATGCGGGGAAAAGATCAATGCAACTCCGATCCACGGCTCAAAAATCAAAGCGCTGCTGGCTTCGCTGCTGAAAATCGATGCTCGCCTGCTGCGCGACTGAAAGATGGACGCACGCGGCTGGAGAAACGACACGCAGCATCGCTGACAGAGGATGGTGATATCGCAACCCGCACTGCGTGGTTTTCGGATCATCGTGCTGCAGGATTTCTGACGCAAACATCGCTGGGTGTGTAAAAATGATGCAATGCCTGCCCAGACAGGAGAGTGCAGTTCGAATGGACGAATCACTCTCCTGCGGAGAGAAGAAACGATGCACACTGACTCGACAGAAGGAGAAACGGCGCACGGTTTTGCTCGTGACTGATATTAACGCATCGCAAGCTCTTTTAGAAAACAGTCGCCCGTGCTGGGTTATTTTTGACGCACCCAGGTACATTTCCACGCTAACAGCATTAGCGTTGTGTTTAAAATTACATTTAATTGATGACTTGTGTATGGTGGATTTTTGTCGTTTTGGTCTTGTTTTGTTTAGATAAATATTTTCTATTTTTCGAAACCTGTGTTGTGTCATTTTGTAGTGTTTTCATTAAGTTACTGTGTGATGGTACAAATACTTTACACCTAGCACTCTGAATGTAAGCCTGCCTGCTCGTGCCAAGCTACCAAGAGGATGAGCGGGGGTTAGCTGAGGGTGATTCTCCTTTACCCTGACTAGAGTGAGGGTCCTTGCTTGGACAGGGGGTAACCTGACTGCCAACGAAAGACTCCATTTCTAACAGTGAGGAACACCAGAATGCTGTGTTTCTCAAATAGGTGCTGTAGATTTGAAATTATTTCTAATGGCGATGCAGAAATTAACAAAATGAGGGGTAATCTTTTACACATAAATTATGGTGAGTATTCCAGATAGCTAAAACGAATACACTTTTTTATTAAATTTTCAAATAACTTCCTCATCCTTGTCAGAAATAGTGTAGCATCACCACAGGGTTATAATTAATGTGTCAAGTGGTAAAAGTCAAAATTCAAGATACAAGTGAGCCATTTGTCAATGATGCTTCGCTGGACTAGGCGCTGTTGCATTTAAAGACTTTCTAGTGCTGCAGGCTGAAATAAATTAGTTTGAGGGGTTAATGCTGAAATGAATCTGGTTGGTTAAAAATGGGAGGGAATTTATGGATTTTTAGTAATTCATGGTATGATATATATCAAAGGGCTATAAGTAGTTGAAGAGAGAAGTTGCTATAGAATTTTTACAACCCCTTTCCACATCTGTTTCTCAGATTATCCACCCCTGCTGTCGAATAATGCTAACTTAATTTAAAATAGCAACACACTGGAGATTAAAGTTTTTTCAACTGTCCATTTACAAGTTTGCAAGTAGGTTTTTGGTGGTGCAGGTAGCTATTTGAATATCAATATCATATTTAAAAGGAATAGATTTTTGCTCCAATGGGTAGTGAGAATCTTCAAACGAGATGATATTTGTCTATTTAATTTTTCTCTTTCTCCAAGCCTTTTTAACTGTAGTTGCCTCTCCCTCTAAGAAAAAACTATGAAATTGAACAACACATTCAAAAATATAGGTTCATAATCTATAGTAATGTTGCTCTGTATAACATTTGAAGTACCACATTGTAATGTAATTACTTAAACATCTAAAAATAAGTAACTGTAGAAAACTGGGATATTAGTTGTGCAGGATGTGAGGCCTGTAGAAGTAATAGGTGCACAATTTCCCCTTAATGGGAACCAACACCCCATTGTATTGCTTGACTCGTTCAGGGTAGCGAAGTAGAGCTGTCCAAGACCTACTCAGGGAGGTGGTATGGGCTAGTAATCACCATTCTCTGGCACACAATAGTAACACTCAATAAATGAATGTTCAGTCAGTGTTTTTTCATTAGAAAAGGGAAGAGTACATTTATTACACACAAACACACTACTAGATACTACACTTTAGTTTACAAATATATACATCAGGCAGATTGAAAATACCATAGATGAAATTGAAAAATCATAGCTGACCCCTAAACATTCATCACATTACCAGACAAAAAAACACACTTGTTAAAAACATCATCATTTTGTGCATAAATGCAATCTTTAGTAATAACCATGGGTAAATGCAATTATTATATTAAGTAAAGCAGTAATAACCATGTGTAAATGCAATTATTAATTTCAATAAAGCATATCAACCTTGCTCAGTAATCACTGCCATCATTACATTATCAATACAACATTGTAAAATGAATATAACATGACACTTTCTGGTCACACAAAATGCGATCGTAGATCTAGCTCCTAGAAGTTGCTACAATCCATGAGTCTATATCTTTCTTTCTTATACACTTTCAGCTCACATGAAATGTAGTCGTAGAACCAGCATCTAGAGAGTGCTGCACTCCAAAAGCTCCACCTTTGGGAATGCTTTAAAAAACTTGTACGAAAATCTCAGAGGGTCATAGATCTCGTGATCTAAGAAAACGCAGGTTCAGTACCTTTATAAATCCGTGGGGGGAGTTGCTGCTCTTTCTTGTCAACATTGGTGATGCCCATGCTATTGTGGGGCCACCACTATGCAAAAAATACAAACAAGAAAGGCCCTGCAGGGCATTATGGAGTACTCAAGCTAGGAGCAGTAAATATTATATCATCAGATCTTCTTCTGCTGTGCTGGGGAAAGCCTCTGAGCTTTTCTTTTCTGTTTCCTTTCTTTTTTTTTTGTTCTTTTTTTTTGCAGGGGTGCACATTCCTGCCCAGGACACACCAGACATGGCGCTCACATTCTTGAACCAATACCCTGATCCTGCCCAACCTTGAGGGTAATTGAAGGAGATACAGTGAACCCTCATGTGCGTGGGTCATTCAAAAAGGTCAAAGGTCACCAACCTTTAAATGATCATAACTGAAGTCCAATTGAGCCAAGCAGTCTTGGGATCATTTTAATCCTGGTGGTGAGCTCTAGCTACCAGGAGCAGGTTTGAAAGCCTTTTTTTACCTTCAAAGTGGTGTAATCTACAGCCAGCTGGTTCCACTAGCTCCCTGTATCTGCTTTTCTCCTGGTCTCTGTGCACAGAAGTACAGATCTTTACCCCCAAGTGGTCCCCAGGGGCTGCAAGGGGGTCAGCCCCACTGGCTCTTGGAAAGACCCACTGGTCACGGGGTCAGCACAGGTAGAGTCCTTAGTCCTTTTTGAGAATCAAGGGGGTTTCTCCTTTCAGTTGTCCATGGCCAGAAGTAAAAAGCACAAACAGCATCAACCAGGAAAGTGCTCTCCCTCTTACACAAGTGTTTTTAAGGGGAGTGGAAACTTCTAGTAGCCAGGCACCCCTGGATAATCCTGCGGTGCCACATCACCTCTCCACCCCTCACCCAACCCTCCTTCACAGCATGCTGGGACAGTTCAATATGGCTTCATCCAGGAGTCACTGATCACACTGCTCCTGGAGTATCAGCTCTGGAACTTGCTTGCTAACATCACAGCCAGGGCCTTTCATCCCAACATTTCAAAGAGGGGCCCTCTGCTATGTTGCCTTCAATTTTCTGGGATTCCTCCATTGTTCAGTGTCCCCAGTCCTGGTACAGTGTGACAGAAAATTAACAGATGCAGATTTTTTATCCTCCACCCTTAACTCCTCTAGAGCTGAAAGAAGCACTGTTAATTATTTCTTTTGTGTAGGGAGTTTTTGTTCCAGGTGCATGATAGAAATGTAATTAACTTGGCATAGCAGAGTGACAAAAGGCCTGGACTCTGATCTTGACCTGAGCCAGAGAAATATGTAACACTCAGATTTGGTTTTCTCGCACATGTTCCACCTCATTGTGATATGACACTAGACCTTCTAGGCCAAAATGCCGCTGCAGACAAAACGGTAAACCACACTCACTTTCCCTATGGGTGTACACTGACATTATAAAGCCTATGCCAGGTCAATATCTAATAATAATACAGAGTCCCATCTGCACCAGGCTGCTGTGATTATTTACCAGTTTTCACCCAATGATAGTCTCATGCACAGCCCTCACACATGGCACAAATGTGTGCACATGTGTTCATGTGTAACCAGCCAAGTATCCTAGCTGTGTTGCCTTGGCCTTATCTTAAAAGGCAGACACTGGCGGCAAACATGTACAGCCCATTCACCATGTGATTACCATAGATGAGACACATGTTGCGAGATTCACTTACAATAAAACGTTCACAACTGGGTGATCTAAAAAGCAGAACTGAATGGGTAGAACCGAATCGCGACAGCAACCTTGTACTACGGCAGAACAATGAAGTTATGTTATGCCTGAATAGCCAAGTGCCTGATTTAGATTTTGGCAGATGGGTTACTCCATCATAAATTTCAGGGCTATCTTGTCCCCCATATTACAAGTGTATTAATACTATGGCACTTTTAATAATGCAGCCAGCATATGTGTCACTTTTTTATACCCATCTGCCAAACTTTAAGTTAAACCCTAATTCAGGCCATGAGTGGAAGAAGAAAGACACCATAGCCTACTGTTTTAAAGCACAGAAAACCTTTATAGAGTTCACTATTTACACAGACTTGGAACACTTCAAATATGCAAAGCAGAACAAATGGATTTTTTTTTTTTCGGGGACTTACTTATTTTAAGAAATTGTAGCCACTGATATCAGAGCCATGTTTCAAGCTTGTGTTTAGTTTTTGGCTAAAAAAAAGTGAACGACTCAACACTCAATTCATTTTTTGGTAAAAATATGAAATACAAAATAGATTCTGCAATATCCAACCAAATCAGTATCATTATTACAATTGATATGATCCAACTTATCTTATTAAATAAAATATTGAGAGAGCATTCATTTTATTCAATTCATGTTTCCATTTCATAGTTGTGCATAGGATGTTTAGTCTCTTTCATTAATGCCAAAGCCCTTGCTTACTAGAGTTTCAAATGCAAAAAGAACAGATGATAGACGGAATGCTGAAACAATCAAACATTCACCCCTAGTAACATATCTGGGTTAAATCCTTCATTTTTTTGCCCCCCATGCCATTCCTTCTTGCACCCAGCCATATGCAAATCAGTCTTGACCCTGACCCTGGGTGAATGTTTGATTACTCAGCATGCCATCCATCATCTGTTCTTTTTTCAGTTTGTCACCCCAAGTGGGAAGGGTATAATCAGACATAGGTCTGTGCTCACTGTGCCATCGGATTCGAACTAGCCTGGCTGATGAAGGGTGATTCCCAGAAACTGGTTCCAGGATGCTTGTTTCTGATCCAGGGTAGACCTGGCCTGGCAGTTTGGGCTGCATTATTCCCATGGTGAGCAGGGTCAAGACTGATTTGCATATGGCACGGACCAAACTGGAACGGCATTGTGAGCAACAACATAATGGATTTAATCCAGATCTGTGACTGGAAGTAAACGTTTAATTTGTTCAGCATTCCATCCATCATCTCTTCTTCTTACTTAGAGTTTGTTAGAGTAGGAGAAATATCATAAATTGTCAGTTCATTCATCTCCCAAATTCCTAGATGGCCAGCCTCATTTAGAATTCACAGGAGTGCTGGGTTTTACCAGTGTAGCCTAAGATGACTACACCACTGGAAACCCATGACCTAGTGGCACATTGGCCACTAGGTATCCAGGTCATTGTGATGGCCTCCACCCCCTATTTATGGTGGGCAAAAACCTCTAGATTTCCCTGCCTAGGAGTGCCAGGTGAGGAATGGTAGTCCCAAGCAAGGAAATCAATCAATGACCTCCCTTTATATCACAGCGATTGATTGTTTATTTTCCAAAAACAAACTCACACTTTGAAAGACTGCTTTTTAAAAACATAATAGAAATACTAGTCAGGCTAAAATAATATGCTGCCCATTCAGTTTTTCCCCTCAAAATAAAGTGGGGCTGCAGGACTATTGGCTCCCACCAGTCAGGCCAGTGTTTGTAAATCAGGCAAGCAGTCCTGTCCACGGGTAGTAAAGACCATGGCCAGTACTATCATTTTATACCTGTATCCCTTTACCCCTAGCAGAGAAACATGACTAAATCTAATCCACATTGAACATTTTTGTCCATTTGTATCCAGTACTAGCTCATAATTCAATAAGTAAGGGAAACCCAGATACAATTAACTATTTATGATATGTTGGTTCAGGCTTGATTTAGGTGTCCTCTGTACATTGTTTGAGTGTATGGAGCCCCTGTGCAATGTATTTCATTTCTGTTTTCCTGCTTTCTCATTTCTGTGTATGCCATGAAATGTGAATTTCAGTGGTCTCCATACTGATAAAAAACATTCCTTTACTTTGCATGTGGCAGATTTTGCCTCATTAAAGACTAAGGGCCTGATTTAGTAGTCAGCAGAGGTGAATACTCCATCAGAGATATGACGTATATCCCGTCCACCATATTATGATTCACATAGGATAGAATCAGATTGTAATATGGCAGATGGGATATCCATCACATTTGTGGACAGGGAATTGTGTGTTCTGTAGAAAATTTTCTCCAACATTCCACTAATACTAAGGGCCTCATTATGAGGCTGGCAATCTTAGGACCACCAGCCTCATGGTGATGGTCGGACCACCGCAATTGTGGCGGTCCAACTGCCACATTACAACCCTTGAGGGCGAACTCATTAGGAGACCACTTGTCAACACTGGGAACATAGTTCCCACTTGGGTGACTGTGGTCTGAGTTGTACTCAGCCAGGGCGGTGCTGATCTCAGCACCTCCTGGTTGATTACAACTCGCCTGCCGTAGAAAGGCTAGTGCTAAGGGTGTGCCGGGTCAGCCCGGCAGGAGCATTTTAATACACTTGGGTGGACGCCACTGTCATACCGCTTTTAGGACTGCCAAAGTTGTATAGAGGCCCTTAGGCTGGCAGTCTTTACAAAGTATATTTTTTCTCTGCTAAGACAGTGCATGTCATTTGTTCACTGATAAATCAATGCATATTTTTATTTTGGACCTGTTTAGTGGCCCAGCTGTTGGGTACAAAGTAAATGTTGGTGCCACATTGCACTGCCAATAATACAATACATGTAATCTAGTTGTAGGAGTTTTTCTCGCTCCCATTGATTAATTTATTCAGTATGCTGTTTTATTTAAAATTTCATTTCAAATTTCAGTTATCGATTTTTAGATAGCTGATAGTTTTACCAGCCTGCTTGTCTCAACTGTTTACTGACTTTTTGCACGTTAGATTTTTGTGCTACAATCCTTATTTTAGGCTCTTAAGTACGTTTAGAGAAGTGTATGTTTTATGTATTATCCTCTATTACTTTGTTAGTGATCATCTCATTTTTGTTTTACTATGATTACCAAATCCAAGAAAGTGCTATTTACATCCATCAATGTTTGCAAACCTGTAAATCTTCAATCTACTTTTCCTGCATGAGTTATAATAAAATTAGTCTGCTTTTCTCTGTTTGTTAGTTTACCTGAAGTATATGGCCTTAATATTAATAAAAATAGCATTCCAGTGAAATCCGCAATATTAGCTACTGCTGGCTAAAACGTTGAGTTTTAGATGCTAGCAAACAGAAATTGAACTGCCCTGCAATAGTAACTCGCCTTACACAAGTAAAACGAGTGAGCTATGGAAAGCTGAGCCTCGTTGTTGGTCACAAAAACGTATGATGTTTATCGTACAAAACACATTAATATACATCTAACAACTAAATGGTTGTTTTACTAATGGAAATAATTTGTATCTTACTAATGGAAATATTTTGTATACAGAACTTGCACATAGAAACTAAGACTCAGTTCTTGACAAACGTAATTTGTGCTGTTGTGGCTCACCTTCTGCATGTTGTCAAAGATATGGTAATGTTCAGCAACAAATCATGGATATAGTTCATACGCAGTAACTATCAGTTATTATTGTATTTACCATGTAGGGTCTTTGGAATTGATTTCTTCAAAGTATCCAATACATGGACTCTTCCAGGACCCATTGGCTAAATAAATTCATATTTCCATGGAGAAAATTGAATATTTGTTAAGTGCAAAAGCTAATAAAAGCCTGCTCTTGGGCACACTGCATACATTAAACAGTATAATATATTCCCTTTGCAATATCCATGCAGAATGACCGCATAG
The DNA here is from genome assembly GCF_031143425.1 of Pleurodeles waltl. NCBI lineage: Eukaryota > Metazoa > Chordata > Amphibia > Caudata > Salamandridae > Pleurodeles > Pleurodeles waltl. Next base: position 297,937,527 of record NC_090447.1, read on the forward strand.
CAGAAGTAATAAACAATGGCACAATTTCAACTGTAATTCACTCAATAGCAAGACGATTGTAATCACTCTTCGGTTTTGAATATAGATAGACACCACCGGCTCAGACAGCAGAGGTCTGATTGAAGTAATTTTTGTTTCAGTAATCCAGTGTTGTCTCTATTTCTCGTCAATAACTAACTACACATTTTCTATTTAATCGTTTATCCACAAATGAATATATGAACGTGTGGTATAATCTATAGGGAAATAGCTTTGCTACTGAGAGATCTGTTGTCCATGAGTAAACGCAAGCGCTGAGGAAATTACTGTGGTCAGTGATATAAATGCAAATGATGAAGAAGATCAGGCAAAAGTCATTCAGAAGAGAACTACTAAATACAGGTTGTTCTGAGGAAACAGGTATGTGCTTGTTTTTCTGAGGTTTCTGAACACTAACTAAGAGTGCACACATTTTTCAAAAATGTATCAATTCTTTTCATATAGGTCTGTGATTCTGTTCTCGGACAGTATGCCAGTGACACAAAAGGTCAAAATGCCCTGTCAAAAGCCTGGTTTTGTCTTCACTACCTAAGCTCACCATCAGCTTCCTAGTTATCATCACTACCAGTGGACATCATTGATATCCTTGTCACAGATACCACAGGCCAGATTTACAACAAAGTGGCGCATGTGTGCGCCGTATTTACAATACTGCGCACCATGGCGCACGTTAGGACAATAGTGTCAGAATTTATGATGCTTTTGTGGTACTTTGCAGGATAAGTGCCATAATCCTGCTGAGAAAAGGGAGGCCTATTGAAAGTAATGGGCATGTCATTTTAACGCCTGCTCTGAGCAGGCGTTGAAAATGAGGCTAAAAATGAAGCAGTGAAATGTTGTAAATTTCATTGCACCATTTGTACGGGCCTCCCTGTGGGGGAACGCCTCCATGCATACATTATGGCAGGCGCAGGCAGCAGGGGTAATATGGCACAAGGGTGCACAAAGTGGTGCAATGAAAGCATTGCACCACTTTGTATATATGGCAAAGGAGAATTACCTCCTTAACGCCACATTAACGTAACAAAAATGACCCTGGTGTGGCGTTAAGAGGCACTAGGGAATTGTAAATCTAGCCAAATGTGTTTTAATTCCCATAATCTCAAAGTCCACTATATCCATTAATGTAAATACACTTAGTGTCAGTGGCCTGCAACACTAAGGGCCTCATATCAACTTTCAAACAGCAGTGACCTGGCATAAATTGCCAGTTCACACAATCCACCAAACTAACAGTACACCCACCTGATTTAGAGGCAGGAGAAATGCATGTTTTCACACGCAAAGCCTCAGCTGGCTCTTTCAATGCTAACCTTTGTCTTGATGGCCTTTTCAGCACCAAGCCGCCAGGTCACAGTAAGGTGCACCCTGCTCTAAAAAGGAGTGGGATAAACAACAATCATTTCACCTCCCTTGGACCAGATTGCTTTTCATGCCTGCTTACTGATATATGTGATGTGCGTTTTGATTTCTTTCATGCATCAGTGGTAAACCACATAAAACTGGTGTTAGATTAGGCCTGTTGGTGCACTAATCGCTTTCCTGTTTTTATTACGTTTCTAGGTAGGGCTTCCGAGTACAGTAGGAGTAGTTTTATTTTAAGTTCCCACATCCATTATTTTCTATGGGAGGGTGTTGCAGTAATAGTGGTTGGCCCTGTGTGGTGCTAGACTTAATGCAGCCCAAACTGCCAGGCCAGGTACTAGTCCTGCTTTGAGCTGGAGTCATTTATTACTGTTTTGTGTTCATTTTGGCTGTAGTAACTTTAGAAGTGCGGTTTGTGATTAGCAATGTGCTTAATCTTTTGTGAGCAGGTGCACGTCCCTTCTTAACCATTTCTAAGTCACTTCTTACGTTTCCCTAAACTCCTCTCATTTAGTAGTAAGCATGCCCATTTACCAGCCACATCCCTTGGTTCCTTCCACATTTACTACTAAGTAGTAAACTTACATGTATGAGAATCTCACTGTATAAACAATAGGAAAGGTGGAGGTTGAAATGTACACCTGTGGGTTTGTAAGTAGCATTTTGTATTACTTTAGTAGCACTACTGTAATTCTACTAGACATATTACAAAATGTACTTGGTGAATGAGCCCATCAAACAAATAGAATTTCCAAAATATTGTAATCTATCAAAATGTCTGTTTTGTCAGTCCTGCGTTACTCACATCTGCAATCTCAGCCTCATTTAGAATTTGACACATGCCAAGAAGTGTCAAATACCATGTCTGCAATACCTGTGGTTTGTCTACCCCCTTTCAGAGGTGGGTAAAGCACAATTTTTCAACTCACTGATGCTCAAAATGCTCTGACGGCAGAAACCTTTGAAAGGCAGTCTGTCCACCAAAGGTCATTGTTCTTTGTACATCAAAAGACCTGTCCTATTGCGGGCAGTTGTTCTGACATGCATTTTTCCTGTTTTGGGTCCACAGGGAACGTCTGGTGGTTCCAAACAGGAAACCAAAATAATGCCACCAGTGTGGTGGCAGAAATCTCCCGGTGCCTCAGGGCCATTTGTTTCTTTGTTTCCTGCTTTTGATGTTTGCTTTTGTGAAAGAATAAACTTTGCAGAGTAGAAACATCAAACAAGAAACCCACTTGGCCAAGCTTCAGTGTCTTCACAGGAGGTGCAGCAATGTCAGCTCCGCTGAAGGCATAGATTGCCACCTATTGGGGGGTAAGGTTTCAATGAAGAGTGCTACCTTAAATTGTGGCCAATGTACAAGCACCTGTTTTTGCACATGTGTTTTGCAGAGGTCTAATCTACAAGTATTACAATAAAGTTTGCAGCCTCTGGATTTTATCCCATTTAATTTTCAGTATGTCAAGCTTCCTGACATAAAATGAGGAAAGAACACTCTGTATGAACATGGAATTGTGAATTTTAGAATTTTGGAACAGTAAGCACCATAAATTCCCATTTAAAGCCACATTTGTAGGTGCAAACTGATAATTTCTGAAACTTGTCAGACCTAGTGAATTCAGAACTCCACTATATTGAATTTCACTGGGTGCACTAAATAGCATCAAATCCTTGAGGTTACTTGTAATCAAGGCATAAGTGTGTTGAGAAACTTTTCATCAGGAGAGTAGTAGCCATGTCCTCTGTTGACCTGGCAGCTCATGGGCCAACTTCCAAACTCTGAATCAGACCCTTAACTTGAATCAAATGCCAACTTCCTTCACTTTCTATGATCCATAAAATGGTGCTGTCCCTTGTTCTCCCTGAAGGTTGTTAACCTCAATCAGTGCATCCCCCTCTGACATACACCAAGGAAGTTCTCATAGTGTTTCATCACCAAGACTTTTATCACTGCAGGAAGTATGATTATACATTACTGAAAGAAAATTTTAAAAAACAGACACTAAAGTGCATGTGTTATGTATTGTTTCGAAATGTAACTGTTCTCAAATCATACAATGAAATGAAGTGGTGTAAAAAAACGGCAATAGGTATACCTTAGTACAGTGGTTCCCAACCTGTGGTCCAGTAACCATTATTTGCTTACAAAATTAAATAATATTAACAGATTAGGCCTCGAACTTTCAGTAATGTCTCAGTTGGGGGGGTCCCCAGATTCCAATAATGGTTCAATGGGGGTCCCCAGGCTCCAGTAATGATAAAGTGGGGGTCCACAGAAGCCAAAAGGTTGGGAACCACTGCCTTAGTGCCTAATTAATTGAAATCTAGAAGAAGTGAAAACATTCAAAACAGATAACAAATATAAAAAATTGAAAAAAAAGTAAGGGAATTATGTGTTAGAAAAATACTTGCTTGTGCCAACAGTACTACACACAAACTATTTCTGTCCCCTTCTTTCAGTCAACAGACAGTTTTATTAATAATTGCTGGGGACTCCAAATAGGAATGCACTGAAGCTAAGGAAAAATGGGATATGTTGAGCTTACAACTGGGAGAGATAAAATCTAATTAACACTTTCTGTGAATATAAATGTGCTGGATAGGGCCATTCTTAATATACATTTTTGATATGATTGTCTCTATTATTAATGCCTCAGTTTCGCGAACCTTACTAATTGCTAGTTTAGGAGCTCGGAATGGTTGAGATTTGACCAAGGTGGAATATAAATAGCTACTAATTTTGCATAATGTGTCTGGTCTCTCTGGAAATATTCAGCTTCCCCAGAAATACAAGATTTAGCTAGAGATGTATGATTTATAAAAAGTCAGCTTTGAGGAGTAGAATGAATTCTTATCATGAATATCCTGGGCCATAATTTTTATAAGCAAAATGACAATTTGGCACCATTCACGGCTTACAGATAATGCACACTTGCTCTTCATTGGTAAACGTGTTGATTAGGATATCTAATTTCCTTAACTTTTCTCCCAAAAATACAAAGAGTTTGGAACACAGGTTCGGTATTCTTAAATCTGCCCTTTTCTTCATGAAGAAACAATTGTCTAAGTTGTTGCAGCATGCGCTCTTTCCCATCTTCATTATCGTAATGCCATCTAATTGGGTCTGCCTAAACACGCCCAAGGGAAGCTGCTGAAGCTATAAAATATCTCAGTTATAGATATGAGTGGGTTGAAAAAATTTGTCCAAGTATTATCTGCCAGATATAGGCTAGCCTGGCCGACAGCAGGGGCAGCTCCTCCGATTGGGCGGAGGAACGTCACCCCTCTCGTCAGCAGCAGCAGGAGCTGCAAACCTTTAAAAATACAAGGTTAATTTTATTATACTTTTATTTCTAAAGGGTCGGGCCATGGGGTGACAAGCAGTGAGGGGAGTGCACAGAGCACTCGCCGCAGTTCGCATGTATGTTTGGCCGGCCATCTCGGGCTGGCCAAACACACATGCGCACCAGGGATCTCTCCAACCCGGCACTGTGTTGCCGAGTTAGAGAGAGCCTGCACAAGCTCCCAGTCTGCACTGGAGAGCCCAGCCGGGGTGCTCTCAGCAGCGTCATGATTGGTGCAGGGAAGGCTGGGAGCCTGTGCCTGCAGTGAAGCGGAGAGCGGCAGAGAGTGGTGTGACATTGAGGTAACTTTTTTTTTTGTATTGTTTATTTTTGTTTTATTCCCCCCGTCCCTGCCACTTTTTCATGTCGCAGACGTAACTGGATGACAGTAAACACTAGAATTACTCATATGCCCACCTATCCTGTGCACAGGGTTTACTATAAGATGCATCTGTGTTTCTCACATAACTAATAACGCCCTTCTGCCTCAGAAGGACTCTTCACTCCAGAAACAGGAGATTGTGAGCAGGAGGAATGCCTCTTTGTGTGTTTGGTCCTCAAATCTGGAATGAGCTGCCTGCTAATATACAGCCATTTGCAATTTTGTTTTTTAAAATCAAAGCCATCTGTGCCATCCTTTGACTAACATGTCCTCCTTTTCTGGTTTAACGTACTTTGACTGCTCCTTGTCTGCGATAGTGTTTGATATTTTATGATTTTACTTCTCTATCTTTTCTTTTTTCTCTTTCTTTCTCTAATCTTACAACCAAAAGGCTGTGGTTGAATGTTATATGAGTTAATATAAAATTTTCTTCTTCTTCTTCTTCTTCTTCTTCTTCTTATTATTATTATTATTATTATTATTATTATTATTGTTGTTATTATTATTGCTCTTGTTGTTATTTTAGCATACATGCATGAAAAATTATTTAGATGTCCACTAAGATCAACAGTGTAAAAAGATTTAAAATGAACAACATATAACAATGATTCCAATACCTAGTAACAGGTTTTAAAAGACCTTCAAAAACATTTGAAACATTTAGGAAGATGATAGCGAACTTACACATTAGTAGGAAACATTATTAAATAAATATACTCTACACTTATTATTTTAAACTTAGACTAAAGTGGATTTATATAGCATTTTCATGGTTCTAAAATTGCATTGCAAATACAAAGGGGGTCATTACGAACCCAGCGGACCCGGACCGCCTCGCCGGCGATGGCGGTAGTACCACCAACAGACTGGTGGTGTCAACTAGGCAGATTATGACTGTGGCACATTTGCCACAGTCATATGGCTGGTACTGCCAGGCTACGTCGTAATCCGCCAGCCTGTCCATGGCAGTAAACACCGCCATGGAGAGGCTGGTGGCGAGGGAGACTCAGGGTGCCCCTGGGGGCCCCCGCACTGCCCATGCACTTGGCATGAGCCGTGCAGGTGACCCCAGGCACAGCCCCATCACACATTTCTCTGCCCGAATTACAGACAGTGAAATGCGCGACGGGTGCTGCTGCACCCGCTGCACATCAACATTACCTCCGGCTTTATTACGAGAATGTTGTTGTGACTTTTCCGCTGGAACAGCGGGTGGAAACGCTGTTTCCGTCCCCTGGCCCAGCGGAAAAGTCATAATAGGGCACCAAGCATACCGCCAGCAGGTATGTTGGCGCCCGCGGCTTCGGCGGTCTTTAGAAAAGACCGCCAAAGTTGTAATGACCACCAAAGTGTGTGTCTTAAATCTTGCTTCCTTCCCTGGTAAGGATGACATAAATTTGCAACATGTTTTGATTCAAACCAATAACCTTTGTAAGTATTCAATGGTAAAATGCCCATCCATAGCATAAGAACTAATCTCCTTGCACAATGGCTCAAGGTTAAAAAGTGATTCCTTTGTGCCTGTCTTTGGCCAACCATGTTTAGAAAGGACTTATACAATTTTAAATTACCGCCGCTACTGTAGCAGTCCAACCGCCACCTAAAGACCCTTGCAATCAGACTGCCAGGGTTCCACTAGCACTGACAGGATCCATGATCCAGATGCCCTGGTGGTGGCAGAGATCGTAATCAGCCAGGGCACTGCTGCATGCAGCACTGCCCTGCAGATTACGACCTTGTTCTCTGCCAGCCTTTCCATTGTGGTTTTACCACCATGAAAAGGCTGACAGGCAACAGGTGCAGGGGGCCACCTGGTGGCCCCTGCGCTGCCCATTCACTTGGCATGGGCAGTGCAGGGGTCCTCCTGCTCAGCAACATCGCAATGTTCACTGTCTGCTGTGCAGACAGTAAACATTGCAAGGGTGCTGGTGCACCCTGTGGGCTTCAGCACTGCTGCCGGCTCGATTGAGAGCTGGTGACAATGCTATAGCCTGTTTCCTGCTAGTCTACTGGACGGAAACCAAGGTTTCCGCCCAACGGCCTATGTGGAAACTCCTAATAGGTCCGGCGGGGTGGTCGCCACTATAGCAGCGGCGGCCCTGACGGGAGTCTGGCGGACAGGCTTTCCCATCCGCGAAACTCAAAATGAGGGCCTTAATCTTGGAATGGCATTTTCTAAAAATAATCTTATATGCTCAAGAGTTCTATTTTACATTCCACTCTTTCTAATGCTAAGCATTGTTATTATAACTGTTAATGTTATTATTATTACTAATATTATTACAACTATTATTATTATTATTATTACTACTACTACTACTACTGTTGTTTTTGTTGTTTTTTCTGTCGATATATGGTCACTTAAAATTACCATATTTCTTACACAATTACTATTACAAAGTAATGACTTTTAAATACCCAAATGGGATCAGCAGAATAAGTAACACTCATTTTATTTCTTTAGGTGAGTGGTTGGAGTGGTTGGAATTGCTGTACTAAAATGTCATTGTGCTTTGTGTTTGCTTGCTGCGGGTAAGTAGTTGCATGTCTGATATACATTCTGTGGTTTTTCTAGCATTCAATTCAATATTTTCTAGAATGATAAAGCATATTAGAATTTCTTACATATATGTGTCTGGGGGCCAGATGAAGTAAGCATTTAGTAGTCACCAATGCTCCAATTTGGTGTTTGTGATCCTTAGAATTCTTCTTGTTGATCGATTAACGCAGGTTTAGGCATCAGTACGCCTTTACTGATTTTTAAAATGCATAGAGAATGGATACCAATTTTGTAATTGAAAGAGGCGTGTTCCAAATTGTGAATCTGAATGTGATGATTCAGTGTTTTGTGACCGTACAGCAGTTGCAAAACAATAAAACGTTAAAGACTTCCAAGTGACAGTGGCAAATCATTCACAATTGGGAAAAGGTCCATTAGGGATCCCTTCACTGTGTGAATCGTAAACATATTTGTTTGGGAGAAGACACAGGTTCAGGGACCAATGCCAAATCTTAAACTTTTTTTAAAAAGAAGACTTAATTTTTAAACAAAGTCAGTTTCATTAAAGGAAAACGAGCTATATTAAACAAAAATCTTTATTGGGGGGGCAAACATAGCCATCATGATTTGCTGAATCTAACAGGCAACCACTCATGTGATGACCTCAAATCAGAGTGAGTCACAATTTACAACCTTCCACATGAGGGAGGGCAGATTGCAACTCACTATGAATCCTTTTTTTTTTACCCAACCTACTTGTAAATATATTGGTTCACCAAAAAATTCTGGTCACAAAAATAGTTGTCCTAAATTGCGGCTAGTATTTAAGTAATCTGGCCTTAGGTTTGCCATGAAAATTATGTAGATCCCATATTTTTCTGCTCAAGGTGAAATCTGGTATAAGCGGGACACTCTTCTGCTTATTGGCCGAAGGGCATGGATGTTATCTTCAAATTAAATTAAAATGATTTATAGTCATAGTGTGACATGAGTATAATCTTCAAGTTTCCCTTAGCTGTGCTACACCTACTGTTTTCAGTAGGATGCATTCCAAAAATCATGAGGGATTATGTTTTGACTGCTAGAGATCCTTATCACACTTACTTCAGTTTCCAAGATGATTCAGTTCTTTTCTAATCAAAATGCATGTTTCTCCTTCTCTGTTCTACATAAAGGGCAGGATCAGCAGTCCTTCTTAAGCATGGGTAGGTAGGAACCATATGACCACTTGTCTGAGGTGGTCCCTCAATATCTTTTCCACTTTGATGAATTAATACATTGAGGGGGTGTCCTCAGAGTAAATACCTATTGAAAGTAGTAATTATTTAGGTGGGGTTATTTAATAACTGTGATGTCATCTATGATATCATCAATGATTTCATTTATTTAGTCATGAGTGATGTAATGTATGAGGTCATAAGTAGCACATGATGGGGGTACACATTATAGTTTGTTGACTAACCTATAACTGCCAAATGTCAGTGTTTCATCAATTTTTTGAATGTTACTCCTGTCTTATTCCACCAACTAATTATAACCTTACTTTAACCTCTTTTGTTTATTTTAGCACACCTAACTGTAATGTCACGTCACCCTTTGTTTTGTTTTAATACACAATGTCAGTCTTCTATATACGAAGACTTTTTTTTTAATTTGCTAAAAACTTTGGCACTGTTTATCAAATTTGCACACAATGTTCCAAAAATAAAGTTTATTTACCTCGACTCTTTCATGGAACATTTCATGCAGATTTCTCAAATGAGAACTAAGAAAAAGGGAGGTCTCAAAAGTGCGATTTCCCATGTTAAGTCCTTTAGGAAAGTTGCCCTCTGGTACAGAAAAAATGGCTGAGTGAAAGTACGGTACATTTGGGAAAATGTTAAATATTTACTCAGAAAGTGTGCTTTTTGTGGTAAATCCTTTCAGCCATTTTTGAAAAAGTAGTCTTTAAAGAAGGGCTCAAGATGGACATGAAGGGTTAGGTATATCTGGTCTGTTGCTGTCCAGATATGCTCTGATTGGCCAGTTTAGGGAGGTGGAGTGATTCCTGATTGGCTGGCCACAACATGAACAATATCCTATGGAAGCCATAGCAGGACTCAGGGGCATGATCCCCTTGTCCTCAAAAGGAATAACAAAAATATAAGGGAGCAAGGTAAGCACCCTCAGGGGCAAGTTTTAAAAATAATTTTTGTTTCATCATATCATTTGCAATGTTCTTTGAGTTGTTTGATGAAATATTTGCAAAAATATATATTTGCAACTTTATAACTTATGAAAATAAAATACAAATCTATAATTTAAAATAATTGCAAAGAATTATAAACACACCATTAAAATATATTTAAACATAAATAATAAACATGCAGATGAATTATATTAACAAACACCAGATATTAAAAATCAGAAAATATATAAAATATCACCAAGGTAGAATAATATTAAAAAGTAGAAAATCAATCTTGGAATGGTAAGATGTACTACTCCCACTTCCCAATAGGGAAAGTGTTAGACTTGTGAGGGATCAGATTTACTATTCATTCATCTCCAGGGCAATAGTAAGTAAAGTTTGGAGGGGTTAGATTTACTATTCCTAATCTGATGTAAGCAACATTACAGAAATGTTGGATTTTGTGGAGGTGAGAGCTATAATTCCCACTCCGGCATAAGTATTACCCCTTTTGGGAGTCTCGTCATCCCAGTCCTAAAGAATGAGGCTTGATGTCTCACTGACAGTAGTAGCACAGATGTCCCTTCTCTACTTTTACTTTCTTTTTAATGACTCCTCCCGGTCTCCTCCTGTTTTGTTTCCTGTTGCTGGATGCAGGTGAGCATGCTAGTTCACTTCTTTTTTATATGTTGTTCTGGATTTGTTTTATGTTTTCCTGTTGTATTACACTTACTATTGCTGCACGCGATATGTGTGCGAGATGGCCTGTCTTTGCCGGAGCAGGAGGCGGTATGTTTCCCCACCCCCTCTTTAAACATGCTCCCTACTCAAGTGCTGAGCTGTGGCAGCTATCATGTTTGGGAGGGTTTTTCTAAGGGTCAGTGTGACGGCTTCTTTGTGGCTTTGTGCTTGTCTACTCTTGATGTGGGCTGCAGAGCTTGTTTACTTCATCTCATGGAAACTGGATTTTCGAGAGATGAGACCCGGTTGCTTGGTGATGACTGTAAAGAGGAAGCACACACGCTGCTGTAGCATGTTGCTGTGCTTCCTGGTGACAGTTTGTGAAGATGGCAAAGCATTTGACGAAGCAAAAGCATGTTCAGTCTCCTGGCAGCAGAAGCTTGAGTAATTACTGCATATTTCTCATGCAGACTTGCAGTCCTTGATTAAAGAGGCTGTGGTTTATGGAAAAAGAGAACCCTGAAAAGCGTTAGAGTTGGATAATGAGGCAGATGAGACTGATGACTGTAAGTGCAGATACATTCAGTTTAAACAACTGAGGGAGGTCGTATGTCATATCAGGGACCGAAGAGGGTTTGAGACCTGAGCCTTGAGGTGGATGAGTTACTGGCACAGAATAACACTGTTAAGGTGGGCTGTTTGCCTTTTCATGAGATCATTAAGAATCTGCTGATTAAGGAATGGAAGATGTTGACAAGTCTACATTTCATCATTTCCTCCATAAGAAATATTTGTTGGAGGGTTTTGATGACCTGTTTCCTCAGGCGTCTAAGGTTAATGCAATATTGTCGTCTATGTCCTCCTCTTCCTCTTTGGCCTCAGAGAATGCTATCCTTATGGACCCAGTGGATAAGAAAGTGGAATCTGCCTTGAAACGGGCATATGCTGCTTCTAACTATGGCATTCTTACAAACGCCTACGTGGTAAATGCCACTCAGGCTCTTTTGAAGGACTTTAATTCTTTCTTTGACTGCCTGCAGGCACAGGAGGATCCTTCAGACTTATTGTTACATATGGAACGTTTGTCACAGTTCTTGTCAGATGCTGTCTATGACAATCTTTGAACCTCAACTTCCATTGCGGGTAGGAGGTCCTTGTTTGAAGTCTTGGAAGTTGGAGGCTAGTCAACTCATCTTGATTTGTAAGTTGCTTTTCTTTGGCCCAAACTTATTTGGTCCAGAGCTCAATGAAATGGTTGAAAGGGTCAAAGGCAGCAGAGGATACAAAGATCCTGCGACCTTTTAAACCTGTGGAGGATAAGAAACAGTTTGGTTTCCGGAAGGAGTTTTTTTAAGCCAGTGAATTCCGACCCTTTTGAGGCAGGGCCTGTGGCCAGGGGGCCATCTTCTACAATAAATCCCAGTTCTCTTTTTCCAGCACCCCCTCTATCCAGCAGCCAAAATGATTATATGGCAGTGGGATGGTGCCTCAGAGACTATTTTCCCCAGTGGAAGCAAGCATTGATGTATGCTTGGGTCTTTCTGTAGTGGAACGTGACTATCAGATTCAATTCAAAGATCAGTCTCCTCCTCCACGTTTCAGACCTACACCTTCTTCAAAAGATCCAGGACACTTGCAGATCCTCATAGTGGGGGTAGATTTACTCCTGCAGAAAAAGGCAATTGTTCCAGTGCTAGAATCTCAGCAGAGTTAGGGTTTACTCAACACTTATTTTGGTTCCAAAGCCAGATGGGTCATTTCAGTCCATACTCAATCTCCGGTCTCTGAACAAGTTTGTGTTGGTGGGACATTTTTGGATGGTGTCCTTACAGTCAGTCATTCCTCTCCTCATGAAGGGAAACTATCTAGCAACACTTGATCTCCAAAATGCCTACTTTCATGTGCCAGTCCATGTGAAGAGTCAGTCATTCCTGAGGTTCATGGTCCTTGGCTGGCATTTTCAGCTTTGGGTCCTTCTATTTGGCCTGGCCACCTCACCCAGAGTCTTCACAAATGAGTTTGCCTGTTTTGTTGCTTTTTTCATTTGAAAGGTGTTATACTTTATTCATATTTGGATGACTGGTTATTGACTGCCCCATCTCTTTTGAAGGCTCAACAGCATGTGGAGCTCGTGTTGAGGCCGTGAGCGATTTCCGCCTGCTGGTGAACCCTCCCGAAGTCTAACCTGACTCCTTCCCAGATGAAGATGTTTATCAGTGCTCACCTAGAAACTTAGCTGGGGGCTGCATTTCTTCCGGAAGAAAGGGCCCTGTCTCTCCAGAGGGCAGTGACAAACTTGTTATCTCACTCACACCGTTCTGCAAGATGTTGGTTAAGGGTGCAAGGGCTGTTGGCAGCCTCCACCACAGTTGTTCCTTGGGTGAGGTTCCATTTAAAACATCAGATTCTCAGGTACTGGGATTCCACATCCAGGGACTACGGTGTCATGATTCCTCTCTCATCTCAGGTTTCGCAAGCTTTGTCATGGTGGTTGATCATGGGCAATCTAGAAAAGGGAGTTCTGTTTCAGCTCCCTCCCCCAGTTCTTGTGATGACAGATGCCAGCGAGTGGGGCCAGGGTGCGGTGTTGGGTCACCTGGAAAAAAGTGCATCTCGGTCTCCTTAGGAGAGTCAGCAATCCCCGAATTGGAGGGAACTCATGGCAGTGTTGAGAGTCGTACTTCTTTTCAGGATGTTAGAAATTGGGTCTTTGGTTGGCAGTCAGGTTACCCCCTATCCAAGCAAGGACCCTCACTGTAGTCAGGGTAAGTCACAAACAATCCGAACGATCCTGTGCCCACCCTCTTGCAGCTTGGCACTGAGCAGTCAGGCTTAACTTAGAAGGTAATGTGTAAAGTATTTGTGCAATAAATCATGCAATAACACACTATAAGCACCACAAAAAAAATACCCTGCACAGGGTTTGAAAAATATAGAATATTTAGCTGAGTAGATTAAGGACAAAACTATCAAGATATGATAAATACAAGTTGTAATATCACTTTTGTAATGATAAATAGAGCCTTTAGTTCTTAAAAAGCAATGACTGTCTCTTGCAAGCACAAAGTACCTGGTTTGCGTCTAAATTATCCGCAAGGGACTGCAGAGGAGGAGAGGCGTTGAAAATGGGGAGATGTGCGTCAGTTTCTCCAGACACACACAGACGATGCATTGATGCTTTTCCAAGCAGCAAGGGCTTTGTGTCGATATCCGGTGCACATACTTGGATCCTCTTCAGGTTGCGGGATATATGGATGCCCCAGGGACAAAGCGGAGAAATCCTGGGCATGCAGGACGAAGTCACAGGAGCTGTGTCGATGTGGTGGGCGATGCGGGGAAATTTCTGTCGCACGGCAGGTGCTGCATTGATTCCTCTTGCTGGAAGATGGGCTGTGTCATTCCAGCTCACGATGCGGTGGGCCGTGCGTCGAAGTTCCAGTTGCAACTCTGGCACTGCGTCAATGTCTGCCCGGGGAGTCAGGCTGCGTCGTTCCAGTTCGGCAATGTAGTGATTTTCTCACCGCAGGGCAGGCTGTGCTTCGATTCTGGCAGGCTGTGCATCGATTTTCACTGCGCAAGGAGTTCTTTGCAGAGATTAAGGGCCAGATGTAGAACGCGTTTTGCATGGCTCAAACTGCGAAAATCGCAGTTTGCGCCATGCAAAACGTGCATTGCGATGCACATTCCCATTTTGCGAGTCGGTACCGACTCGCAAAATGGGAAGCGACTCGCAAATAGGAAGGGGTGTTCCCTTCCTATTTGTGACTCGCACCGCAATGCAGAATTGCTTTGTGACCGCAAACGCGGTCGCAAAGCAATTCGCAGTTACCACCAGTGTCACACTGGTGGTAACCCATTCGCAAAAGGGTAGGGGTCCACATGGGACCCCTTCCCCTTTGTGAATGTCGCTATTAATGTTTTTTCAGAGCAGGCAGTGGTCCAATGTACCACTGCCTACTCTGAAAAAACAAAACCAAATGGTTTCGTTATTTTTTTGTATTGCAACTTGTTTTCCTTTAAGGAAAACGGGCTGCAATACAAAAAAAAAAAACTGCCTAATTTAAAAAGCAGTCACAGACATGGAGGTCTGCTGTCTCCAGCAGGCCACCATCCCTGTGAGTGCAGGGAATCTCAATGGGGTCGCAACAAAATGTGACCCACCTCATTAATAATAATGAGGTGGGTCTTTGCAACCCCATTGAGATTCGCAGAAGGTGTCTGAGACACCATTCTGCATACGATTTTGCAAATCGGAAAATGCGAGTCGCACCGACTCGCAATTTCCGATTCGCAAAATCGATTTTTACTACATCTGGCCCTAAGTCTTTTTGGCCCTGAGACTTCAGGAAACAAGAGGCAAGCTTAATCCAAGCCCTTAGAGAGCACTTCTCTGCAGAGCCAGAGGGCAGCAAGGTGACAAGGCAACAGCAAGGCAGCAGTCTTTGACAGCAAAGCAGTCAGGTGAGTCCTGTTGGCAGCTAGGCAGCTTCTCTTAGCAGGTTGTAGGTTCTGGTTCAGAGTTTCTTTCCCAAGAAGTGTCTGGGTTGGTAGGGTCAGGGGCCCCGTTTAAATACCCAAATGTGCCTTTGAAGTGGGGGAGACTTGAAAGAGTGGCTTAGAAGTGCACCAGGTCCCCTTTCAGTTCCATCCTGTCTGCCAGGGTCCCAGTAGGGGGTTTGGCAGTCAATTGTGGGAGGGCAGGCCACTGTCTTTTGACATGCAAGTGTCAGGCCCTTCACCCTTCCAGCCCAGGAAGACCCATTCAGTATGCAGATGTGTGCAGGTGTGACTGAGCATCCTGTGTTTGCGGTTGTCTGAGTGAAATGAACAAGGGAGCTGTCAACTTACCTAGCCAGACGTAGATTGTAAGGCACAGAAGGATTTAAGTGCAGAAAAATGCTCACTTTCTAAAAGTGACATTTCGGAAATAGTAATATTAAATCCAACTTCACCAGTCAGCAGGATTGCGTATTACCGTCCTGGCCATACTAAATATCACCTTGTTACTCCTTTCAGATCAGAATCTACCACTCAAACAGTATATGAGGGTAGCCCTAATGCTAGCCTATGAAAGGAGCAGGCCTCACAGCAATGTAAAAAAATTGAGTTTTATCCTTCCAGGACAACTAAACTACACAGGTACATGTCCTGCCTTTTCTCTACATAGCACTCTGTCCTACGGGTTACCTAGGGCCTACCTTAGGGGTAACATATAGGTAGAAAAAGGGGAGTTTACGGCTTGGCAAGTACTTTTAAATGCAAGTCGTATTGGCAGTGAAACTGCACACACAGGCTTTGCAATGGCAGGCCTGAGACATGGTTAAGGGTCTTCTTATGTGGGTGACACAATCAGTGCTGCAGGCCCACTGGTAGTATTTAATCTACAGGCCCTGGGCAATTGTAGTGCACTTTACCAGGGACTTATAAGTAAATTAAATAAGCCAATTGTGTTTGAGCCAATGTCAACATGTTTTGAGGGAGAGAGCATATGCACTTTAGCACTGGTTATCAGTGGTAAAGTGCACAGAGTCCTAAAACCAGCAAAAACAGTGTCAAAAAAGGGAAGGGAGGAAGGCAAAAAGTTGAGGGTGAACACCCTAAGGCTTTCAGGTCTAACACAGGAGAATCTGAACAGTCTGAATGTGGTGGTCAGGACAGACAGCCAAGTTGCCCGGGCTTCCCTCAACAGGCAATGGGGCACACATTTGTGTGTCACTGAATCTGGGTGCGCCTCAGATTTGTGCATGAGTAGGGATGAACATTCTGTATGTGAAATCTGTGTACATAATCACCGCCATTACTGCCAGCACCTGCACCCTCTTGCTGGGGTGGGACTTCGTCCCCCAGATTGCATTGATCCTGTGGGTGGGGCTAACAACTGGATGAATCGATTTTAAGTGCATTGGGTTTCCAGCAGTGCGGGGACTGTGTTAAGTGATTCTGCCCTTTATCACAGCCATTACCGCTAGCACCTGCACCCGCTTGCTGGGGTGGAACTTTATCACCCAGCTTCCATTGGTCCCGTGGGTGGGGCTGAGGACTGGACAAAGTGCTTTTAAACACACTGGGCTTCCTGCGCCCTGGTGCGTGTACTGCAGACTTGGCCAAGACTGGGCCCATCTTCACCTGTCATCGCCTGGAGGAGTCTGAGTCTGAGCTGGGCCCACTCTCTTGGACCCTATGAGTGGTCTTCTCACGCTAGCTTCACTCACCTACAGTCATATCTTATAGACTGTAACAGATTGAATATATGCTTGCATTTTATCCTCACTGACATATTTTGAGGCTATAAGTGATTTGGCACTTCTCTTATTTATCTTCAAGATGGTTAAAAAGAAGAACACGGGGGCTAAGGACATTGTTGGCTCCTCCCTTGGCCCTCACAGCACCACCTTGGAATCTTTCTTAGCCAGGGCAGTTGGAGTGGTCAAAAAATAAATTTACCTAGCTGACCGGCATTTATTGCTTGAACTGTGTGAGTGTCAAATTAGCCTTGCGTCACCTGTATTAACTGAACAAACTCTGGGGGATCCAATGGTGGGGGCACAGAGGGGGTTCCACAGACTCTGGCCTTATAGACCTGGAGAATAGGTTAGAAGATCATCCTCTGAGCCATAGGTTAATGAAGCAACTTCTTTCATCAGACAAAGTAGCTAAATCCCTTATTAAAAGAAAGTGACAATCTAAAAGGCCTTGTGTGAGGTATCCCCATGCCCTGATTCCAATAGTCAAACAAAGGCACAAGCTGATAGCAATATCACCAGTTTGGAACCTAATGAGCTTAAACAAAAACAACCATGTGTGTCTTTTTAGTACACGTCAAAGAGACCATTGAAGCATGTCTGACCTTCTTAAAAGACAAACTGCAGACCTTGGAGACAAAGGTCGCAGATCTAATCAACCTGCACACATCGGCCTCAGCAACTGGCCATGTTGCAACATCATGTTTTACCCTTAGGGATGCATGTGTTCAATTGGCCACAGTCCTTAGGGGAAGGGCACTTATCTCCAAAGTCTACTGGGGCGGCACCATGTTTACCTGATGATGCAGGTAGAAACACCCTTCAGAATCCCTTTCGACTTTCTGTTGAGAGCAGGAATCATTGTAACCCTCTTTGAGATCCTTGCTCAGCCCCAGCAGGAAGGGCTGATTGCAATGAAAGGATGGGGAGTTCCACTAGTTTAAATCTCTCCCCTGTGTGCTGTCCATATGTTGCTATATTTACTAATGTTCTATGTTTGCCACCCCCTGTTGAGGAATCCATGGCCTAACTCAAGAACAAGGCTTGTTATTGGTTTTCTCTGAATTTGGTTTTTTGTTCAGTAGAGGTTAATGATATCTTATTTGTCAGAGGGATTGGTTGGATTGGCCATCAGTTGAAACAGTTAAAAGGGGACTGAGTGGTTATTAACTGCTGCTACCCTGAATTGGCCAAACGTCTGATTTCCACCTCCAAATTTCAGGGCTGAAAACAAGAAATTGTTTTTGATTGTCAGGAAGGCCCCTAGAGAATAAATTCTGGTGGCTGCTGCTAACCGTTATTATAAACCGGCCATTAAAGTGAGGAAGGGGCATATTGAAATGGAAATTTATGCTAATTTGGTGGAGGTCTGCAAATTGAAAGATGCCTTGGCTTTTTCGAACATTGTGAACAAAGGGAGTCTTTATGCAGCACCCTCAGAGGGTCACTATCCCTCCTGGTTGATGGTATAATCACTTCAGTAGCATTCATTCACATAGGGGTGATTCAGGAAATGAGCGTAAGTGTGTCCCCATCTGCCTCTGGAGATTAAATTCAACTTAGAAGAAGTGGAACTAGCTATTGAGCAAGGTCTATCAAAGAAAGCACCTTATATAGAGAATGTTCTATAACATTCTATTAAGAGAATGTTCTCCTCTTGACCCCCGTTATTAACAATGTCTTAAACTCAGCTGCTATAGAGGGTATACCTGACTCATGGAAATCGACCTGTATTGCCCCCATTTTTTAAAAAGGGAACAAAAAAATGATCTGAGTTGTTACAGACCTCTATCTCTGTTGGACACTGTTGTCAAGATTTTAAGGCATTTTATTTTTCACAGAATTGAAGCATGGGCTGTAGACGACGACATACTCAGCTTTGCATAGAGTGGGTTTCGAGAGGGCCATGGAACTCTTGAGCAATGTTTAAATCTAAATCTAATTACTGGGAAGAACACGATTGCCAAACAGGGAACATTCATGGATCTTAGCTACACCTTGGATTGGGTGAACCACAATAGACTCTGGAGAATGTTGGCTGAGATGGGTCTATCTAATTCGATTATTGATTTCTTAAGGATTCTCCATGAGGGTGTCAATGCGTTGGTTAGGCACGGTATGGAGTGTGAATGTACCAACTCATTTCCCCTTCACAGTGGTGTGAGACACGGGTGTGTTTTGGCCCCAATTTTGTTTCTTTTATGTATTGGTGGCTTTAGTATCCCAGTACTTTGACACCGACATTGACCTCCCGATTGTAAATGGCAAACAGGTGCAGTGTCTTCTATATGCTGATGACATGGTCCCGTTTGCACAGACAGGGAATTGCTAAAGGTGCCTCATTAATTTCTTTGTAAGGTATATGGATGATTTAGACCTGGATGTAAGTATAACTAAAACTAATGATATGGTCTAAGGCAGGCCAGCACGGAAAGCTGGGCCTATGTTGATGGTAAAGGGGAAGTCTATTAACCAAGGTAAGGAGTTGTCATATCTGGGGGTCACCTTTGACTCTAGGGGAAGCTGGCTACCAAGCCTTTCAAGAGAAGCTCCAGCTATAACTCCTCAGCAGGGGGCGTCTTTGAGCTGGCATTTAGAGTAAGAAACAAACCATTGTTAACCCTGTTGGAGATGTTTAAACTTCAATGTCTCCCTATTTTAACTTTTGGGGCACCTATATGGGGTTATTGTGACTGTAGTAACCTAAAGCAGGAGGAAAATAGATTCTGCAAATGCCTACTGGCGGTTGGCCTAGGAACTCTGCATTTTTTTCTACATGAAGAACTTGGTCTACGCTATGCTGTAGATCATATGAAGCTTGCACCATTACTATTGTGGCTATCTGCCTAGGGCAGAAATCACAAAGAATTTAACAGGGAGGTGATCTCTGACTGCCTGTCTTGTAGTCAGGGCCATAAACCCCCCTGGATAAGTTATGCCAAGAACACTACAAAAAGGTTGGGTAGGCCAGAACTGTTTTCATCCCTGCACATGCTGCCTAAAGGAGTGGCCAATCGGGCTAAGAAAGAATATATCAGACTAGCAAGTGAGGACCGAGGGATGAGGGAACTTGTTAAGCTCTCTGTGAGATCATATTTAATGTACAGGACTTGCCAGAACATTCAACCCTACCTTTCTCAAGTTGAAGATGTCTGAGAAACGGCATGTTAGACCAGGTTTCAAATGGATTCTATTAGGGCTAATCAATGTTTTCCCTTAGGTCAGTTTAATCCTAATTGCCTCATGACATGCCCTTGCGAAAAAAATTCTGACAAACTTTAATACATTTTACCCCTTTCTGCAAGTGTCATGCACCCTTTAGGTGAAGATACTTACTGCCACTTTAAAAAACTTCTAGATTCTGGCAATGCAGAGCTGCTTTTCATTACTTATGTATGGCCGATTAGCCTGTTTTGTGGTCTGCAGTTGGGGCCTTTTTAAAAAATGCACTACGATGGCGTATTTTTGTAAACGTGTGCAGGGGTTTTTATGTTTATGCTGGTTTTTTGAAGTGTGTGTCTTAGTTTGTCCTTTTATGATTCATTGATTGATTGATAAATCACGTTGTATGATCGTGTTTCAATGATGCTCTTTTGTAATTTTCCTTGATTTTTTAATGGATTTTATACTATGTATTTTTTTTATGATTATACATTTAGAATGAAATAAAAACTAAATTCCCCCCCCCCAAAAATTAAATTATGAAATTAAATCTTAAAAGTATACATAATATAATATTGAAAAAGTAAATCAATTAATAAATTAAGAAAACATTTAAAATATGTCTCACCCTATCAACCTAAAATTGCATGAAACATTAAAACAAATTAAATGAATAAAATAAAAAAGTAAAACACAAATTATTTAAAATATACTAAACCTATAAACATATTTATTAAACAAAAAACGAAATGTAATTTAATTAGGTATTACCCACATTTTCAAATCAATTAAATAATTAAGACAATCACTTGATTGACTAATTAACAAGTAAAAATTGCATTGCCATATTGGTAAAATTAGCTATTAAATAACAAAAGGATGCCTAAATAGTTACCCAATTAAAATTAAAATGTATTAAAAAAGTTATAATTAAAAACAAATCCAATACTTCCTTTCCTATTGCATTTAAAAAAAAATAGAAAATTACACTGAAAATAATTGAACATAAGTAGTATTAAAATACTAACAATACATAAACTAATAAAACTCAATTAAATAATTAAACAACATGACGTACAATTTAATTTTATAAAAATAGTGCAACTGACCTAAAAAACATTACCTTCTATATTTTAAACCACAATATTCTTGACAGCACAATATTTTGACCAAATATTTTGTCCAATATTTCTTAAGTGGTAGTTATGGTTAGACTTGGCATCCTTGACGTGGTCTCCCCTAACCTTTTGCCTCTGTTTCCCAGGTTGTTGATTTGTGCTGGACTCAGTTTTTTCTGTTTTTGATACTCTGTACACTTTACCACTGCTAACCAGTGCTAAAAGTGCAAGTGCTCTTATCTAAAATGTATGTGTAATTAGCTTATCCATGATTGGCATATTTGATTTACTAGTAAGTCCCTAGTAAAGGGCACTATAGGTGCCCAGGGCCTGTAAATCAAAGCTACTAATGGGCCTGCAGCACTGGTTGTGTCACCCACAGAAGTAGCCCTGTACACATGGCTCGGACGTGCCACTGCAACATCTGTGTGTGCAGTTTTAAACTGCCAATTCGACTTGGCAAGTGTATACACTTGCCAGGCCTAAACCTTCTTTTTCTATACATGTAAAGCACCCCTAAGGTAGGCCCTAGATAGCCTCATGGGCAGGGTGCAGTGTTTGTTAAAGGTGGGACATGTACTGATGTGTGTTACATGACCTAACAGTGAAATACTATTAAATTCAGTCTTCACTGTTGCAAGGCCTATCTCTCATAGGTTAACATGGGGGCTGCCTTTAAATATTATTAAAGTTCAAATTCCCTTTGAAAGCAGATAGAAATATGGAGTTTAAGTTCTCTGAACTCACAATTTAAAAGTACATCTTTTAGTGAAGTTAGTTTTTAGATTGTTTATTTGAAAATGGCACTTTTAGAAAGTAGGCATTTTCTTGCTCAAACCATTCTATGACTCTGCCTGTTTGTGGATTCCCTGTCTGGGTCAGTTTGACAGTTGGGCTGTTTGCACCTCTCCTCTAGACAGTGACACAAAGGGAGCTGGGGTGCAGCCTACATATCCCGATGAGCCATCAGTGCTAGGAGGGGTGGGAGGAGTGGTTACCTACATCAGAAAGGGCTGTGCCTGCCCTCACACAATGCAGTCTCCAACCCCCTGGTGTGTGTCTGGGGCCCGGCCTGGGCAAGGCAGGATCTTGTAAACAACAGATACTTTCCTCTGAAGTAGGCCTACTTCAAAGGCAGAAAGAAGTATAAGTGTTGGACCCAAAACCCCTGAAAATCAGATCACTTCTGGAGCCAAGAGGAACCTCTGCCAAGGAGAAGAGCTGAAGAGCTGAGAAGATCTGCTGTGACTGTGATTGTGACTGTGCTTTGTTGGGCTATCCTGCAGTTGCTGCTTTTGCCTGTGAAAGGAGGCAAAGACTGAACTTTGTTGTGCAGGGCTTGAACTGAGCTTGCCTGTTTTCAAGTCTCAGGGCCATCAAAGACTTCCTCTGCTAAGAACTGGACTCTGCTAAGATTCCTGCCCTACCAAGTGAAGTCCTATCCAGTCCCATGGCACTTGAAAGGTGATGTTGGCAGATAAGAGCTGAAACTCCATGCCCAGAATGCCGTGTGGGGAAAGTTACGATGCACCATCTGCATCATGTATTATAAATGATGCACCACCAGCCACAAAGCTAAAATCTACACTCCACATGCATTGTGGCTGGGAGATCGATGCATCGTGGCTAGAGAAATGACATGCAATACCAGCTTGCGGCTGCTGATAATGATGCAAACCCCACGCAGTGCAGTTGTTTATCACCTTGTGGCAGGATTTTCCATGCATCGTCCCTGAGCGTCAAAGTCAACCCAACTCTGTGCCTATCCAAGGTGCCCCGTCTGGAATTCAATGCATCACTCGCTTGGGAGGTAGAAGAAACAATGCATCACCGATCTGACCAGAGAAGAAAAGGATGCACGGCCTCCATTGCGAGGAAGGAATCACCGCATCACCTGTGCAGCTTTATTTTTTATGCTCACCAGATACTTTGTGTAACAGCATTCTCAGTTTTTCTTACGATTAAGACTCTTATTCTTCTGAAAATTCATATCTTAACTTGTGTATGTTAGATTTTTGTTGTTTTGGTCTTGTTTGATTTAGATAAATATTACCTAGTTTTCTAAACTGATGTGGTGTCCATTTTATAGTGTTTCACTGTGTGTGTAGGTACCAATACTTTACACATTGCTTTTGAAGTTAAGCCTACCTGCTCATGCCAAGCTACCCCAAGAGGTGAGCGGGGGTTAACTGAGGGTGATTCTCCTTTACCCTGAATAGAGTGAGGGTCCTTGCTTGGAAAGGGGGTAACCTGACTGCCAACCAAAGACCCCATTGAAACAGTAAGTATTTTCTATTTCTCCATTTTCAAACTACTTGAGGGCTGTAAGGGGAAGAGGTGTGGAACACATAAATGGATAAAACTGTACATTTCTGAAAAGTAGACAGAATCCAGAGTTCATCAAGAGGTCATATATGTAAATCGATCATTCAGTTCCCAAAGGAACTAATTGTTGGAGTCAAAAACTAATTAAAGAAAGTAGTAAAAAATAGAAATGGGTGACAGTGTTTTCCACTATACTTTTTTTGCCTTAATGTTCAATCTACAAAAGTAATACTCTGCTACATCCAATAGATTCTTTTGGATCACAAGGATTTACATTGTTTGTTGGTTGTCCAAAAACATGTGATAACCAGAGCCATTGACTGAACTGTCACCTCTAATTATTTTAATTATGTACTCATCATGCATCATAAGGTCAAATCTGATTAATAAAAACTCAATATGAATAAAAGAAATGCATTTTTAAATGTACCCCAGAGTTTCGCAATAGTGGTTATTCGTAGTACACTGAATTTAGGGTTAGCCAGTTGGTATTTAA
Organism: Pleurodeles waltl; assembly: GCF_031143425.1. Classification (NCBI taxonomy): domain Eukaryota; kingdom Metazoa; phylum Chordata; class Amphibia; order Caudata; family Salamandridae; genus Pleurodeles; species Pleurodeles waltl. The sequence goes on from NC_090447.1 coordinate 297,961,351, forward strand.
AAAAATGTTTTTGTAATCACACTGAGTTACATTTGGGGATCAGAATTAGGAGGAATACCATAGATAATAACAAATGTCAACTAGTTTGTGTTTCTATACTTTTACTGATGAAAACAGCACCCTACATGTGTAGGAGCACATGTTGCCCATGAAAGACCACTAAATGCAACATGGACACATAAATATTTTTTATTTGGCATTCAAACCTTCTGAGAATGTGGTTAGCTGTGGTATTTCAGCCCAGGGTCAGTCGACATCTAAGGAAAACTACCAACCTCAGACATTTCTGAATATTTGACACCAGTTCAGGGTGATGCAGCTGACATGGTGTCCTTCACTTTTTCTTGCCCAGAATGCTGTACAAACATTAAACTTAAGCTTAACAAGCATAACGTGCTCACATTTCTTGAGGTAGAATTCTAGAAACTCTGAGGATCAACAAAAGTCCTACCAAGCAGTATTATCACACTTCCTTCAACAGAACTGCTACACCACTTGAACTTGTGACGTTACATCCACAAAAAGCAGTCCAAAATGCAAATAGTTACATCCAGATTTTTCCTTTGAATTTCAGTCTTTCTAGGATGTGTGTAGCTGTGGTATTTGAGCCAGTCAGCATGTAGGTTAACCTATCATCTCAGACATTTCTGTAAACTAGACACTTTGGCTAAACCTGCAAGCATCAGACTTTAGTAAGAATAACAGTTTTTTTCTCACGCTGTGAGAGAAATTTCTGAGCTCTGCAGAGATCAACAAACATTTTACCAACCAGCATTCCCACACGTCTTAAAAACATCATCCTACATCTGTGGGTGGTGCTATTGTACTGGACAGGAAACTGTCAAAACCTGGACCTTATGAAGTAATGAATTATTCATGTAGTTTTCATATATCACCATTCATACTTTTTAAACCCAACTATCCCTGATCTATAGTGGAGTTTCTGACTCTACCCCTCTACCGGGTTTAGCAGAATAGGAGTAAATATCCCAATCTGCCACCTGGGTTCACAAAGTCTGTTTAGGCTTTAGGGGTAGGTGATGCTGCCTGATTCCATAATGGGCCCCTCATCACAATCATTTTTCAAATATGTTTTTGGTTTCTAGTGTGCTTTCTGCCCCCACCACCAGGGATAGCAGTTTGGAGTTAGATCCCTCAGACTTTATCCTTGGAGGGCATTTAGACTGTTAGGACTTTCAGGGGTGAGGGCATGCAGCCACTTGCCCGGATGGACCGGCCTCCATTCTTAACACCTACGAGGTAGTGGGAGAAATGCTTGCAATTTTTTGGGACCACTGGCAACCACCCTGGGTATCATTCCAAACCATCAGGTTTTTCCCACTGTGCCACCGTAGACAGAGGTTGGTTTCTTCTTATACAAATCACTACTGTCTCTTCTCCTCAGGTAAACAATTCATCTTGAACTTTGAGATGAGGCCCTCTCTAAAAGGAAGCATAAGCCATCTCAGACTGCCGTTAGCCTTAGGTCACATCAGTGAGTTATAGCCTGGACTCTCTGGTATTGTGAGCAAGGGCCAAACCCTTTTCTACTTAGAATGATGCATCAAACCAATCAAAAGGAATGGCAGGTAGGCTTGCAAATAGACTAAACCACTGACAAACACTGTGGGGAACATTCCAACCCATACGTTTTGCTGACATTGCCACTTTAGATGGGTGCCCACTTTAAGCAACTTAGTAATAATCCTGCTTCTCATGGGAACAATCCATCGCAAACTGACAGGCAAAGCCTCCTTCAGAAGGGTACTCAAACATCCCTAGATCAGTTTTGACCACTCTCGTTTGTACTTTCTGACCCCCACACAGCGAAGGGAAAATTGGAGGAAAATTCCCCAATCTGCCCTCTGGGAGGCTGAAAGGTGGTTTGGGCTTTAGGGGAAGAATGTGTGCCCAATACCAGGATGGGATTCCCACCCCTAATTAAAAAAGAAAATCCATCCATAGCATTTAGCATGCTTTCTGTCCCCCTTCCAACCGATGATGGTAGATAGAGGGTAAATCTCCCAGTATGCTGAGGCTGTACAAAAACTGTTTGTGTTTTCATGGGTGTGAAACTGATGTCAGGATGGGTTGTCAACGCCATTCATATTTCATTAAATAAAATATATTTATCCTTGGAGGGTGAGTGGAGATTAGGGGGATAGAAAGACTGTTTGAGTTTTAAGAAATTGGCAGTGCTACCTTATTACATGATAAGCAGAGCCCCACCCTGATCTTTTATATTTTCACCAATCTATTCTGTGGTCGAGTGGGCTTTCTGACGTTTGTGGGGTAGATTAGGAAGAGCCTTACCCCCAATATGCTTACCACCAAGGAGGTTTTTATGGAGTGTGCAGCCCTTAGGCATTGAGAATATTTCGCCCTACCAAATATCGCAACAGTCTTTCTGCCTTTCTGCCCCCTGAGATGCTTATGTTGAGGGTAAAATTTCAATTTACCACCAAGGGGACAGAAAGACAGTTGTAGAATTTGTCTAGGGAAGCAATTGGACATTTCTGGGGTGTACTCCCTCCCTTACAGACTCCCCGGTTGTCCAGTGGGTAGATTCCTACTTGCAGATTGCCCTTTTGTGGTGATACCCAAGCAGTGGTCCACTGGATATAGGTAACATTTACAGGGGACATTCTGCATTACCAATAGCACCTCACCCATTGTGATCAATGCTTGGGGAGCTGAGCTGTGCTTTCTAGCAGTAGGCACAATGAAAGTAGGAGCCAAGGAACTCCACCTACACTATCAAGAGTGATGATGCCAGCACAACATGCACACAGGACGTGATAAGGATGTGATCGTAACATTCTTTGCACTGTGAAGGTCGTGAAGAGGATGTGAACATCGTGGTCTGTGCACTAAAGGGGTTAAACCATCAGCATTATGTTTTCCCAGAACATCTACCTCTTTGGTCTCTTTGTGCACCCTTGCACACTGTGTTATTTGTTGGCACATTCACATATATTATTGTTGCAAACCTCCATCAGCATAAGCCTGAATATATAATGCAAAATATTGAGACATTTCCATTTTTAAACATATGTATCAATATTTTGTTGCATTCCCCAAATGGACAAAAATTAATCACATAACTCAAATCAAGGACATGTTGCCCTGACTATCTGGACCCTGTGAATATATTGTTTTTCCTAGTGAATGTAGACAGAAGAATTTTGTAATATTAGCTTAGATCACTAAATTGTGGCATACTCATCATTTAGGGTGTCCTTTTCATTTAATTAGTGATATCAAAGTCAGGAACATCCTGAAAATATATGAACTATGTGCCCTATTCACAAAGGTAAATTCAGTTATAAACAAATGTTTATGACTGAGTTTGCCTTTTTATACCTGCCAAAACGTACAAAGGGATCCCATGCAGCTGTAAGCTCATTTACAAGTATTGAGATTTCTGCAACAATTGAAAAGAAAGTCAAAAACCCATTCAGTTGGTGGGAAGCGGACATTTTAAGGCATGATTTTCTGTGGATGTTTAGCAATGCCTGCAAGCATGTATGTTTGAGGACTCCTCCAAATTCCAACCTGAGTTTTTCCCACCCTGAAAATGGTCTGATTTACTACAGTATAGCGCTGTAGTAGCTTCCTTTCCAGAGTAAGAAGGACAACGAATCACCCTTGGATTTGGTAGAGGTGATATTGAAGGGCTTTCTGCATGGGAAACAATATTTTCCCAGAAGAAACAAAATGTGCACTTACAGAGTGGATACTATTTCCTCTGTGCTGATTCTCCACTATGGAGTACTTTACATTGCAGGAATTACAGCCTACTGAAATAATCACCTAACTGTTCAAGTAGTGAGGCTAGAAACCCACAGCTGGTTATATTTCTAGTTACAGCCCTGAAATGTTGGTAAATAGCAAAGATAGGATTTTTTACTAATTCTGCACAACATAAGGATACTAGTGCAAGAAACCAGAAATGCCTTGCCTTGTCTGGTTGGCTTGGATAATGCAATAAACATGGTGTTTGCCAGGTTTTCAAGAATTTTGTAATTCCCTTGCACATGAATATATATTTACGAATGTTTGTCCCACAACTGTGCTATTCTGGGTCTCCTGGGTGTACATATCAGACATATGGCAGTTTTCAATGGGTTTAGGATGACCAGGGCTAATACCTGGGTGCAATGCATTTGTTCACTTTGGAAATTAACTGAAATCAAAATGCTTATTTATGGTACCAGTCGTTTGGTCACAAAACCGAGCCATATGGAAACACACCATAATCATAAGCTTGTTACATCTAAACACCTTAAGGTTTCTAGCATTGGTTGCCATACCTTCTTCAACCTGATTATCTGACTGGAAGAATGCTCTAGATAACATTTGTCAGATTATTTTCAAAAACATGTGTTCCCTCCTGTCTTCTGAACATACATAATACCCGTCAAGCCCTGACACTCATTTGTATTCTCCTGGGTCTCCTGCATATGGAGATACCAGACATGTATAGGTTTAAAATGAGTTCAGGGTAGCCTTAGTCAATATACTTGATGCAGTGCATTCGAAAATTCAGAAAGCAACTGATAGATAAATATCAGTTTAAAGTACCTAATTTTCGTCACAGTCATCACTCTGAGGCTGTATAGAAATAAAGTACATTCATATATTTTTAGCATTTACATATCATAAGGTTTCTTTCACTAGGTTCCACATCTTCCTCACCCTGATTAGCTGAAGAGCTTACACACTGTGCATAACATTTGTTTCACCTTCTAGACATTATTTTCCTGTATCTGATAGCTCCCTCCCATTTCCCTTGCTCAAGAATATATATCTTCCAATGGTGACACATTGTATTCCACAGATTCTTCTAAATGTGGAGATATCAAACATATATGGGATTTCCATGGCTTCCAGGTGTCTCTACACGATAAACTGAGTGCAGTGCATTTAGGAAATGTGAAGGTAAGGGGAAGGGATAAGCAATGGGCCATGTGGAAACAAAAGTATGCATTTTAAAAATCTACACATCCTAAGGGTTCTTTTGCTGAGTTCCAAACCTCCCTCGTTTGGTTGGTTTGTAGGACAAAGGTTGACATAATGAAGCTTGACCGACATCTGTATTTTTCTCTGTTTCTTGAGCATGGTGGTGACAGGCATGTGTGTTTTTTTCAACTGTATTGAGCAGTGATTCTGCTACATACTAGGGAATGTTTTTGATGGTGGAGCTTCCACAGGGGCTCTCTGCAGGAACAGGACAGGGAAAGCAGGACTTCCGAACTGGACTAGCTGGCACACAGAGGAACCTACCAAACTTAGACATTTGTGAAAACTAGAGAATCAGAGGAATCCACAGTTATGGGGTTATGTGACTTCGAACACGTATGTGTTTACCCTGTATCCCCTAATATTATCAAAGCAGTATTGTAAAAACATATGTTTTCAACCTTCTGTTTCAGAAAACTCCAGAACGTTTGCCAAAAGTATTACCATCCAACATTCCATAACTTCTCTCAATAAATAAGATACTGTGCACATGCTGGGGAGCTGGTTGCACAGGACAGGAAAAAGCACAAATGTTGACCATATGAATAGCACATTGACACTACATTAATGTAATTTGATCTCTGTTTTGACATTTTCCTGTCCGTTGCTACAGTACCACCACCACCAGTGAGGTATTATTTTTATTGGTAGAAGGATAATAATGCTGCATGATGGGGCATTTTTTGTCCAGCGCAAACTCCAAAACTTTTTTGTTCCAAAGATGAGGAAACATTGGCCCTCATTACAACCTGGCGGTAAAGTCCGCTGACCGCCGTGCCCTACGGCCGCCAACATACTGTGTCCGCGGCGGAAATCCGCTACTGGTATTATGACCCACACTTAGAAATCCTCCACAATACAGACACCCACACAAGTCCGCCACACCAAAGGTCAGTGATAAATTGGTGGTACCAAAACCCGCACCGTCACGCCAACAGGAATATGCCCACTCTATCACGACCCACGTATCAATGTGGTAGTCATTCAACCGCGATAAACCACTGGCGGTACACACCGTTGCGCTCAAAATACACACACATTTACAAAACACAACCACATTGGACAATTCAAAATATACACACCTGATACACACACCACACCCACACACCCATTCCAATATAAAACACACATCCACATTACCCACAACCCCTTACAACGAAATTTTTGGAAGAAGCAGAGAGAGAGAAAAGCGAAGACAACACCAGCATCCAGAGGCACACAACACCATCACCCATACACCATCCACTCACAAAACACCACACACCCCAAAACATCACATCACACATCACCTCACACATCACTCACACCACATCATGGCACCTCAAAGACACCCCATGTTTTCTGAGGAGGAGCTCAGGGTCATGGTGGAGGAAGTCATCCGGGTAGAGCCACAGCTATTCGGATCACAGGTGCAGCAGACATCCATTGCTAGGAAGATGGAGAATTGTTGACAGGGTCAACGCAGAAGGACAGCATCCAAGAACACGGGATGACATCAGGAAGAGGTGGAACAACCTAGGGGGGGAGGTACGTTCCGTGGTATCCAGACATCAGGTAGCCGTACAGAGGACTGGCAGTGGATCCCCACCTCCTCCCCCACAACTAACAACATGGGAGGAGCGAGTCTTGGCGATCATGCATCCTGAGGGCCTCGCAGAAGTAGCAGGAGGACTGGACTCTGGTAAGTCATATCTTTACTATTATATCCCCCCAACGTCACCGGACAGGAGGTGCCAGCCATATCCAGTCCCCCCACAGAAGAGGCCCACAGTGACGACAGCAGCTCTGCACGCCTGGATCTAGATGACCAGCCCGGCACATCAGGGACCTCTGGACAGTCGGTTCTCCTGCCACTGTCCCAAACCACCACAGAACCTCCCCCTCAGGAAACACCACCACAGCACCCACCCAGTGGGCCCGTGCCACTGTCCCCAGGACACGTCAGTCAGCAGTGTGTCCACCACTACAGGGACCCCTGGCAACGCCACAAACACAGGACAATCAGGGACCTGGGGTCAGTGACAGTGGGTGCACGGTTCAGGTGACAGAGGCACAGGATAACAGGGAAGCTGGGAGGCCTGTTGTGTGACAGGGGGAGGACAGGCCCAAGGAACCCACTCTCCACGAAGCACTCTCAAACATAATGGGAGCATACCACCATTCCCAGGAGACCATGGGCACGGTACTGGCCAAGTTTCAGGAGACCCAGCGGCTGCAGGAGGGACAGTACCTGGGATCATGGAGGACTTGAAGTCCATTAACACCATGCGGGTCACCATTGCAGGGGTGCTGGCTGACATGGCCAACATCATGAGGGAGACAGTGGCATACCACCGGCCCCCTGACACCAGCCCAAACGATGAACAGCCCTCCACGTCCGCCGGTAGCGTGTGGACAGGAGGTCCCACCACAGGACCAACAGGCCACCAGAACCCCATCCCCTGCAGAAGGAGAACCAACACGCAAACAGTCCCTGCAAACCAGGCAGAAGACAGAGAACATTGCCAAGACCCCCGCCAGGAAATAAGACTCTCCTTATTGTAACCCTTCTGTCCCACTATGTCACCCTGTCCACCTTGAACTGCCATTGCTCCACTTCCTATGCACCCTTGGAAAATGCACCTGTGATACCAATAGACTGGACTCTATCCTGGATATTCCTCCACCACCACCCCAGCCCCTTCCACATACCCCCATACACATTAGCCCATAAATAAACACCCTTGAATCACAAAACAATCTGGAGTCAGTCTGTACTTTCACAAATGTATAATTACAACTTCTTCGACAAATATCAATGTTAATGTTAATTTGCACATACCAATGTATGACAGTTGTTGGGCAGCAGTCAACATAGCAGAATGAGGTTAAGAGGCTGACTTATACAATGTCCTACAGTAGTCAGATATGAGATGAGCAGTGCCAGCCTCTTACCAGTGTCTCACTGGAAGTATTGCATGATGATGTTGTTACGGTTGTCAATATCTTCTTCCTCTGCCTCCTCTTCCTCACTGTCCACAGGCTCCACAGCTGCCACAATACCATCATCAGGCCCATCCTCCTACAGAAAAGGCACCTGGCGTCGCAAAGCCAGGTTGTGCAACGTGCAGCATTCCACGATTATCTGGCACACCTTCTTCGGTGAGTAGTATAGAGAGCCACTGGTTAGATGGAGGCACCGGAATCTGGCCTTCAGGAGGCCGAAAGTCCACTCAATAATACGCCTAGTTCGCCCATGTGCCTCATTGTAGCATTCCTCTACCCTTGTCCTGGCATTCCTCACTGGGGTCAGTAGCCATGAGAGGCTGGGGTAACCAGAGTCACCTGCAAATGTTGAGGGAACTCTGTTAGACACACACTAACCCTTAGGGACTACCCCATACTCGGACACCTATTCATACTGTGTGGGGACCTTGGGCTCACCTATTAGCCACACCCGGTGCCTCTGGAGTTGGCCCATCACATAAGGGATGCTGCTATTTCTCAAAATGTAAGCGTCATGCACAGAGCTGGGATACTTGGCATTCACATGGGAGATGTACTGGTCCGCCAAACACACCATCTGCACATTCATCGAATGGTAGCTTTTTTGATTTCTGTACACCTGTTCATTTCTGCAGGGGGGGACAAATGCCACATGTGTACCATCAATGGCACCAATGATGTTGGGGATATGTCCCAGGGCATAGAAGTCAGCTTTCACTGTGGCCAAATCCTCCACCTGGGGGAATACAATGTAGCTGCGCATGTGTTGCAGCAGGGCAGGCAACACTCTGTTCCACACGTTGGAGAGCATTGGCTGAGACATCCCTGATGCCATGGCCACTGTAGTTTGAAATGAGCCACTTGCCAGGAAATGGAGCACTGACAGGACCTGCACTAGAGGGGGTATTCCTGTGGGATGGTGGATAGCTGACATCAGGTCAGGCTCCAATTGGGCACACAGTTCTTGGATTGTGGCTTGATCAAGTCTGTAGGTGATAATGATGTGTCTGTCTTCCATTGCTGACAGGTCCACAAGGGGTCTGTACACCGGAGGATGACGCCATCTCATCATCTGCCCTAGCGGATGTGCCCTATGGAGGAGAATGGTGAGCTGAGGGTCATGTAACACATAGGTTGCACAAGTGTTTTTGCTGTAATGTGAGTAAATCCGTGTGTGGCGTTGTCTGTCCGTATTTTTGCCCAAATGTGCTGTGACACAGTTAGGTGCCATGCCATGTGCCACCCTAAAATGGCGTCTGCCTGACCTGTAAGGAGGGACAAGGGGAAATGAGGTAACTGCGCTGGCGTTGTGCTGCGTCGCGGTAGGTGGTCGAAGACTGACGCGCAATTCAGCATTGGTTATCATTGGGCCCTATGGGTTTCAGGAGCCAATGACGATGTACGCCACCGCAGACTTGACCACCATTTTCTATCTGTTCACTCACTTAATACCTGACCTTCAACAGGAGAGGACCTACACTGCAAGTGCTGCTGTGACCTGTGTCTGGAAGTGACAATGGTTCAAGTGTCTGGGGAAAGGGCCCCTGCCTTCACTTCGGAGGAGTTGAAGAGACTAGTGGATGGGTTCCTCCCCCAGTACACGTTACACTACGGTCCTCCAGACAAACAGGTGAGTACACTGTGAGCATGATGCGTGGGCCATGAATGTATGGAGTGGTGTGGATGGAAGATACATGTGGGGGTGGGGGCTGAGGCCTGCATGTGAGGATGGTGAGTGTATGTGTGTCAGAGCATGGGTGGGAACTGGGTGGCATTGAGTATGACGAACCGGACGGGGGAATAATTTCCTTTCATCCTATATCTTTCCTCTAGGTTAGCGCCCACCAGCAGAAGGGTATTTGGCCTGCCATCACCAAGGAAGTGCACACCCTGGGGGTCTATCATAGACAGAGCACCCACTGCCACAAGAGATGGGAGGACCTGTGCTGCTGGAGCAAGAAGACGCAGAGGCCCAGCTGGGGATGGTCTCCCAACGTGGAAGGGGTGCCCGTCGCACCATGACCCCCCTGATGTTCCGGATCCTGGCGGCGGCATATCCGGAGTTGGATGGGTGCTTGAGGGCATCACAGCAGCCACAAGGGGGTGAGTACAGTCTCATTCAACTGACTCTGAGCACTTTACGAGGTGTCTGGGTGGGAGAAGCTGGCTGGGGGTTCCCCTAGGCCAGGGCGAACTTGGTAGGGTAGGTCCCTTGTTAGGCAGGCTCTGTGGCACTCCAACACCAATAGTGGTAGTGGGCATCTACAACTAGTCAGCCTCCTGTGGGTTCCAGGTGCAGCAATTGGTGTTAGGCATAGTCCCCCATGGGCAGGTGATTTTCCTACTAACTGCTAGTGCATTGCCTGGTGCATAGGGATGCTGTCTGGGTGTTGTGTCCGCCAACAGAAGTGGTGTTGCTGGCATTGACCCTGTGTCTCCTCTGTCTTCCCCCCCTTCTTGTTTTGTCACCCTTTCCTTGTGTGCATTAGCATCATCTAGCGGAGGAGCAGAGGCACCAGAGACGGAGGGAGCTGCATCCCACATGGCCCAGGAGGGTGAATCCACCGACAGTGAGGGCACCAGTGGGATGGAGGCGAGGGGAGCTACATGACGGGGACAGGAGGGGACACCAGCGACAGCGACTCCTCCTCTGATGAGAGCTCCTTTGCGGTGGTGGCCACCTCTGTGCCCACTGCAACAACAGGTACAGCCCCCACCCCTCCTACCAGCACCGCCCTCCCTGCAGCCCCTCAGCAAGTTTCCCGTGCCCGCTCACCCAGGAGGCTGGGCATCTCCTTCGCCCCAGGCACCACAGGCCCTGCCCCAGTCAGCCCTACTGCCCTCAGTGAGGAGGCTATTGACCTCCTGAGATCCCTCACTGTTGGGCAGTCGAACCATTTTGAATGCCATCCAGGGTGTTGAGAGGCATTTGCAGCAAACAAATGCATACCTGGAGGGCATTCATTTTGGTGTGGCGGCCCAACAGAGAGCATTTCAGGCTCTGGCCTCAGCACTAATGGCAGCCATTGTCCCTGTGTCCAGCCTCCCCCCTCCAACTTCCACTACCCAGACCCAATCCCCTCTACCTCAGCCTATCCCAAGCACACCATCAGACCAGCATGCACACACCTCAACACACAAGGGTGGCTCAGGCAAACATAAGCACCACACATCCCACAGGCACTCACACAAGCACCATACCCATGCAGACACACCAACATCAACTGCCTCAGCTGTGTCCCCCTCCTCCACATCCTCCACCTCCCTCCCTGTCTCATCTCCACTCACACCTAAATGCACTACATCCTCAGCCACTACCTCCATCACCAGCACGCCCATCACTACACACTGATCACGTGCAATCACCACCCCCACTGCCATTCAAATTTCCCCTGTGTCCTCTCCCAGTTTTTCTGTGAGCCCTCCTCCCAAAGTACACAAACGCCGGCACACACCCACTCAACAGCCATCCACCTCACAACAGCCTCCAACCCATGCACCTTCACCCAAACTCAGCAGACGTACACCTCCTACAACCACTACCTCTTCCTCCACTCCCAAACCCCCTACATCTTCCCGTCCCAGTGTGTCCAAAAATTTTTACCTAGCTAACCTGGAGCTCTTCCCTACACCTCCCCCCTGTCCTTCTCCTAGGGCCAGGATGTCTAGATCCCAGCCCAGCACCTCAACCACCAAATCTACATCCGCTGTGGTCCCTGCTACTCCAGTACAGTCAAAGGGGGCACCCGTTAGAGCTGCCAGTGTGCCATCGACAGAAAAGAAGGACCACCCTATTCCACCACCTGCAAAGCTCAAAAAGGGACCGGCTTCAAGCAGGGGACAGTCACACCACACACCCAGCAAGGCCTCGCACAAACACAGAGTGGACAGTGCCAAGGTCCCTGCAGCGGCTGTCAGGATGGGGAAGGGCCACAAGCCAAAGGGCACATCACCTCTGGGCACGATGTCACCTGTGGAGGGGCTGGTGACCACCAAATCATCAGGGATGGCAGCCACATGCACCCCAGTCACCACCGCCGCTCAGACCGCCACCTGCACCACCACCTGCACCGCCATCTGCACTGCCGCTGCCACAACGTCAGTCTGCAGCATCCTCCCCAAGGATCAGCCATCCAAGGCTGCCAGAGATGGTCTGGTGACTCCATCCACTCCAACAGTCACTTGTACCATGGCCTGCACTGGCAGCAACTCCGCCGCAGCCACTCCCGCCTGCACCACCATCAGCACCGCCACGTGCACAGCCAATGCCACTCTGTCGGACGTCAGCCCCATCCCCAATGTGCAGACGTCAGAGTCTGCAGGTGACATCTTGGACCCTAGACACGCCACTTGAGACACATCACCTCCAGCACTGACACGAACCAGCAATTGGCAGCCTAAGTCGCCGCAGGATGGAGTGTGGGTCTGGCTCCATGGGGTATCATGCTACCTGTTCCGGGTACATCACATGGCTGTGACACATAGGTGAGACGAAGTCAACATGCCACACCCCAGGAGCAGCATCACTGGGCACAAAGCCCCCTCCAGAACCAGTGGAGAAAAACATCCACTTACCCAGTCCTTGGCAGGATGAAGCACTCTGGGCACAAAGTCCCCTCCAGAACCAGTGGAGAAAAGCTTCCACTAACACAGTACTTGGCAGGATGAAGCACTCTGGGCACAAAGCCCCCTCCAGAACCAGTGGAGAAAAGCATCCACTAACACAGTCCTTGTCAGGATGAAGCACTCTGGGCACAAAGCTTCCTCCGGAGCCAGTGTAGAAAAGCATCTACTAACACAGTCCGTGGCAGGATGAAGAACTCTGGGCACAAAGCCTCCTCCAGAACCAAAGGAAGATGCCACCCACTTGAGAGACTGTGGCTTTGTCCTCCCCAGGAACAAGCAGTGGGCAAACCACCCACTTGAGAGACTTGAGAGACTGTGGCTTTGTACTCCCCAGGCCCAAGCACTGGGCATGGAGCCCCCTCGAGGAGCAGTGGAGTCGTATCATCATCCAGCTGAGGTGCCCCACCTCCCCTTCCCCCTGAGGTGCCTGTTTTTTTCCGACCTGATGCCCCTGCAGTGTTCTCTCCATTTTGAGAGATGTGTCATGTGTGGGCTTCGCCCATGCTTTTTGGGACCACTAGTCCACGGACATTTCACGGGACAGTGTACGGACTTGTGTACTTGCTGTAAATATTTGTGTATACTGATTATTTACTGTTCTCTTGGGCTAGCTGATTGTTCGAATATTACACTAGTTAAACTCATTTTGTTTGGTCCTTGCATACTTCCAGGGGGTGACGGGGTGTATCTGTGATGTTATTGGATATGTGTGTGTGTGTGTGTGTGTTGTGGGTGGTGGGGGTGTTGCATTTTGCATGTGTGTGTGTCACTCTCTTTTCCCTCCTCCCCTCCCCTGTGTGCTAGGTGCAGTACTCACGTGGTCGTCGCCGCCTACGTTTGTACTCCTGGTAGATGAGAAGATACACCAACATTAGTAACACCTGTAGTTTGGGCTCCATGGCATCCTGGTTCCTTGTTGAGTGTTGAGTGGTTTCCCTTCCAAAGACTATTTCCGCCAGGCTTTTGATGACATTGGTACCGCCCCGGAAAAGCTGGCAGATTAGTGCCTTGTAATAGTGTGGGCTGTACATTGTGTTCCACCTGTCGGTTACTGCAGCGATGTTTGTTGCTACCGCCGTGGCTGTCGGAGTGTTAAAGTGGCTGTCTGCGTTGGCGGTTTCCGCCATGGTCGTAATTCCATTTTTTTTACTGCCAGCCTGTTAGCAGTATTACCACCGCTTTATCAACGACTGCCAGGGTTCTAATGAGGGCCGTTGTATTTGGACCAGTGCTTGACATTTGCAGGCGATTCTGGGTAACAAATATTGTTTGCATCGATGCAAGTCACGCCACCTTAGACTCCTCCAGGTAGCTAGAAGAAACATCTGTTATGTTTTCCTTGGTGCTAGATGTCCCCAAGCCTAAATATCACAGCTTTACATATCCCTGAAATCCGCTAATGACAAGACTCTTTCTTGTGCTAACCACGACCATATTTTTGTTTTTTTCCTGTCTCATACTTGTTCACCAACAGCCTCTAACTCTGACATCCACCTCCACATCCACTTCCACTATTGGAGGAAAGCTATAACTTGCTCCACCCTCATGCCTCCAGCCCACACCATTGTCAAATCAAATCAAATCATTAACATTTATAAAGCGCGCTACTCACCCGTGCGGGTCTCAAGGCGCTAGGGGGGAAAGGGGGGGTTATCGCTGCTCGAACAGCCAAGTCTTTAGGAGTCTCCGGAAAGCGGAGTGGTCCTGGGTGGTCCTGAGGCTGGTGGGGAGGGAGTTCCAGGTCTTGGCCGCCAGGAAGGAGAAAGATCTCCCACCCGCCGTGGAGCGGCGGGTGCGAGGGACGGCAGCAAGTGCGAGGCCAGCGGAGCGGAGGGGGCGGGTGGGGACGTAGAAGCTGAGGCGTCTGTTGAGGTGTTCCGGTCCCTTGTTGTGGAGGGCTTTGTGTGCGTGGGTGAGAAGACGGAAGGTGATCCTTTTGCTGACTGGGAGCCAATGCAGGTGTCTCAGGTGTGCGGAGATGTGGCTGTTGCGGGGTACGATTGTGAGAGTTGTCCCCTGCTAGGCACATACCCTTTCATAATTACAGATTTAGCTGTCCTCTGCAGGGGTCTCTCCACCCATTGCCATCACCAGAGCTGGCCCCTACACCATCAACTGAGCTGACCTCATTTTCCTGGCCTTGATTGGTTCACACATCCTGCACCATCTTTGTACTTGTGGAAACGGTATCACAGCTTCAGTCATTTAGTTAATAAGTAACAGGATTTCCAGTCTTACGGGGTCCCATCCATGAGATATCCTGCATCAGGAAATCCTGCATTGTCGATTGGCGTGGTCAGGTGTCTCTTTCCCTGACTGACGTTTAGTAATTTTGCCTGACGTACATGGGAACCAGTTTCACAAGTGAAGCCACGACTTCAAAACCCTTCTGAGAGAACACACAAAGAGTTGTACAGAACTGGAGATATTTGATAAGTGATTGAAGTCTTGTGACCTTTACTGACCAATTAGAGCTTTACTTTTAGCTGAGGGAAAATTCAGGTTTTCTCTTCTTGTTTTTGTTCGAAAGAAGCCTAGTTTTTAGTAGGTAGACTTTGGGGATTGCTGTTGAGACTGACAAATGCCAGTGTAAATTTGTTTTCCTTTGAGAATTTCACCCAGTTTGTGACTCTCTGGAGTATTTTAGAGATGCCACGTTATATTTGTAGCACAATGACAATGAGGTATGTAGTTGATGAGAAGTTTTTTTCTCTTTTTTTGTGGTTGAAGGGATCCTTACCTAATGTAAAACCTTTGGACTAACAGGATAGGTAGGATATTAACTCATGATATTTCAAAGGTCTCTAGTACCTGCTGTACGTGACGTTGTAGATGCTTTTTATTACAGTTGATTTTTTTAATCTCGTTTGGTATTTGTAAATAATTACTAATAAGTGGCACATGCAATGAGTTGAATGCTGGCTGGCTGCAAGGATATTTGTATGAATGACAGGAGTTTGACTCTCAACAAAGCAAACTCATGCTTTGAAGATCAATAAACTGAATAGAGGAGACCGAGTCATAGTAACATTGCTTACTGTACAGCACTTAAAAATTGAAGAATTTGTGAAATGCAGAGCTACAAAAGTTATTATTATTATTAGTGGTAGCAATTGTAGTGGTAGTAGCAGCTTACATTTGGACATTATATTTTATATGCACAGCCAGCATACCCACTGCCACTGACGGAGCGAGACAGGGTTGAACAGGATGGAGGGTTAAAAAAAATGTAAAAAACAAGAATACTTACCTTCGAGGGGAGACGTGTTTATTGCCCCTCCATCCTCTTCCTCTTGCCGGCGGCACAGGCTTCCAGCCAATCAAGATGCTGCTGTCACCAGCATGACAGCAGTGTTGTGATTGGTCTGAGCATCCTGCTTCGCCGCTCAGACTGATAATGGGAGGCTGGGCATGTTCTCCACTCATCTGTGCAATATAGCCAGGTTGAGAACAAGCAAAGTGTGCATGTCTTTTTGGCTGGCCCAACACGGCCGGCCAAGCAGACATGCACACTTATTGTGGTGCATAGCCCTCCTCCCGACCTCTCCCTCCAGCCCAGCCCTTCCCTTAGTAAAAGGAAAAGTAAAATGATAATAATGTAGTATACGTTATTATCATTTTATTTTTCCTTTTTAGAAAATCCAGGGGGCAACGCTCCTCCGCCTTAGCAGAGGATCCGTCCCTGCATGCTCAGCTCTCCTGTTACGAGATGCTCAGTAGAGAGTATTTTGGAGAGAAAGAATTTTCTACTACAGGACTTCTGAAGTGCATTGTGTGTTGATATTGACCAGGTTTTTAGTGTGTGAGGCAAATACCTTATTTCATTTACCTGTGCCTATTTAGTGAATTTAGGTGGTCATTCCGACCTCGGCGGTCTTTTCTTCAGACCGCCGAGGCCGGGGGAGACAGAATACCGCCATTGCCGGCGGTATTCATGCCTCCCTATTCCGACATTTCCGCTGGCAAAGCGGAACTGGCACATCAACATTGCCGCCGGCTCGTAATAGAGCCGGCGGCAATGTTGATGTGCAGCGGGTGCAGTAGCACCCGTCGCACATTTCACTGCCCGAAATTCGGGCAGTGAAATGCGCGATGGGGCTATGCCTGGGGCCCCCTGCACTGCCCATGCCAAGTGCATGGGCAGTGCAGGGGCCCCCAGGGGCACCCCCAGTCCCCTTACCGCCAGCCTTTCAATGGCGGTGTTTACCGCCACGGACAGGCTGGCGGTCGCGGACTCATAATCCCCAGGACAGCGGTGCTTGCACCGCTGCCCTGGGGATTTCCGCCTGGCGGGAAAATGGAGGGGCCGGCGGTATGACCGTGGCTTTTCCGCCACGGTCAGAATTGCTGGCGGAACACCAACATTGCCGCCGGCTCGTAATAGAGCCGGCGGCAATGTTGATGTGCAGCGGGTGCAGTAGCACCCGTCGCGCATTTCACTGCCCGAAATTCAGGCAGTGAAATGCGCGATGGGGCTATGCCTGGGGGCCCCTGCACTGCCCATGCCAAGTGCATGGGCTGTGCAGGGGCCCCCAGGGGCACCCCCTGTCCCCTTACCGCCAGCCTTTCAATGGCGGTGTTTACCGCCACGGACAGGCTGGCGGTTGGGGACTCATAATCCCCAGGGCAGCGGCCTGGCGGGAAAGTGGAGGGGCCGGCAGTATGACCGTGGCTTTTCCGCCACAGTCAGAATTGATGGCGGAACACCGCCAGCCTGTTGGCCGTTACCGCCAACATACCGCCGGCCGCCAGGGTCGGAATGACACCCTTAATCTTAATGACGCTGGGGTTACTTTGATTATGATGTAGTCATTTTTTGAATGAGTTGAATCATTCATGTTAATGGATTAGCGCGCTTCATTTACTTTAAAAAAAAAGAGTGGCTGTCCCATCATAAGGCTTGCATAACAAAACAACCCTGTGTTAGCAGAGCTCCGTGTGACTCCCAGCTAGCGGTCTTCTCTCGCACGTCAAATTTACCCTTTGATCCTAACTGCCTCTCAGTGGGTCACCTTCAGTATTCCTACCGGCTCTGACTTTGAGGTGTCGCCGACACCCTTTCCCAGTTACCAGCTTTTCCTCGCCCTGCAGATGTTCCTTTTTTACGGACCACCCCCCATCTCCAAAAGCCTTTTGCAGCAAGACAGAGAATCACGTTGGAACTTTTATATTGCTATTCCGATCAAGCAGCGTGCGTGTCCCTTTCTTGGCTACTAAAAATAAATAAATAACTGAGCGGACTTGTAAAAACAAAAAGAAGAAAATGCATGAAATAATGGAAAATATAAGAAAGAGTGACATGAAGATAGCTGCAGGAAATAGTCAATGTAACCTAATGAAGATGCTTCTGTGTCTAAAATACGAACATTGTTTAGCGCAGAACTGACCTATTTGAACAATATCACGTTCATTTATTCCTCCCCATCACAGAAACAAAAACCGCTTGCATTTCGTTTCAGAAGTATACCAAAACTATACGAATCAGATAAACTGAACAGTTCAGACCCGGGAAGAGAAAAGAAAAACAAACGTTAAATGACTTAAAACTGAAAAGCTCTTTAGTCAGAAAAGAGGTATGAGATCAGTGGTTTATGCACTTCTGACTTTTTTCGTATTATTATTTGTTGCTGGGGTACTTGGCGTCTTATTGTCATTGAGATGATGTAGTTTTGTTCTATATTTTTTAAGGCAAAATGGAAGTTATTAAACCAAGATATTTAACTCCAATCAAACACAACTACAATGTGTGATTACTGAGGTAGCTGCTCTGTTTTAATCCCCGGGATCATTACAAACATCATCAATAGGTGCGGAATAGTGTTTCATGTGGCTATTCATCTAGTCTGTAAAGATACTCAAAATGTGAACTTGTTCTGTGCTACATGTGAGAAATAGGAGTTTCTATTGTTTGATCCACCAACATTTCTAGTCATCTCCCCCTGGCTCTCCTCCCAGTGTACCAGGCCTAAGAAAGGTTGGACTCTAATCCACTTGGGACTTAGCCTTCATTTAGCACTCTGATTCCAGTGTGTAAAACTCCCAAATACTACTCATCCATAAGAACCCATCCTCTCTAAACACACAAATGATTATGACATATTTCCCCAAAACACTCCTTTCTCCTCTTGTCATTTGCTACAAATAGCTATACAAAATTGCAAAACATACCACCCAGCCTCGAATATAGCCTCCAACAAAATGATCTAAACGTTTTAAAAAAACATGTTAAATACACTGGCAAACCTTTAGCCGCAAATGCCTGGATTTGATTGACTGTCAATGCCTTCTTTTCAGCCTTCTAGTATTCATCTCTCGTTTCCATGATCAAATGCTTGATGTCCACTTTGTACACAAACACCAAACCCTTCGTCATTCTAGACGTGCAAACTTGTTTGTCCTTGTGCGACTAAAAAGATATATACATAAAAAGAACGCTTCATTATTTCTCAAAGGTTGTCCTTTCAGGTACCACATCGCTGCCACTGGCTTTGTTCAAACAGTGACTACATCTTTGGCAGAATATATAAATCTAGGCTCTTCAAGGTTTGCTCCTCGAAGCATGCAGGGGACAAACAGTGCTTAATTTGTGCTTGTTGTTTCCGGTGCGGAGTACTGATGTTTATTTTTTAGGGCTGGCACTTATTTTGCTGCCTCAAGCATTTACTGTGAGAAAAAGAGACATATGGTAAAGACAGAGGAAGAGAAAAAGGAAAAATCATCACAGAGGGCAAAAGCAGAAAGCTGCAATAGTGAGCTGAAGGGGCACGGAGTACCTTTAAATGGATTGAAGAGGCCCAAGATGGCTTCAGGATTACTCTGCCTCAGTATTCTGTGTTTGCACATTTAATTGCAACAGCCGCATGATTAAGAGGAGGGTTTTGGGCACTGGCACGTTTTTAGTTACAAATTAAGCACTGGACAAGCACCAGCAATGTTCTCTCTGGCTTAGAGGACAACAGGTGATGCTGCATATTTGGAAAACATGACAGGTCAGTAAGCAGCATAATTTAGGTAAATCAATTTGTCAAGCACTATGTTCAAGCATAGTGGTGCCTTGTTACTAATTGACTTAACAGACGTGTTCTTATACTTGGGCTTCTTAAAAGTAAAGCAAAACTGAGTAGTCCAGTTCATAACTGCTTGGCTGTTCAGAGGTGTGGTAAAGATGTCAGTCCGCCCTTGGGAGTGGCTTATCCCATTAAACTGTCTCATGTTCAAGCTTTGAGATTAGGTGGGGTTTGTTAAAGACACAGATAACCATGGCTTTATTAGAAATACATTGGAATACAATGGAGGTCTTGGTTAGTTGTTTTGTTAAGACTATTCTGATATGAAACACTTTTCTTTCTGTCATCAAGTTCAACCCTCTCCCAGACTGCATATTTCAAACTCACACAATAGTTCTCTGTTGTTATTGCTTTATCAGCACTGGTTTCATACACTTAATTTATAGGAATATGTCACACCTGTGTATTATAGCAGGTATTAATCAGAGTAGTACGTAGTGTGAGAGATTTACTTAATTCAATTAACATGGAGTCTGTTGATGTTCCTCAGTGTTGTCTCTCTGATAATTATTGCTTTTCTTTAATTGAAAATCCCTTTGAAAGGATATTGAAAGAAGGGATTTATTAAGGACTGTTTGTAGCAAGTCTGTCTTTTCTGCATGGTTATCCTCATTTGTTGTCTTTATCTAAACCCTATTTTTTCTGGACTAGAACTGTGCACTTTATTGCTAAGCAAGAGTGAAGTGTCCATGCTTCCGCCATTAAACTTGGTTAAATTGGCTTATATATTTAGCTCGGCAGACTTCCATGGTATACAATGCAGAAAATGTAACCAGGGCCTGTATTTTAAATACCACCTGTGGACTACAGCACCTATTGTACCAGCTACAGAATGGGTCTGTAAACCATGGCTTTAGGCCTACCATGTGTAATGTCACTGCAGCAGCCTCAAAACCTGCTGTCAACTCTGCAAAATAACCCTGGACAGGTGGGAAACCCAAGTTTTAAATATTAATTGAAAACCTTGCCCACAATGTAGCCCACAATGTAGCGTGCCTGATATTTAAAAGTGAAAATTTTTCAAAAATCAAATGTTGATACGCTTCTCCAGTGACTAACCCTCAAAAGCTATTTCCACTGGTAAGGCTGCAGCTGGATCCTGGAAAACGTTTATTTTGTAACTTTTGACAGGACATTTTCATTCAAAGTCTATTTTTCTTATTCATTAAAGTAGAAAACCACTAGTGAACTTTGGGGCTGATTAAGAGTTTGGCAGAGGGGTTACTCCATCACAAACCTGACAGATATCCCATCTGCCATATTATAAGTTCCATAGCCTATAATTGAATTGTAATACAGCAGACAGGATTACCATAACGTTTGTGATGGGTTAACCCCCTCCTTCAAACTCTAAATTAGGCCCTTAGATTGTTAATAAATATTTAGGAAAAAGTAACTTTTTAAAAGGTAACTTTTTTCTGCCTAAAGCACATGGAGGCTAATTTGTATGAGCGTGCCCTGAGCTGCCCAGCCAGTGTTTCACTTTCATTAGGTGTGAAAAATAACCCAAGAGCAGAAGAATTGATTGGGCCTGTTGGAAGGATGAGGTAAGTGTGTGGCATTGGATCCCTATCAGTTCAGCATGGGCAGCTAAGGAGGTTACAGAAACTTCATTAACTTGAAAGAGGCAGCGTTGGGAGCCTAACCATTCATAGTTTAGTGTAAGGAAATGACTCAAGGCGGGAAACCTTTGTCCGAGGCTTATACTAGCTTAACAAGGGAGGAATGGTTCCCCTCTTTTGTTTTTTTGGAAGTAAGGTGCACAGTTGGATTGTTTGCATTGGGGTGAACAGGAACTGCTTAAAAAGTGGGTGTGGTCTCTATAAGAAATTGGGTTGATGGTTGACTGGCATGTGTGCCCTGGTCAAGTAGCAACCACAATCCTTGTCAGTGTGTGGCCGTCTAGGAGGAATGCACAAAACCCAGCTGTCAACAACACCCAGTCATGTGACAAAGAAACAGACTGCTGGCACTAAATGCCTAAGGCAGGAAAATGCCAACTTTTTAAAAGTGGCAGTTTGAAAATTGTAATTTAGAATCCGACTTCACCTTAAGTTAGGGTTTTTCATTACACTTCCAAACAAAGACACCAAAAATTAACTGAAGACCTGTTCTCATTTGGAAAGTAAACTTATTTGAGAGAAATATGCCTTGCAGTAGAGAAAAATGACGTTACAAGTTTTTCACTACCAGGACATGTAACATTTAAAAGTACATATCCAACATTTTAAAAAGATTGCACCCTGCCCTCTGGGCTGTCCAGGGCCTACTCTAGAGGTGACATTTATGTATTAAAAATGGAAGGTTTGGGCCTGGCAAAAGTATTATTTTGTCAGATCAGCATGTCAGTGTAAAACTTCACACACAGGCTGCCATAGCAGGCCCGTGACATGCTTAAAATACTACTTAAATGGGTTGCACAATCAATGCGGCAGGTCTACTTGTAGCATTTAATATACAGGCCCCGGGCAAAGGTACTGCCACTTGACTTGGGACTCAGAAGTAAATTACATTTGCCAATTGGATATAAGCCTGTCTCCCATGTTTAAAGAAGAAAGCACAAATACTTCAGCACTGATTATCAGTGGTAAAGTGTGCGCAGTCCTTGGGTCAGCAAAAGAGTAAATCTGAAGGCAAAAGTTAGGGAAAAATCATGTGAAGGATGCCAGGTCTAACAGTTACTCCTGCAAACTTTTACTTGGCTGGTTAAGGTGGTGCCAGCAGCCACCCCTGCCATCTAGCTGGTGCAAGGTTATATTTGCCACCCCAAAGAACCCTCTACAGAGCACTTTCTGGATCTGCAGATTAGAAGAGGAGTGGAGCTGTGGTTTGGGACCTGATAGGAGCCTTTAATCATGAGCTTCTCCTTTCTGCACCCAACACAGATAAGTGGACTCCAAGGGTTAGTTGGTTGACCTCCTGTGTGGCTACAGAGACACAGCAAGATGCAAGAGGCCTTTCTCTGAGGTGCCCAGCTGTAGTACCAATTGGACCTGGATCACAGTCTGCTGGGCTCAGGTTATTTAAGTGAAATCTGGGGTTGACTCTGACAAGTTATTGTTATTATTCCTTGAAGGTGGGCCCAATCCCAACAAATCCACTTTCTTCCATGGTTATTTATCATTAGTGTACCTCCGAAAGTAGAGAAAAATGAACTGTCTAAGTAATCACCTCCAATTTGTTACTGAACATTTAGTAGATTTGCATTCAATTCCATAAAAATAGACCCTGGCTCCCCCAGATATATAGTACACAGGCATGGAAAATAATATCAGAAACTTTTAATGTTCACATGATTCATTCATAGAAATAAATCCTTCAAGTGTATGTTTTGGAATGTTCTTATTTTGTTGGGTATCCTGCTTCGTATGAGATTGCTATGAATTACTATCAGCATTCAAAAGAAGAAACACAGAGAACATCTATTAGGAGCGGAGACTTCTATGTTGTTTACCAGTTCTACTTGCACAAATAAATCAATGCAGTAGACTTCATTTAACAAAAATGCTACTATTGTTTCTAGAAAAACGTATATTTATAACAAGAAACCTGCATGCTACTAGATACACTGTCAATTCATTAGAAAAAAATCCTATCCATGCAAACATATCACATGTATAGGCTTGAAAGACCAACCAAGATACCACAACTTGCCTATAAACAGAAAATATTATGCAATTCAAAAATGAATGCCAAAAGAGTTCCACCTACCCTGGTCATGTTTTCAATCCTTCTGAGTGTGATCACAGTTAAAATGTCAATATAAAAAAATGTAGAATAATCTGTATTCGGATTTTGCCATGCCATGAGTTTCTTTTGTAGCTCATTGGAATAACTTAATTCTCCTTTTATAGGAACTGGTACAAGTTATTCTAATGGAATGAGGGTTGGTGTTATGAGAACATGATTGCCAGCCTACACTACATAGTATAAAGGCCGGCTAAAGCCTAACAGTAAGAAGGCTAGGGTTAAGCAGTTGTGTCTGAATTTCAAACCATTGAATGTGATAGTATTCATAGGAATTTCCTAGGCAAACACCTATCTGTCCTAAAGTAATTGTTGGGCATTAGCAGTTTCTAGCTGATTTTTGCCCTTGTTGCTGATTTTCATGTTCATGAGACAAGCTTTTGCCTGTGAACTATGGTCATAGACTGATGATATTTCTAGAGGGTGTAGTGAATCCTTGTTAGCTTTTATTGGGACTCAGAAGGTTAGCTAGGCCCTTTGGCTTGCAGTCCTGTGCCCCTATCACATAGTGACTCTTAACATACTTAGTGTGCTCTTTTTTAGTCCATTTATTTTATTATTTCTTTTAAGATGGCTGCCATTGTTTATAGTTATAAAAATGTTCTAATTTGCATTAACAGTGCCACTCTGTGAAGGCATCACTATCAGCGTCATAATCAAGTGATGTATGTAGGTATTTGCATCATGTCCTTTTCTCAATTACGTGTGACAGGAACACAATGTACACGTGTTGGGGATTGCTTACATTATTACTGCCACAAGTCTGCCTCTACCTGCATCAGGGTCCCCACAAGATCTGTTTAAATGCATCTCAAACAGACAAGATGATTAGATGGATTCCTTCCAGATGCCATCCATGCCATGTATGATGCACGTTACCCTGCTGCAGAATTCAGCCTTCGTGTCATGCAGTCTCACCTAGAGACCTCACACCAAGGTAACAAGGGTTGGGGGGTGCTTCTCATGGACATGGTACTGGCAGATTAGGTTTATCACACCTAGCTCTCATTAGGTTAGGGTTAGGGTTAGGTTAGGGATTAGGTTCTCTATGGTAGGGATTTTACATTTCATGTTTATTGCGAGATGGTGGGGTCTTTGTATTCACAACTCTTCTCATCTTCATATTTGTGCTTCTTTTATTGTTTGTTATCCTAATCATTGCAGCTCATACATTTTACAGTAAATTGCAGTCTTTTCAATAAACTTATTGAAAGCTTTCCTGCATCTCCTTCATTGCCTGTGTGTGACTGAGCCTTATTGCTAAAGTTAGAAAAGGATAACTTCCTCCATGACTCCCCTGAGATGTTGTAATCTAGAGTACATGCATAAGACTGCCAGAAATGATATATATCCGGGAGAGCACGCCAGGGTAGGTCTCTCCGCAGACTGCCGGCATCCACTAATAGTGACCGGTTCCGGCATGCTACTTCCCATGGGGCCCCCCATGTAACAAGGGATGTGCGACCGTTAAAGCTTTTTTGACAATTAGTGAACTTCAATGTAAGTGACTACATGATTTGTTTGACATTTTTGCAAACTTTCTGTAATATAGACAGGAGAAGTCCTGAAGAAGCGTCATAGGATCTTGTTAGACCACTGTACGTGAAACATGTTGACCATGTCCTAGGAGCCTTGCAATAATTTCCCCAAGCTCCAGCACCTTGTAGAAAGTGGTTGAGCATTATTTCTCATTTTACACTTTCCTTATGTTTTTAATATTGGTCCCAGTCTTATTCTTTTGATTAATTCAATTTACTCGCCTTTTTAGGACTGGGAACTAATTTTTATCATTCACTCTCCTGCCAGGAATAGCGCCTAACCGCAACATTAGGTCCTGTAGTGTCCGCTACCACGGCTGCTACCTAAAAAGATCTCCGGCAAAGAGACCCCTTACGGGGAGCCCGTCAGACATTGCAGTGCCGGTCTGACGAGGAGCTACCCGATGATGAAGCATGACATCCTCTTGGATGTGTGAGGGCTCTTGCTCCTGAACTTTAATGTTCCCCTAGTTATAATTTTTCCGTTTGGAACAGTGCACTCCAAGAATAGGCCCATTTGAATTATGAGCTTCCCAACTAACTTCTATTAGGATGATCTATGATAGTAATATTTTGTGAAATAAAGGTGTATTTTGAGTAATTTGGTATTAGAAATGTGTCAAACTAACAAATATTTTCAACCTGGAACACTGTAGCATTACATAATAATGAAACATTGTCTTTTATGATCTGATGACAAGATGATGGCAGTTAGTATGCATGGGAATACGAAAGGAAACTGGGGGAATGAGATGCTTAGTGGGTGAGGAGGGCTGGGTTAGACATCTAGAAGAAATAAATGGGGCTAGAAGTGAGAAGGTGTATCTAGTGGAAAGGTGTTAAGTGGAGGAAGCAATCCTATCTCATTATTTTGTCAAAAGAATCAAGGATACAACACAGATCTTAAAGCTAGGCAAAGCAGCAGGGCCACGTAACTTTTCAGCCATTATAATTAAAATTAATGTTGACTGGTAAGCACATTTTTATTTTGTGATATTTCAAAGAGCTATTAAATCTGGTCTTATCCAGGGCAGTTGGGAAGGAGCAATAATAAGACAAATCTATAAAAAAGAAAATGTTACAGCTCCCAAAACTTGCCATTTGATCACCCTACTAGGTGTAGGGGGGGGGCAGGGTTCCCAAAATTATTGTCACAAATATAAAAAAATTGGGTAGAAACAACAAAGGCAATTCCAATAGAGGATAGTGGCTTTAAAGAAAGTCCACTCAACCTTAGACACTGTATCAGCCTTTGAGCGAAGGAAAGGAAATCGTTTGACCAGACAGAGAAAGTGATTTGTTGTTTTGTAGATTTTTGTGCCACATTTGACCTAATAGGACATAGCTTGCTGTGGGAACTCAGTATGAAATTCCCAAGGATATACAGTTGATTTTACAAGCACTACATAATGATATTTGGACACAAGTGATAGTGGATACAGAGGGCACTTTCATTTGAAAAATAAGTATTAATAATGGCCTTCATCAGGGCTGTGTTTTAGCTTCACTATTATTTTCCCTATTTTTTGACATTTGCCTACAACCTTACAAGAAACTGATGCATCGGGCATGACGTGACAGATTTCTAGGGCTGCCCAATGATTCCATAATGACGCCATGGATGTGCTGCATTTATTATACAGAGCTCAGTGGTGCACGTTTTTACAGATGCGTCAGAAGTTCTAATGCATCTGTGCCACTAAACCGCTAAACTGATGCATTGCTGTACTAGCGTCAAAAAAATGATGCTACTCTAGCAATGTGAATAGGCCCCTATTGTAAAAACCCCTGTGTCGATTTTAGGCCTGCCCTGAGCAGTAAAAATTAGATGCAGTGAAGTCGCAGAATGATGCAGTGAAATTTTATAAATTTCACTGTGTCCGTTCTGGGTGGCTTTTTCCCTGGGAACACCTACCTTGCATACCTTATATCTGGCAACGGCATAACGTGGTTCAAGGGTTTATAAGCTGAAACATTGGGCCCAATGTGTCAGTTTGTAAAACTGGAGCAGTGTACAGAACTTCTTAGTGCCACATCTGCTGAAAAAATGATGCAACTGTGGTGCAAAAGCCTTGTAAATAAGGCCCTGAATATTAAAAAAGCAAAGGTATTGTTCTCAGTAGGGGGCTTAAAGCAGTTTAATAGTAAATATGGATGTCCCTTTCTGTGCCGCATTTTGCTGGTGAATAGTGCCATGATTCACCCTCAATTCCAGTATTGTGCAGGGCTCTTAAGTTTACGTGGTAAATCAGATTGGAATTATGCAGTACAGAAGTGTTTAAAGAACCTTTTATCCTTACCTGTGTCAGCTTGTTTCAGGCTGTAAGAATGGAACAAACCTTACCGCAAGTAGTTATCGGGCATATGCCTATGGGGTAAGATTTTGGACCGGACTGATGAAGGAAGATGGTCAAAAAAAATCTCCTCTCACTGTATGAATGAGGATCTGCAGAGTGACTTCAGCTATTCCAAAGAAGTCAGGAGGCTCTTGTGTGAGATATCAAGAAGACTAGGACTAAATCAAAGCAGACAGATCCTGGAAAGCAACATTTCCAAGGCTGAGCTGCAAACATTGACAAACATTAATCCAAGGGAACAGAACTTGCACTATTTAAATGTGAAAAGTTCTTTCCAGTCCACGAAGAAAAGGATAGGATGTGGACAATGGTTTTCCATATATGGAGAAATTGACCAACCCAGGCTTAGAGAAGCACTTCTGAGAGTTAGAGGTTGAATAAATCCATGCTATGAGACTAAAATGATAAAATCTGTGGTCACAGATGATAAGGGAACATGTACATTGAGGCAAGGGATGAAGTTTGATGGGGTGCATGTTTTATTATATTGTTATAGGTCTTTAGCAATATGCAAAATGTTTGTAAAACTATTTTTTTTTAAATATGGAGTCTTACATCCCAAGTAAGCACTTTACCTTTTATTGAATATAAAATACTTGAATGTGGCCTATGCAATGGAAAGGTGTTCAAAAGCATTAAAGGATACTTTAAAAGTTGGTCTAGTTTAGTGAGATAGAGTACCTTTATAGTATAAGGGAACCCTAACGGGGGAGTACCGCAAACCTTAGAATAATAAAGAAGGCATTTATTGAGATATTGTGATGATCAGTATTTATATGGATATATGTTAGAACCATGTGTTTTGTATTTTATGATGTTATTGTATTTTATTGTATCCTAATAAGTATTTGTATGTGATTTTTGATGGAAGAAAAGCAAATTGTTTAAAGGCTATGGTCTAAATAAAGCTTATTTTGACTGATAAATGAATGTATAGTGGAGTGGCATACTGTGGAGTCGTGTAGAGTGAAATAGCATGGAGTTGAGTAGTTTTGAGTGCAGTAGAGTGGGTTGAGAAACAGTGTAGTAGCATACAGTGAATAGGGTTGACTATGGCGGAGTACACTGGAGTGACATAAAGTGGAATAGGTTAGAGTGGAGTGGTGTACGGTGGAGAGGCATTCAGTGGAAGACTTATAGGGGAGTGACATTGAATGGAGTGCCACAGAGTGTAGATACTTAGGCTGGATTAGTGTTCAGTAGAGTTGCATCTCTGGAGTGGTGCAAATTAAAGTGCCATGCAATGGAGTAATGTAGATCCCAGTGGCGTAGGAGGGTTTGGCATGCAATACAATAGCGTAGAGTGGAGTGTTGTAAACTGGAATGATGTACAGAGTAGTAGCATACAGTGGGGTGCCATACAGTGAAATAGCATACAGTGGATTAGCTTACAGTGGAGTGGTGTGCAGTGTAAAGGCAGGGAGTGGAATGGCATACAGTAGAATAGTGTAGAGTGGAGTGTAGTAGAGTGGAATAGTGTGAAGTGGAGTAGCATAAACTGGAGTGGCATAGAATGTGGTAGTGTACAGTGGAGTGACATACAGTGAAATAGCATAGAATGGATTAGTGTAGAGTGATGTGGAATACAGTGGAGTAGTATACAGTGGCATGGTGTACAATATTGTGGTATAGAGTGGAGTGGCATAAAGTGGAATAGCATAGAGTGGAATGGTGTAGAGAGAAGTGTAGTAGAGTGGAATTGTGTAGAGTGGAATGGCACAAAATACAGTAGCGAACAGTAGAATACCATACAGTGTAGTGACGTAGAGTGGAGTTGGATAGAGTGGAGATGTGTACAGTGGAATAGTGTAAAGTGTAGTGGTGTTGAGCATAGTTACATACAGTGGAATAGCATACACCAGATTGGCATAGAGTTGAGTGGGGTATGATGTGGTGGGGTACAGTGGAGTTGCATACAGTTGAACAGCAGACAGCAAATTGGAGTAGAATGGCTTAGAGTGGAGTATGTTACAATAAAATGACATTGAGTGGAATAGTACACATTGGAGGGTTGTAGAGTGGAGTGGTGTGGAGTGGGCTACATAGTGTGGAATAGCGTACAGTAACGTTGGATAAAATTGAATAACACAGTGTGGTAGCAAAGAGTGGAGTGGAGTATAGTGAGGTGGAGTAGAGTTGCATTGCATACAGTGGAGTGGCATAGAGTGGAGTATCGTAGAATGGAGTGTCGGAGGTTGAAACAGTATACAATGTAGTGTTGTAGAGTCCAGTTGAGTCCAGTGCAATAGTGCTGAGTAGAGCAGCATGCATTGGAGGGTCGTACACCACAGTGGCATACAGTGGAGTATCATAGAATGGAATGGAGTTGAGTGGTGTAACATAGACTGTAGCAGCGTAGAGGGAAGTGCTATAAGGTGGCATCCAGTGGAATAGCATACCGTGGAGTGGTGTAGAGTAGATTAGCATACAGTGTAGTGTTGCAAAGTGGAGTTGCGTTTAGTGGAATAGCACAGAATGGAGTAGCATATACAGGAATGGTGTACAGTGTAGTGGCATACACTGCTGTGTTGTCAAATACAGTGACATAGAGTGTTACAGCATGCAATGGAGTGACTTTGAGTGTAGTGGCGTAGAGTGGTGTGTGGTAGAGTGGAGTGGCATACAGTGGATCAATGTAGGGTGGAGTAACATACAGTGGATTAGCTTAGAGTAGAGTGACAGAATGGAGTGGAATACAGTACAGTAGTGTACAACAGAGTGGCATACTGTGCAATGGTGTAGAGTAGAGTTGCATAGAGTGGAATAACTTAGTATAGCAATAGCATAGAGTTGAATGGTGTAGAGTGGAGTGGAGTAGAGTGGAATAGCATAGAGTGGAGTGGCATACAATACAGTAGTGTACAACAGTGTAGAGTGGAATACCATACAGTGAATGGCATAGAGTGGAGATTGGTACTGTGGAGATGTGTAAATTGGGATAGCATAAAGTGTAGTGGTATAGAGTGGAGTTAAACACAACATGTAGTGGATTGTTGGAGAATTGAGTGGGATACAGTGGAGTGGCAGAGTATAGTTGCATACATAGGAGTATTGAACATCAAAGTGGAGTGGAGTGGCGTAGACTGGAGTGAATTACAATGGAGTGGATTAGAGTGGAATAGCATACAGTGAAATGGTGTAGAGTGGTGTAGAGTGGGGTTGCAGATGTGCAATAACATACAGTAGTGTTGGGTAAAATTGAAAGGCAAACAGTGGAGTGGTGTAGAGGGAAATGGGTTGTAGGGTGGTGGTGTAGAATGGAATTCCATACAGTGGAGTATCATAGAACGTAGTGTCACAGAGCGGATTAGCACAGAGTGTAGAGTAAAGTTGCATACAGTGCAATAGCGTTAAGTGGAGTCACTTACAATGAAGGGTCACTTATTAGAGTGGCAAACAGTGGAGTGCAGTTGAATGGAATGTTGTAGAGTGGAGTGACTGTGTGGAATAGAGTGAACTGTAGTACGGCAGAGTGAAGTGCTGTGGAGTGGCATATGGTGGAGAAGCATACAGTTGAGTGGTGTAGAATGGAATAGCATACAGTGTAGTGTCATAGAGTGGAGTTGCTTACAATGGGATAGCAAAGAGTGAAGTACTGTATAGTAGAGAAACGTACAGTGTAGTGAAGTACACTGCAGTGTCATGGAATGGAGTGGTGTAGAGTGTAAGAGCATACAGTGGAGAGGTTTAGAGTGGAGCGTGATAGCAATGGTGTATAGTGGATTAGTGTAGAGTAGAGTGGAATGCATTGGATTAGAGTAGAATGAAGTGACATAGAGTTGAGTGGCGTAGAGTGAAATACAGTAGAGTGTAGTGGTGTACAGTAGAGTGGCATAGAGTGAGGTGTTATACTTGAAACAAACGTAGTGTGAACGTGGGTGAACAGATGTAGATGTAATGTCCCAGGAATATAAATTATAAGGTGTAAATGTGAATTTCTGGTAGTAGGTGTAAATAGTGTAAGTAGTGTTAAAATTATAAGTTTTAAAACACTTAATAATATAGTGTGCCATGGTATACCATGGTAAATGCCAAAAAAGGGAGTATCAGATTGGCTAATGGCTGTCTTTACAAAATATTAAAGGCAGCCATGTAGATTTCAGCACACTCTCAGTGCGTTCTCGCTTTGAGCCTTAAATATAGCTAGGTATTACATTTTATAGTTGTTCCCTACCTATTACCACTCTATGAAAGTGATAATAGTTAGAGAAATGTATTTATAATATTCCATATATTTTTTTCCAGCAATTTGAGGAGAACTGCACATTTTGTACATTTTGTTTTTAGTGCCATGGTAGTTTTTAGGTATTACCGCAGTACTCCATAGACATTTGTGTGCAGATTTATGTATGTTAAAAATGGAAAATACACTGTAGAATACTATCTCTGTAAAATGTAGTGCAGTACAGTGAATATGTAAAGTTTTTACATTTTTTTAAAATTCTTGTTAAGTATCACAGTACTTCAGAGGACTCGCTTCCCCTTCCACCCCAGATCCCTCCCGTTGCACTGGTAACTCAGCTTCCAGCGCGATCGGAAGAGAAATGCAATGCAGTGTATTGCATTTCTCTTCCGATCGGGAACGTGGGGGCAGGCAGAGGCATGAAAGCAAAGGCCTTTCCTTTCATGCCTCTGTGAGCATTTCTGCAGCCCGATCGTGAAGCGATCAGGCTGAAAAAATGCCCACTAAACACCAGGGTTTTTGTGTTTGTTTGTTTTTTGTGTGTAATTGGCGTGAGGGGAGCAACCCCAGATGGACTATTTTTTTAAGGCCTTTTCTGCCTCCCCCTGGGGGCAGAAACCTCTAGACGCCAGGGATTGTTTACTTTTTTCTTTTTACAGGAGGTGAGCGACCCCTTAGGCAAGGGTAACTCCCCTGGGGGTGCAAATTATTTTTAGTCCATTTCTGCCCCCATGGGGGCAGATCAGCTTATTTTTATTAAGCCACTCTGCCCCCAAGGGGAGCAGAAACCATTAGATGCCAGGGATTTTTTTAAATGTCTGTTACACACAAGGGAAGCGACCCCTAAGGCACGGTCGCTCCTCTGGGGGGAAATTTATTTTAGGCAATTTCTGCCCAATTTGGGGGCAGATCGGCCTATTTTTATTAGTCCAATCTGCCCCCATGGGGGCAGAAACCACTAGGCACCAGGGACTTTTTAAAAACATTTATTTCACAGATGGGGAGCAACCCCTTAGGCAAGGGTTACTCCCCTAGGGGGCAATTTTATTTTAGGCCATTTCTG
The DNA here is from genome assembly GCF_031143425.1 of Pleurodeles waltl. NCBI lineage: Eukaryota > Metazoa > Chordata > Amphibia > Caudata > Salamandridae > Pleurodeles > Pleurodeles waltl. The sequence goes on from NC_090447.1 coordinate 297,993,939, forward strand.
CCCACCTTTAGGGCAGATCGGTCTATTTGTATTAGGCTAATCTGCCCCCAAGGGGGGCAGAAACCATTAGACGCCAGGGATTTTTTTTTTATGTCAGTTACACAAAAGGGGAGTGACCCTCTTAGGCAAGGGTTGCTCTCCTGGGGTGCACATTTATTTTAGACCATTTCTATCCACCCCCCTTGGGTGCAGATCAGCCTTTTATAAGGGCCGATCTGCCCCCAAAAGGGGCAGAAACAACTAGGCACCAGGAATTTTTGATTTTTTTTAACAGATGGGGATGACCCCTTAGGAAAGGGTCACTCCCCTGGGGGGGCAATTTTATTTTAGCCCATTTCTGCCTCTGTTGGGGCAGATCAGACTATTTTTAGTAGGCTGATCTGCCCCACAGGGGGACAGAAACAACTAGGATCAAGGGATTTTTTGGGACTTTTTTTTACTGATTGGAAGTGACCCTTTAGGCAAGGGTCGCTCCCCTGGGGGACAAATTTATTTTAGGCCATTTCTGCCCCTCTTGGGGCAGATCAGCCTATGTGTATTAGGCCCATCTGCCCCCGGGGCAGAAACGACTTAGGCAGTATGGATTGGTGTGTGTGTGTTTTGTTTGAGGGGATGCCCCTTGGGCAAGGGTCGCTCCCCACGGGGGCACATTGCTGTTGGCCATTTCTGCCCCCCTTGGGGCAGATTGGCCTACGTTTTAAAGGCCCATTTGCCCCAAGGGGGCCAAAAAGCCCAGCAGAAACCACTGAAGAATTGTTTAAAAAAAAAGAGGTTGGGAGTATTTCCATACCCCCACCCGAATTAAATGGGGACAAAGTTGTTCTGCCCACCCGTGAGCAGATGGGGCAATTACCCCTGATCCACTCCTTTGGGGGAGGAGAAAGCCTACTAGATGCCAGGGAATAAAAAAAAAGTAGGGTGCTGGCTACCAACCATGGTTATGCCCCCACCCCAAAAGAAGAGGGTAACAGTCTTTCGGCTCTCCCTCTGTATCCTAAAACATTGTATCCCTTGGAAGCAAGAGGACATTTGATTATTTTGGGTTTTGGTTTTACATTTGGGCCATGAGAGCTTGTCTAACTCTCATAGCTGTCTCACTTGGAATGATAAGGGCTGCACTTTTTGGACTTTGGGATGCTGCCATGTAGAAACATTTACAAGACCTAGACACATCTGAAAACTAAACATTTGGGTGAGTCAATGGGTGGTGTGCTTCACATGCACTCTGCACCATTTTCTTACCCACAATGCCCTGTAAACCTCCAACTTAGCTTGAAATCACATCTTTTCCCCACATTTTTGTGATGTAACCTTCCAGAATCTACAGGAATCCACAATATTCCTACCACCCAGCATTGTTGCATCTATACCAATAAAAATTCTGCCCCACTTGTCCGCCTAAAAACATTTTTTTTCAAACTGCCCTTTTGGACCTGCTTTTTTTCCCCCTCATTTTTGACATGTTTTTGGCTCTTTCCTGTCACATGCACTTGGCCCACCTACGCAAGTGGGGTACCATTTGTACTGGGAGACTGAGGGGAACATTGGGTGGTAGGAAGTTTGTGGTGGTACAGTGATACCACACAGAAATGTGGCAAAAGTTGGATTTTTTTAGCCAAATTTGATGTTTGCTGAGGATTCTATGTAAGAAAACACTGGGTATCCAGGCAAGTCACACCTCTCTGGACTCCCTGGACTCCCTCGGGTGTCTAGTTATCAGAAATGTTTGAGTTTGGTAGGTTTCCCTTGTATTTCATAATTTTGATGAGTCCATGTTGTGTTTTGGGGCATTTCCTGTTGCAGGCACTAGGCCTACCCACACAAGTGAGATACAATTTTTATCAGGAGACCTGGGGGAATGCTGGGCAAAAGGAAGTTTGTGGCTTCCCTCAGATTCCAGAACTTTCTATCACCGAAATGTGAGGAAAAGGTGTTTTGTTGCCAGATTTTGAGGTTTGCTAAGGGATTCTGGGTAACAGAACCTGGTGAGAGCACCACAAGTTACCCCATCCTGGGTTCCCCTAGGTGTCTAGTTTACAGAAATGTCCAGGTTTGCTAGGTTTTCCTAGGTTCCGGATGAGCTAGAGGCCAAAATCCACAGCTAGGCTCTTTGCAAAAAACAGGTCAGTTTTATTTCGGAAAATGTGATGTGTCCACGTTGTGTTCTGGGGCATTTCCTGTCACGGGCACTAGGCCCACACAAGTGAGATACCATTTTTATTGGGAGACTTGGGGGAATGCTGGGTGGAAGGAAGTTTGTGGCTCCTCTCAGATTACAGAACTTTCAATCACTGACGTGAGGAAAAAGTTGATTTTTTTGCCAAATTTTGAGGTTTGCAAAGGATTCAGGGTAACAGAATATGGTGAGATTCCCACAAGTCACCCCATACTGGATTCCCCTAGGTGTCTAGTTTTAAAAAATGCACAGGTTTGGTAGGTTTCGCAAGGTGCCGACTGAGCTAGAGGCCAAAATCCACAGCTAGGCACTTTCCAAAAAACACGTCATATTTCAATGTAAATATGTGATGTGTCCATGTTGTGTTTCCTGTCGCGGGCATTAGGCCTACACAAGCAGGCAAAGTACCATTTTTATCATGAGACTTGGGGGAACACAGAATAGAAGAACAAGTGTTATTGCCCCTTGTCTTTCTCTACATTTTTTCCTTCCAAATGTAAGACAGTGTGTAAAAAAGACTTCTATTTGAGAAATGCCCTGTAATTCACATGCTAGTATGCCCCCCGCAAATTCAGAGATGTGCAAATCACCACGGCTTCTCAACACCTTATCTTGTGCCCATTTTGGAAATGCAAAGGTCTGCTTGATACCTATTTTTGACTCCTTAGATTTTACCAAATAAATAGCTGCATACCCAGTAAACAATGCAAACCCATTGCAAGGTGCACCTCATTTATTGGCTCTGTGTACCTAGGGTTCTTGATGACTCTACAAGCTCTATATATCCCTGAAACCAGAAGAGTCACAGAGTAAAACATGTAGAGAAATGGCTGTTTGTTTCCCCTCAATTTCAATATTGTTTATTTCAGCTGTTATTTTCTGTAGGAAAACCCTGTAGGATCTACACAAATGACACCTTGCCAAAATCAGAATTTTGTCTACTTTTCAGAAATGTTTAGCTGTCCAGGATCCAGCACTGGTTTCACACCCATTTCTGTCACTAACTGGAAGGAGGCTAAAAGCACAAAAAATAGTAAAAATGGGATATGTCCCAGTAAAATGGCAAAGTCTGCCTGTTCCTGAAAGCCGGGAAGACAAACCCTTTGTTGACGTCATATTTAGGGAAAAAAACACAAGCTTTCTTCTGCAGCCCTTTTTTCCCATTTTTTTTTTTTATAAATGAAATGTTAACTGTATTTTGGCTAATTTCTTGGTCTCCTTCAGGACAAACTCGGGGTACCACTAAAATTCCTAGGATGTTGGAAAAAAAGGATGGAAATTTGGCATGGGTAGCTTATGTGGACAAAAAGTTATGAGGGCCTAAGGTCAAATTTCTCCAAATAGCCAAAGAAAAGGCCTGGCAGCAAAGGCGTTAAAGTAAATCTAAACCTAAATATTTTCCCTACTTATTACCACTTTCATAAAGTGGTACGTGGTAGAGGGAAATATTAAATCTAATATTTTCCTATATCTAAAGGTGAAACACAGAACAAAGCCAAGGTTTGCCTAAAAAGAGCATGTCAGCCTTTACATTTAGTCAAGGCAGTCATTAGCCAATTACACAATGCCACATCATCGCTATGTACCACAGTATTTTAGTGAAATACCACAAATACTGTGAAAGTTTGCAAAAGTACAAAAACAATATATATCACTACGTTAAAATGCATTATAACCAGGACTACTGGAATTATGCGTTTGTGCAGCCATGGCAATTTAGCATAATTGTGGATTTGCTGCATTTACCACCTAGTGCATCATCTGCTGCATAATTTAATGTTAACAAAAAATATAGTTTCTAGCTAAAATGGTTCAAACGTTACTTAAAATTCAGCAACACATGTTGCAGTGCAGTAGCAGGCCATTTGCAAAGGTTGACTCATCACCTTTTTGTAACTTATTGCTATATTTAGCTGTTAAACTGGTACTAATGAGGTGCAACCCAAGGCCAAACAGTGTTAAAAAGTAGGAAAATTACAAAATAGTGAAGTAATACTATCACAAAGTGTGCTGCATAATGCCACATGATTTCCTTTTTCTTGCTGCATAATTTACTTAACCCTGCCGTATAACTTGGCCTCTCCTGACGCATAATTCCAGTAGCCCAGTTTATAATTTAAAAAATACTTACCCTACTTACCTGTAGTAACCAAAAAGATCATATGCACACCATAATGTGTAATCCTGTCAAATTTCATAGGAATACATCTGGTAGTTTGGCTGCTACATGTGAGTGCAAAGTGTATGGAAAAATGCATGGGTGACCAAATGTCTTTGGGACCCCCCCCCCTTTATCTTTGCTCCTCCTTGACCACTTACTACAAAACTTTCAATCATTTGCCAATGTAGAAAACACAATAGATCTGGAATGTTTTGTGGAAATTTCTTAAATGGATGGAAAGGTATTAATGGAAAAACAGTTATTCTTAAATAACTAATAAGGACACTTAACTAATTAACGCGAACTATTAAAATTGCAGAGAGGAATGCTAATTTACTTGTGAATACGATATAAATACATTTTGTGAGTAGCAGCAACATTTTATTTGCACTTTTTTGGCTACAATTCCAGCAAATCTACAAAGCTCATGAAAAGGTGATGAACAAAAGTGCTTGACCAAAAAGATTCTTATGGTCATATGTACGAGTGTTTGAAATTGCTAGTTCCTAATTGTGATTTCATTCAAATCACAATTAGGAATTCTTAATTTCAAATGTATGAAACTCTTTTGAGTTTTTTTTGCGTTTCCCAGCGGATTGCAAATAGACCTACCTCATGAATATTAATGAGGTAGGTTTTGTTTTGCGACCCATTGGGAATTGCAAAAATCACAGGGATGGTGGCCCAATGGGGTCAGCAGACCACCATATCTGTGATTGCTTTTAAAGAAAACAATCTTTTTTTTTTAATGCAGTTCATTTTCCTTAAAGGAAAATGGGATGCATTTAATAAAAAGAAAAGTAAAAGTAATTTTTTTTCATCTTTTAAGAGTAGAGTGTGGTCCATAGGACCACTGCCTGCTCTTAAAAAATGTTTTTACAATCATTCATTAAGGCAAAGGGGCCCCTTGGGGACCCCTTCCTCTTTGTGAATGGGTTACCAGCAATTTGAAATAGGTGGTAAACTGTGAATGTTTTGCGACCACATTTGAGTCACAAAACATTCATACATACCACTGCGGTGTATTAGGAAGCAATGTCCTAAACAAGCCCCCTCCTAATATTGAATGACAAAGCTAAATTGCGATTTCGTATCGCAATTAGTCCTTGGTAAAAATGCTATTTAACGGTCGCAAATGGCTTGATTCTTCAAATCAGAATGTTTGTGACCTCTAAAAAGCGTTGTACATCTGGTGCTCAATGACTAATATTTAATCTGGGTGGCATTCTATTCCATCACTTCTTAATTTCTTCATCCTCAAGGATGGCCATGTGCACGTTATACAAAATGTACTTGCATACATTCATAAAATGTATATAACACATGTTTACATTATACCTGTGTGAATTATACCTAATGTACACTTGTGCATATTATTGTATTATTAATATATGTATTCTTTAAAATATTCATACAAAATAAGGCATTCTGCAGGGTTGACGATATCCTTTAAAGATACATTTACATCATACATTGAAGCTAGAAGCTATAGAGTTTTTTTCTTGCCATTGTTTTGACTTGCGCGTGGAAAGAGTTTAAAACATGTCTAAACATGTGTAAAAGAAGACCCTGTAGTTTGAATAAGAATGTGATGTCCTATAGAAAACCCAGTTTTTAATGTTTCTGTGAATATTGTTTTTGTTCATAAATAGTGTTACATTTTTGTTGATCTTTGTTAAATACCTATTCTAAAAGGCCACATCTTCATTCTGTCTCAGCAAAATATTATTTGCTAATGGTGTCTTTCCAAAGGTAGATTGTTTGAGTTTTCATATGGCCCATAAGAGAATGGCATTGTACTCTTCTTCAATACTAATTGGTGTTTGTACATGGGTAGTGAGTCATATGAATTGCAGTCCTTCTTGTCTCTATGCTAAAAGCCTCATCAGGCATTACCAGTTCACATTATGATTCCTAGCTTTGTGATCATGGGTTTTCCTAATGGAGAGCCAATGGGAGGTTGGCTACTGCAACCCACAACCAGATGCCCAAGTATGTTGCTGCAATTGGGTTCCCCCCATTCAGTATGCTCAAATTGTTTGATTTTTAAATCACACTTTTTTCACTTTTTACCGTGGGTGAGTCTCACTTTATATGCCTTATACACTGTGTGTGTTTACTGCTAATGTCCACCTTTTAAGATAAGGCCACTGTGATTCAGTAAAGGTAAGGGGCACTTGGCTGGTTACACATGAACATGTATGAACATGTGCACGGGCTAAACATGGGTGACTATTGTTGTGCACAGGCTGATAACTGCTCGCAGGCAGCCTGGTGCAATGGGGACTCTGCAGGATTAGATATTCACCTGGGATAGGCATTATTACGTTAGTGTACACTAATAGGGAAATGTTAAAAGTTGAGTTTCTGGTTGTCAGAGGTATGCATCCTAAGCAAGCAAGAACCACAGTCCTAAACAGGGTAAGTCACAAATGCACCCCAAATTAACCTGCACTCACCCTTTGGTAACTTGGCATAGAGCAGGCAGCATTAAATTAAGAGGCAATGTGCAAAGTATTTGTGCAACACATCAACCGATAAAACTGTGAAAGCACCACACAAAAATATACCACCCCTGGTTAGAAACAAATAACTTAATTCAATAAATGAAACAAGACCAAAATGACATAAATCCAATAAGTAGAATTTGAGTTTTGTATTTTTAAAGTCAAACTGCAAAATAGCGCTTAGAAACAAAAAGCGCCAACTGGGGATATATGGTCACACCGGACTGGGACAAAGTCAAAAGTTCAGGTCAACTGCAATGGACCGTGGGCCAGCTACAGGGACCCCACTGAGGCCGCTGAACCAAAGTATCTTAAATTATAGTGTGGGATTGTTGTGCTCAAGTCGAACTATGCTGTTGAGATGTTGCGTAGATTTTACCCACTCAATCAAGAAGATATGTCCAATTCCCCACAGTGGAGGTGACACATCATAACAGAAATACAATGTCAGCTTTGTCAAAATCGAGGCAATGCGCTGATTCTGATAAGTGCAGTCGCTGCAATGCGGAGTTTGGTGTCACCAAGGCTGTCGTCTATGGGGATGTAAGGACCTTGCACTGAAGGAAACACTGCAGTGCTGGTTCCGAAAGCGATGTGCCACGTCTATCCCTGCAATGGCCGCGATGCTCTTGTTCTGTCCATGCAATAGTAGAAATGCAGTGGTTCAGCTGGAGCAACACCTGAAGCTCTACCTCCAAGGGTCCTGGACTGGGGTGGCACCACTTGGTAGGACAGTCTCACAGCGGGCAGAGTCCAGTTGCAGTGTTCGGTTGATTGGAAGTCTTTTATGTCCCTGAGACTTCAGATCAGTAGACCGGTCAGCTGGCCTTTGGAGTCCCTCTCGGTTCTGGGCTAGAGAGCTGTAGGTTCAGCAGTTCTTCGAGAGCAGCAGTCCAAAAGATTGGCAGTCCTTGTAACAGCACAGCAGTCCTTCTTCATGGCAGGGTACACACAGGTCCAGAAGTGTACTGAAGTCGTAGGGTCTCAGTTTTATACCCACTGGTGCCTTTGAAGTGTGGGAGACTTCAAAGAAGTCTTTGAAGTGTACAGAGGTCCTTCCTTTCTGCCCTGGCTCCGGACCCACTACAGGTGGGCATGTAACCCATTATGTGGGGACAGGGTATAGCCTACTCAGGTGTAAGTATGAGGCTGTGGCCAGCTCTTACCTCCCATCCTGCCAGGGCAGCCCATCAAGTCACACCTTAGCTTCCATTGTGTGTGGCTGTCTTGGCTGAATATACAAAGCCCAGCAGTCATCGTCCCTAGACAAGTGATCAGAGACAGGCAGCAGGTACCAAATGGCTAAAGTAGGAAAATGCCACCTTTCTAAAAGTGGCATTTTCATAATTTCAATTCCAAATTCAACTTCACCATAATTTGTGATTTTAAATTGTGATTCCAGAGACACCAAACTCGAAAAAAACGTATCTCTGACAGATTTTGAATGACACCTATTAAATGTAATAAAGTAATCTCAATGTTATCCTATTGGAGGGATAGGCCTTGCAGTAGTGAAAAATTAGTTTGGGAGTTTTGCACTACCAGGACATTTAAAACTTGAAAGTACATACACTACCTTTTACATATATTGTATCCTGCTCTCTGGGCTGACCAGGGCCTAGCCTAGGGGTCACATACATGTACCAAAAGGGAAGGTTTAGGCCTGTCAAAATGTTTATTTTGCCAAGTAGACATGGCAGTGTAGAACTGCTCATATAGACCCCACAATTGCAGGCCTGAGCTATAGTTAGAGGGCTACTTTAGTGGGTGGCTCAATAAATGCTGCATGCTAATTGGCAGCATTTGATTTACAGGCCTTCATGATATGGTGTTGCACTCTACAAGGAACTTACAAGCAAATAAAATATGCAAATTGAGTGTAATCAAGTTTGACCATGTTTTAGAGCGAGAGCACAAGCACGTTAGCACTGGTTACCAGTGGTAATCTGCATCGTGTCCTAAGGCCAACAAAACAAATTCAACAAAAAGTGGAGGGTAAATTACAAAAATGTTTAGGGTTGACCCTTTAGAGAAGACCTTTTCCACCAGGAAAGTCAGTGTTTTTACTGCTTTGCCTATAGTGACACTTTACTATACACATAGGGAACTGCCTTAGAGTGCAGTTTTGCTTCCTTTGACCTTTTGGTTTGCATGGCCCTGGCAGTGATGTCAGTGAGGGGCAGAGCTGAGACCTCAGGTACAGATGTGACCAGTTACTTCTCCAAGACACCATTTTAGACTGTCCCAGCATACTGTGCAGGAGGGTAGGTCAGGAGCGGTGATGTGGCACCCTAGGATTGGTCAGGGTTATCTGACTTCTGGAAGCCTTTCTCTCCCCATTAAAAACTTTTTTATAAGGAGGAGCCTCTCTCATGCCTATGTATTTAGCTTCACTTCACTGCAGGACCCTGGGCCTACCATGGAGAAACGGAAGGAGGAATCCCTTCATGCCCACAAAGGACTAATGACCCCAGGGCCAGTAAGTCTTGCCAAGAGCCAGTGAGACTGGCCCGGCTTACAACCTCTGAGGACTAGTTGGGGGAAAGACCTAAAATTTTGTGCATAGAACCAGCTCCCTGAACACTGCACTGCTCTGGCTAGAGCTCACCACCAGGAGTAAAACAAGCCCAAGATCTTCAAACTTGGACCAATAGGGCCTGAGCTATGGCATTTTTAATTTTGGTGACCTTTGACTTTTCCTCACACATAGCACCAGGAGTTCTGCTGCCTCGACCTGAAAATTCCCTCTGGGTGGGCCAGGGACTGGGAGTCAGCAGAAAAAGGATTTTATAATTTGCATCCTCCAAGGGAGAGAGCATGCATTGAGCCACTTTCCCTAAATCTACTCTATGCCCGGGGACTCTTTCCCTGGGGTGTGCTCATCCCTGTGGGACTGAGACCCCATCCTTGATCCCCTGCATGTCAAATTAGAAGAGGGAGTGCTGCCACACTCCCCCCCACGTGGTCAGCCAGTCCACTCCCTGTGCCCATGTCTGGGGTAGCGGGAGGCTGCCACAGTCTTCAGGAGCAGGCAGGCAGAGAACTCTTGCCAGCTCCCATGACAGCATGGAGGAGTGCTGCCCAGATCAGGAGCTGGCAGGGGCAGCCAGGGGTGTACTCCCTGGGCTGCCCCCCAATGTAGACATAGTGCAGGGTCCCTGGGTAGGACTGGGCACCCATAAAAAAAGAAATAAGGCCATGTGGCGCAATGCTGCAAGGGCAGAAAAACAAAGCAAGCACTGAGGCACTCCTCTCCCCGGCACAGCAGGAGAGCCGCTTATTAAATAAGCACTGCTCCTGAAGGAGCACCCCATATTTTCTAGCATGGCTTGACAGTTTTTTCGTTGTTTCTCCATTTGTGGTGGCCCCAGACTGACGGGCTCACCTCCAAGTGCCTGAAGTACAGGAGAACGCTGCAGAAGCACCACAACATCCCCCCAAAAAGGAATTGGGGAGTACACACCTTAAGTTGGTTGAGACTCAAAAAGCATAACCTTCTCAGGATTTCCTTATTTATTTGAAGCATTCTCCAGGTGGGACTGATGCATCCTCTAGGGGTTATGTTTATGGTTGCAGTTGTTATAGACCCAAAGGCCTGAAAGTGGTTAAAGAAAATACATGTCTTAAAGCATCCTCTAGGGGCCAAGTGTATGGATGCAATGTAATGTCTTTAAATGTGATACCCTCTATGGATTGCTTTTATAATTGTAGTTTTATAGAAGAAAAATTTATAATAAATATCCCAAAGAGGTTTTTTTAAACTTTTAAATCCTTTATCAGTTTTGAATAATGATGACAATGATTACTGGTCATAGTGTATATGTCTTATTAGCATTAATAAGTATTTTTACAAAGGAATATTGGCCCTCATTCTGACCTTGGCGGGCGGCGGAGGCCGCCCGCCAAAGTCCCGCCGTCAGGTTACCGTTCCGCGGTCGAAAGACCGCGGCGGTAATTCTGACTTTCCCGCTGGGCTGGCGGGCGGTCTCCTTCAGACCGCCAGCCAGCCCAGCGGGAAAGAGGCTTCCACGATGAAGCCGGCTCGGAATCGAGCCGGCGGAGTGGAAGCTGTGCGACGGGTGCAGTTGCACCCGTCGCGTATTTCACTGTCTGCGCAGCAGACAGTGAAATACATTTAGGGGCCCTCTTACGGGGGCCCCTGCAATGCCCATGCCAGTGGCATGGGCACTGCAGGGGCCCCCAGGGGCCCCGCGACCCCCCCCTACCGCCATCCGGATCTCGGCGGTCCGACCGCCGGGATCTGGATGGCGGTAGGGGGGGTCAGAATCCCCGCGGCGGTGCAGCAAGCTGCGCCGCCGCGGAGGATTCAATGGGGCCGCGGTACACTGGCGGGACCCCGCCAGTGGTGCCGGTCCGACCGCGGCTTTACCGCCGCGGTCGGAATCCCCATTGAAGCACCGCCGGCTTGTCGGCGGTGCTCCCGCGGTCCTCCGCCCTGGCGGTCAAAGACCGCCAGGGTCAGAATGAGGGCCATTGTTTTGGTTGTTGCATTTATGTGCAAGATTATGTTTTTAACATGTGGCTTGTTGCTCCTGAACTTTGACAAAACCATTAGACTTTTGATATGTTTTGTGACCCTGTATCGGGTCAAAGGTGATTATGCAATGTCACATATGGTATTTTCCATCTGCCAATGTATGCATTTGTAAATTATTGCGTAGTGTTCAGTATTGTGTGTGTAAGGAATGTACTTCTTTTTCAAAGAAAAAGTACTGACTCGACAATCATTAATTGACTGTTATTATTGCATTGCACTGAACTGTGATTTCTAGCCCACACCACCTCCTCTGAGTAGGCCTTGGACTGCTCTGCCTTTCTACTCTGAGAGAGTCAAGTGCTATAAGGTGTGCTTGGGTCCCAGTAGGGGGATTGTGAACCTATTACTTGTGCAGGCCACACAACTCATAACCCAAGATATGTATTATGTCATCTGCTTTTTTCTCCCTTTAACTTTTTTGGTATCCTGAATTCACATTAAAGGTATAGCACAGGACTGCATATCGCAGTCACATATTGGAAGAGATTACTGTGCTACAGCACTATGGGTATTCCATATGCCCCAAACATACCCCTGCTCAGACTTCTCACAACAGCCAGAATTTTCACAACAAGGAGATTGCACCCTGGGCACAGGGTTGAGCCACGATATTTGGAACACTGTTTGGAGATGGCATCCTTCTGAATCACTGATACTTTGCTCACACGCAAGGTCTGCCAGACTCACTTTTCCTACCACATGCTAGTGTGACATGGTATGTTCGACATCACTGGACACTGGATTGTGCCGAACCACCCACACACAAATGTATACAGGTGATTAACGGCAGACACCTGATCTGCTGACTATACTGAGGGCTCAGTACACACCTTTTAATCTCTCTAACCTTCTCACCAGCGAAATGAGAAGGGGACCATGCCTGAGAACTCCAGGATAAAGAATGGGCCTTCCTTCTTGAATATCCCAAAAGAATCTCTCAAAATTCCTGATTCAAATTTGTTCAGTTTGCCATATTACATTGGACATATCTCACACCACATTGCACACTGTCAACACCACAACTGATTGCAGGATGTAATGTTCTGATATGTGTGCTTCTTATTCACCAGATGAAGGTATCTGTTTATATATTGAACGTGCTATAAAGTTGGTGTTAAAAAAAGGTATAGTACAGGAATTGTGCCGCATCTCAGAAAAAGTCCCCACAAATGTTGTGAGATATTCTCCAGAATAAGGGTACTTGCACCCATTCCTTACATTGAAAAATATAATACCTGCTGCTCCTACCCTGAGGCCAGCATGTAACACTCAAATATGTCACAGATAACGAAGCAACTACTACTGTAGGGTATAAGAAAACAAAACTGACTTAAGCAGTAACCCCATTAGGGCAAGTTGAAGTGGAAGGCACCCCAGATGGACGTGTTATTGTCGATTTTTACGAGAAAACTGACATTTCTATGAAGTATTATTTTTCATCAATAAAAAGTTCTGCGTGAAGTTTAACCAAAGTACAATTTATTTGAAATGTTAATTACTTCGCACAGAGGGCCTCAATCATCTCCGCGGCGTCTTATCATCCAAGTGTGTCACAGATAATTGCAACACAATATGCTTAATGTTTTACCACATGTGGATTTCTATAATTTTTCATTCGAACAATAATTATGGATATTTAAAATAATCCAAATTATAGAACAGACTGTAAGTGTTTAACATGGAAAAGGTGATTCAAGAACTCTTGGTCGGCAGTCAAGCAATTCAAACATCTTGGCAATGATGAAGGTCTAGTTACATGTATTTGACAATTTTCTTGAGTTCTCACAAGCAAAATGAGGATAGCTGAATGAGAACTGTGTACAACAAGATTTTTATGCCTATTAACAACCTACTCGCAGTGCATATGGCATGGAAAGCTGTGGTTCTCATTTAAAGCAAAAGCCATCTAGAATGCTCGTAGCAGCACATTTAAAATAGAACATCCGGTGTTTCCAATTGCTCATTAAAATTTGGAGGCTCTTGCCAGTGTTCTCTTATAATCAACGGTGACATTTGTTTTCGGTTATTAGGCATTGGACTGTGATCATGAAGGAGAAATTAAAACTACTGTTTAAACAAGTCTTACATTTTTAATGTACATTTTATTTAAGTAAGGAAACTTCCATCCTTATGATGAAAAATATGCAGCTCAAACAGCAATGTGTGTTTTCGTGGAACACAAATATATTTTTGCAGCATGAACATATTCAAAGGTCACACGTGCAAATGAAAATGATTAAAATCACTTAAAAAAAATTAGTCTATATTGAAGAGATGCATAAGCAATGCTCAATATCATTATTTGTATTCACCTATATACGTAGAATATCGGCACAAGTTTAACATTTACGACACGTAAGTATAACACTAATGAAACTTGTTTGCAATACCTCATTGTGATGTATAATGATTGATGTAAATAGGGTTATTGGAACCTAATGTTTTGAGCAATAAACCAACTCTGTACATAGTAAACTCTGGTGCAAAGCTTCACATTTCTAGCCTTTGGGGATGTATGGAGGCTCAGAAGTATGGAATTAGCGACAGCATCCATACCTCTGAGGGCCATCAGGATTTCCTTAAAAAACTGGTCATTTCTGGACCAAATAAAAAAGTGGCATGAGAGTTTTGAACTTCGCACTATCATTAACTAGTACATCAAGCAATTGCCTCCATAAAAAGGTAGAAAAAGAAAAATAGGACAGGTAGTTTGCCCAGGCAAAGGTGACTTCAAATTGTGTCTCGCACAGATGCGCAACTGATTTTCTATGAAAAAGGCATTACGAGTACCAAAAGTCTCCAAAAGGTACATCACATTTGTCCAAAAATTCATATCTGTTTTAGGATGTTTAGGATGTTTGAAAAACGTCTACCCATTTTTAAAACACTTTATAAAAAAACAGATCTGAAAACATCTTGCAGCCTCAGAATTCCCTTGAATATCTAGCTCTGAAAGCATATTCCAGTTAATGCAGTGCCATTTTCAGACCGACCTAAAAGACTCTTTTGGAAAATAATTAGGGGCATATTTAAGACCCCATAGCGCCTCCTTGTGCCACATTAGCATCATTTTTCTATGCTAACGTGCCCAACGAGGCCAAAATCCCTGAGCCATATTCACAAAGTGATGCAAAGCATGCATTGCACCAATTTGTAACCCTTTGCACTACATTATGCATTTGCCAGGCATAATGTATGCAAAGGGGGCATTCCCCCGTTAGTGGGGCTGAAAAGATGATGCAAAGAAATCGAACAGATTTATTTGCATCATTTTGTGTGGCACTTTTAACGCCTGCTCAGAGCAGGCATTAAAAGGAGGCACACCATTGATTACAATGGGCCTCAATATGCTTTGCTGGATTACAGTCAACATTTTTTATGCTAATCCTGCAAAGCTCTGGCCAAGCGTAAAAAATTATATCACTAGTCCCCTAACTGCCATCACAGTGTGCCTATTTTAAATACAGCGCATACATGGTGGCTCTAGGGGTTGCTAAGGGGTGCAAGAAAAGGAGCGCTGCACTGTGTGCAGAGCCACTTTACTTAAATATGCCCCTAAGGTTTTAGCAGCTTAAGGGCCTGATTTAGATCTTGGAGGATCTGGTCCAGCAATCACTTTTCTGCTGGTTAATCGTCTGACTACTAGGCAGTCCATGCTCTCAATTTACATGCTGGTGGTCTATGGATGATAGTCCGTCCGAGCGCCCCCGTCTCCGCCAGAATTTTCCTCCCTTGTCTATGGCGCCTTAGGCAAAAATGGCTGTCGGAGGGAGCTCAGACAATACTTCCGCTGGCCCAATCACATTGTGCCTTCCCTTCGACCTAACATTGGTGGATAAACCTCCACACCTGAAATGGAGGCATGGAAGGAATATAAGGTATAAAGTTACCTTTTTTTCTTTTTTCCATTTACCTTTCCATCATGAACTTGATCGTCCAAGTTCTTCTTTTGCTGCTACTTCTTGACTATGAAGCAAAACAACTCCATCATTGCTGGAATCAAAGGTAAGCATCTTTTTTTTACTTCTTTCCTTTTGAAATGCTTGTTTACATTTGAATTGCTTGTTTACATTAGCTCTGGACTCTTGCACTTTTAAATTTCACTTAAAAGCAATTCAGGACAAGTGGGTAATGCGTATGTATGTAATGTTGTTCTTTTGGACATTTAAAGAAACACACCTGTATTAAATGGCTTTCATTATTGTAAAATGTGATGCAGGTGTCCTTCATGATAATGAGCACACACAGAAGATGATATTAAACAAAATTCATAATGTGTTCATGCAGGTGCGTTTCCACTTTTTTCATAAACTATCAAGCTATAAACATATCCATGGCACATTTTTTTGAATAATTTAAATGTAATATAATTTAGTAATTGCACAAAAAAAGGTAAAACGTTTTATTTAAAATTAAATGTAAAATTAATGTTAGTCCTAAACCGAAAACATTTGATATATTTATTTATGTAAAATTTCTTCTTGTCTAGTGCATTTTCTGTATCTTAATACATTTACATTATCTTATTTTTTGTAAGCTGTAATGCATATGTTTATTCACTTTTTGCGTATAAACACACCTGTATTAAAACTTAAAAGCAAAACTTTTTTTTTTGCTGATGATGTCCATTATCTTGATGAATGCTTGCACCAAAAATGTTATGTCTGTCACATTCTTTTTTTACTAGTGTATGGACTTTACAAATAAGACATTAAAACAACAACTTTATTTCCTGTTATAATTCCATGTGAAAATATGTAAATCATATTTTCATCATTAACATTTTTATGAATGAATGAACTGTAAATGAAAAATAATGTTCAGATAAATTTAATCAAATTGAATTTTTTAAATTAGTAAATGACATACTTTTCTCCTAAATATTTTAATGAATTGAAAACATAAAAGGAGAACAAAAGGATATGCCATTACAACAGGCTGTCATGCTGCCAAAGGATAACTTACTGAGGAAGTGTCTTCTATTGGGTGCAGAGCAGGCACCTCAAGGAGCTTTCTTGGAAGGGGTGGGTTTAGGTTTGACAGGGGTTAAGGTCAGGTAAAATGTGAATTTGGGAGCAGCAGTATGGGTAGGAGGGGTGGAGAGGATTGGGATTTGGATGTAGTGATGTGCATGTGTCTGGATACTAGGCAATTGCATGTGGGTCTGGTGTATGTTGTCTATGTTTGGATGTGTATGTTTTGGCTGGTGTTTGGTATTCTGGTGGGTGTGTGCATTTGGTTTTGGTTGGTGTTGTTTTGTGTGTAGGTGTGCTTTTGTGTGAGTGTATTGGTTTGGATGAGCGTGCTGTTGAGGTGGTTTGTGTGGTGGTGGTTTGGTTCTTGTGAGTGCAGTGGTGGTTGTGGGTGTGATAGTATTTGAGTGTGGTAGTGGTGTTTGTGGGTGCGGTGGTGGTTGTAGTGGTGATAGTGGGTGTGTGGTGGTTGTGGTGCCTGTGGGTGTAGTTTCAATAGTGAGTGTATGTTGTTTATGTGTTTCTTTGTGTATTTGAGTTTATGTGTATGTGTGATTGTGCTGTTTGTCTCTGTTGGAGTGGGTGTCTGAAAAGAAATGAATGTGTTTGGGATTTGGGTTGAGGAAGAGACTTAGTTGAGGCAGAAGGTTGGACTGGTTGGGAGGCTGCAGTCAGTGAGGAGGCTATTTTTCCAGGCGTTCTTAGCATGCCAGACATAGAACTGTGAATTGCATCCAGAAATGTAATAGGTTGTTGTATTTGGCAGCTAAGACACTGGTTGCCATTAATCATAGCCTAGTCAACAGAGGTGCTGTGTAAGAAGTCAGTAGCCTCCACACTCAGTGCAGCTGGGGTGATCGTGCAGGGGGTGAGGTACCTGTGGAGTAGGAGACCCCAGCCCTTCTAGGGGTTGGGTTTGACCTACTGGGGGAGGAGCAAGAGGGAGGGTGGAGAAGAGTCTCTGGTGGTGGATAAGAGGTTTGTACAGTTCCTGTAGGGTCATTACCACTCCAAAGATGATGATGAGGTAGTGGCCTATGTTCCAGTCCTCTCATCCTCCATGCCACTGCGTCCATCGGTGTCAGACTTTTCACCACCCAAAACACAGTGGTCAGCTGCTTCCCCATCTTGTTCGGACAGTGCCCCCTTTGCCTGCTGTTGAAGATGCTGTAAAGACAAAAACAAATAGTTGAATTGTATCTGTGTAAATGATCCTGAACGTTTTTTCAAAACATTTTCCAAATTTGCATATTTAACTTGCTGCAAGGCTTTTAAACTTTGGTTTATTTTTATCATTATCTCATGCCTATAGGGAACATCTTCAGAAACCATCATGTCACAGTTTTATAATTTTCCATTATTGCTACTATATTATTTTTTCTCTTAACCATTTTCAGTTCACTCCAGGAACTGTTTAACACCTATGAATCTCTCTCCTTTGTGGTTGTGAATAGTGAACTTCATATAAACTAATATAAATCAAAAATCCTTTTGTAAAGTGTGTGTACAAGGCAAAAAGGCTGATTTATTTTTAATTCTTACATAAAAATAAGAATCAATACATGTTAATATTTACTGCAATGTTGTACCAATATTTGTATAAACTGAAAGCTGGTTTCTATTGTTTGAGCATTTCACAATGGTATCACTTACTTCAAGTAACCTAAGTATTTTTAACTGGTTAGAATTAATTTTATCGATTAAGTAAATAAGTTGCTTATTATTGTATCATGCCCTATGTATTTATTTATGTTGTTGAAGAAATGAAAAAACAATTTTATTGGTATTATAAATTACTTCTACAGTATAAGTAAATACATAGGGCTTGATACATTTTCAATCCACTTTAGTACAAAAAAATATTTAAAATATTTAAAAGATGTTCTCTGAAATAACTCCATTTAATTATATTTTTAAAAACAATGTGAAGATTTAAGAAAATAAATACTGGCTTTCAGGTTAGTGGAATATTAGTACAACATTAAAATGTAACACACATTGATTCATTTCCATCATGAACTCCATCCACTCCGGATCCCCCATTGACCCCTGCCCGCACCACAATTACAACGTAGGAAGAGAAGTAATCAGATGCTTCAGCGCAGAAATCCTGAACACCACCATCACCCCAGCCACCCCAGCCACCATTTCTGATGCTTGAAAGCACGCCGAGGTGAAACCTCTCCTGAAGAAACCCTCCATGAACCCCAACAAATGCAAAAACTACTGCCCCATCTTGATTCTCCCCTTCCCTGTCAAAGTCTTGGAAAAGGTCATCAACCACTAGCTCACAGACTACCTTGAAGAAAACAACCTGCTCGACCCATCCCACTCTGGCTTCCGGCCTAATCACAGCATTGAGACTGCCCTGATCGCAGACATGCTCAACATCAGATGCCTCCTTGACCTAGGTGGAACAGCTACTCTCATCCTCCTTGACATATCCACAGCCTTCTACACCTTCTCCCACCATACTCTTGTTTCCAGACTCCAAGGCAATGCACTCCACTGGATCTCCTCCTTCCTCTCGAGACAAAAATAGAGGATCCAACTACCACCCTTCACCTCCACACCAAAAGACATCATCTGTGGCATTGCCCAGGGCTCCTCCCTCAGCCCTACCCTCTTCAACACCTACATGACACCCGTGGAAGACATCACTTGCTCCCACTGACTCAACATCATCTCCTACATTGACGATCCCCAGCTTGTCCTATCCCTCACAGACGAAGCGGTCACCACAACAACCAACTTTCAAAACACTGTGACCAACATCGCCACCTGGATGAAGACCAATTGTCGCAAACCTAGCTCATACAAAACAGAGGTCTTCATCTTTGGGAACAAGCCCTTTGCCTGGGACGACATGTAGCTGCCCCCCATACTAAGTCCCCCCACTAACCCTCACCAGACACACACGCAACCTCAGAATTATCCTGGAAACCCAACTGACCATGAAGGAAAAGTTCAACGCTGTCTCCTCTGCCTGCTTCCACACCCTTTGCACGCTCCGCAAGATCTTTCAGTGGATCCCCATCTCAAGCATAAAGGCTGTCATCCAGGCCCTCATTTCCAGCCGACTCAACTACAACAACGCAGCCCCTGAACTGCCTCCACACCATCCAGAACGTGGTGGCAAGACTCATCCTCAACCTCCCCAGAAGATGAAGCATCACCCTTCACCTCAAGGCTCTCCACTGGCTCCCCTTCCAGCAAAGATACTTATTTGAGCTCCTCACACATGCCTACAGACCCCTCCACAACTCCTGATCCACCTACATCAACGACTGCCTGACATTCCACCAGCAGACCGGAGAACTCTGCTTATCCACCCTTGCCTTGGCCTATGTCCCCCGCATCCCTCACAACTACTGCAGAGGTTGCTCCTTCTCCCACCTCACCTCCATGTCATGGAACCACCTCCCTCTGGACCTGCGCACCTCCCCATCTCTGAAGAACTTCAGGAAGCAGCTCAAAACTTGGCTCTTCGACCACCATCACCTTCTGACTGAATCTCGCAGAAACCCATCAGCCCTGGGAGAGCCCCAGGATGACAAGTCGTGCTTTACAAAACCCACATATGAAATTTTAAAAAAAGGGCAGGGGCATTCCCATATTCATCCTGAATTTGTTTTATCACTTCTGGAAGATTTGCAAGTGTCCGTGTACCATGTGCAGTAGTGTAGAGTGCAGCAAACCTCAAGTGGCATGGTTGTCCCCTGAGGGAACCATCCCAAATGGCAGGCATATTGTGAAAGTTCTAGGTTTATCTTATGGTCCTATATGGGAAAATACTGCTTCCAAGGTGCTAATTTCTTGTGCTAACCAAAACGGAATCTATTCCTTTCAATGAGGTCACATGTGGTTGCACGGAAGCAGCCCTTGCTGGGGCAGTATTCAAAATCTGCATTACAAATTGTATTAATTGTCTATATATCTCTACTAAATTATTGTATAGGAGGCATACGTCTGCTACCGCTATTGTACCCATGTTAAGACGTGTTGCATAGGTACCCATCCCTGGCCATGTAGGTCTGTAATTACTTAAAGGACCTTATCTAACGTCCTGTGGAATGTGAGGTAGGGTGCCATCAAGCCATTTTTTATGTTCTTGATAAGATAGTGCTGTTTCTAAGTACGCAAATGGTCTGTAATGTGAGGGTAAATTTTCTGGAGTGTAGTGATGAAACGTGTGTGTATTCCCATCTGCTGCTGGAAAAGTCACCCAAGAATAAAACATTTCTGTTCTGTATGCGTTGTGAGCCTCAATGATAAATGCAACCATTCCTCCCTCATCTGTGAGGCATTATTTGATAGATGTGTTGTGAGATGGAGTCTCATATTTGCTGCATCTACAACCCTATTTTGGTTTGCCATTTTTCAAAATGGAATTCAATTGTTCAGAGATAAAAACACTTACTGGGGAATCCTTTTAAGATTTCAAGCTTGAACAACTGACAGCATCAAATAGATACTACCTATATAGCTGAGGAGGATATTCCCTAATACCACGGATATCTCCCTATGAGGTAGTTAGGGTGCTTTTACATGAAATGAGACAGATACTTGGGAGCTCCCACAAATCACTCTTACTTTTGGTATTGGTGAGGAGCTGCTAGCTAGCCAAAAGGGTTAGGCTGACAGCTGTCAAATCCTGTGGGATCAGACTCAGTCCCCCTTCTTGGTGGTGCTGCCGCCCTCACTCCAGCAGCCTCATTACTACAAAAGGAGTCCACCACATGGCACCACCAAACATTGGTTAGGCACTGATTTTACACAGTGAGTAAATGCTAAAATAACCTCAAGACAAGATCTGGTATGAATTATTAGCTTTGTTGATATGAAAACTTTTAGTGAGATTTGCCTTTCGTAGTCTTTTAACATTAACCGCTAATTTAAAACTTTGAACATGCATACAGTATGTGAGACCTTAAATTGTCATGATTATCTGCAGTTTGACCTAAACAGAATTTTGTACAAACCAAAGCCAGTAAGAAGGTAACTAAGTGAGCTAATTGGCTATATCACACAGACTAGCATCCATAGCTAAAATGATTTCGTAGTTAGTGTTCCCATTATTACCCTATTGTGACATGGTCCAGCAGCCAGGCTATATATTTTTGGTAAAGCTGTGTGTGGAGTATACTTCCCAAATTAAAGAGCAGTAAATATTTATGCGATAAAGAGCTAATCCAAATTTATTTTAGCAATAAAAAGATTTAAACTTACAAAAGGATGCTTTCAGCAAAGGGTTTGCAAACGGAAAATGCAAAAAAATATAGAATAAACAGTGTCATCATGGTTTTTGTCAAGCCCACATTCAAATGGATAGCCATTTGGAGTCTAGATATAGGTACAATTAACCTTTAGTGAATGAGGATCATGGAAGGAATGGGAGGTGTCATTTAAAATGGATGTTGTAGGCAAGGCGAGGTAGAGATTTGATTTATCATATTCAGTGCATCACAATTTCCTAGTGATTAGGTTTCATTTTCATATAGCAGTGGCTCAGTCACCAAAAGTAGTAAATAATATTTTCACACTATCTTATTTTCCAGTCCGTGATCTCAGATACTGACATATTGCTACTCGGTTACATGCATTTGACACATCCTTACAAACCTTTATCTCTCATGAATTGGGTGCTGCCCCCATAAATTGCAGTCTACTGAGATCTCCTCACACACTTACAGTCAGCAGCGTGGATGTCCATGAGACATAAAGAACCTCAGAGTTCACTCTGAAAGCATCTGACACTTAAACGTCTTGCATCCAGTGGAGTTCTTAGCAAGGTGTGGATTCTAAGCAGTCTTACAGGTTCTCCTTTATTGTGACATGATCAAGAAAACGTATTGATACAATCCTGAAAGTTTCTGCCTTCTGTACTTCGATCCTACGGTAGCCTGAAAGGGAAATAGCTGTTGTGGATCTAATTGGAGGATGCTAATAAGCCACGGTTCAACTATCCCAACATTCAGGTACCATAAGATTCAGTTTTTTACATGAATATAATGTACTTTCTCTTCTGAGTTATGCCTTAAGGCTGATAATTCATCCACAGCTCATACCTTCCATCTATTTGTTTAATCTGGCTCTTAAGAGACCAAACTAAAACTTCAATTTTCTCGGCCAACAACTGAAAGTCCGTAATGAAATGTTAGATATAGAAAGTCCCTGTAAAATTATAAGGTCAATCTGCAAATAGTAACCACTATTGCTCACAGTCGGGTTGACACCCAAAAGCTCCCTCAAGCTTTCATTAACACGTTATCATCATTGATGGCTCCTCCCGGGTGTAAAGTAAATTCTTTGCACAATGATTTGCATGAGTAAATTCCTGTTCTATCTACTGATTTTGTAAAGACCATGGGCCAGATGTATGACCCTGAGTTTTGCGACTTGCAATGCGACTCACAATTTGCGACTCGTTTGCGATTCGCAAATTGCGAGCCGCAAAACCTTATGTACAACAGTGTACATTACACTGTTTGCGTTTTGCAATGGAGTCGCAAATGACCTATCTCATGAATATTCATGAGGTAGGTCGCAATTTGCAACCCCATTGGGAGTGGCCACCCTCACAGGGATGGTGGCCTGCTGGAGACAGCAGACCTCCATGTCTGTGACTGCTTTTAAATAAAGAAGTTTTTTTTTTTTTCTAAATGCAGCCCGGTTTCCCTAAAGGAAAACGAGATGCATTTCAAAAACAAAAATGAAAAGTTTTCTTTCCAATTTTTCAGAGCAGGCAGTGGTCTGTGACCACTGCCTATTCAGAAAAAATATTTTCGCTGCCATTCACAAAAGGGAATGGGTCCCATGGGGACCCCTTCATGTTTGCGAATGGGTTAGCACCAGTTTGAAACTAGTGCTAACTGCGATTGTTTTGTGACCACATTCACAGTCACAAAACAATGCTACATCGCGCTGTGACCCGCAATTAGGAATGGAACGCCCATTCTTAATTGCGACTCGCAAACCTATTTTGCAATTTGGTAATTAGATTACCGAATCGCAAAATAGGCTCTGTACATACATGTTTTTTTCCTGTTGCAAATGGTCCGATTCTTCAAATCGGGCCATTTGCGACAGGAAAAATGGTACATAAATGTGTCCCCAAGTGTTAAAGAATACGGTAATTGTAGTCTCTATTATAAATACTAAGGTTAAATAGTTAATGAACATTCCATTGCAGTTTGAAACATATCTTGGTTTACGGACTGAATTCTGCAAACCAACACCAATGTATAATGAAAAATTATGTGCAATAAGTTCAGATTATATACATTTGGATACAATAAACAGTGGGTTAAAGCAAATGAAGATAAGTCAAGGAAAAATGTGATGTCACAGTGGGAATCAAATGGATTGGTTGTCTATTTTTTGTATTTACATGGCAGCATAATGCCATCTGTGAGAATAGGTAACCATATAAGGTAGACACTCTTCTAGTGAGGCCATGTCATGTTTTCAAAGAGAAAATATGTACTGTCAGAAGGAGAAGTAGATGTGGGTTGCTTTTAGAGCCTAAAGGTCAGAATGCAACTTTCGTTAGTGATGGAAATCCCTCAGACGATGTTTGGGTACCAGAATTGAACTGAGGAAAATATTGTTACTAAAATGGCGTCTATATGCCAGAGCTGCCATAGACTTTTCTGAATGTTACCTACCCACAGCCTACAGTAATGCAGCCGTTCTTTGCTTCCCATTCCTCAGTTGTTAGTCTGGAAGCAAACAATTTCAAGTCCTGCCCACTTTTGCAATAATTTCCCAGCTTTTTTTCTAGAGGGCCTCTGAGACTGTGTTCTAGAGCTCTTGGGATGTTTTTTGGGATGCACATTCAGCACTTTTCCTTCTTATACCTGCCCATTGCCTTTGTATCACATATGTTGGATCCTATGTCTGTGTTTTATTGTCTGGAGTACCAGGGCCCTTGTGTCCAGGTACTACATTTATGAAAGGGATATGAATCCTGTTGTGTACATTGCAGGACTAGGGTGTGGGTTCATGCACCCACAGCTACTGGAACCACGCTATACCTGGGTGCTGAGCTCTAACTAGTAGCACAGACGGTCCTGGGTTGCTTTTGTTTTGCTTCAAGGAGGACCTGTCCTAGCGGTCAATGTTGAACCGTTCCTGTTCGTCCAGGATTAAGACTGATATACCTATTGCTGGTTCCAAACTGAGGTGACATGGTGCTGGGATTTGGCCTGCATAGTTACCAGTGGCTGAGAAAAATTAAAGCCTTCTATTTATCACATTTTTCTGTACTTTGTATACTTTAATATGTCACCCAAGTGGGACTGTGGAAACATTACCTTTATTGGTCATATATAATCAGAAATAACTAAATGAATGCATAAACTAATCATATTGTGTATCTGTACCACTAGCATGGCAAAGCCAGAAAGACACATACACCCCCTGACAAACACTAAGTAATGTGTAGTAACTCATAATACTGCTTCAAGCCCTTCCATAATTATGTCCCTTTCAGCTTAAACTTCATTCTACCATTCAAAAACATATGCTTTTGAGGGAACAACTGCTTGCCTTTCCAACCTCAATAGGCTGCTCTACTCAAAAACATTGATTAATGACAGATCCATGTGCAGAAATGCTGTAGATATTTCCTTCTTTTAGATTAGATTGATAGATTAACATGTTTGATATTACCAAAACAAAGCTAACTAAAAAAAAGTCCAGTCCTGTGTTTTCTTTAGCGATTGTCTTTAAAAACTTTTATATTCCTTCAGTTACTGGATGGTGCTAGAGGTCATCATAAGGGAAGCGGAATGTATGAGACAAATGTCCCATGTCCCCTTTCAATATCATTCAAGGTTTAGCAGTAATTTAGTTAATTAAAACCGTAAACATACAGAATTCAGCAATCAAAAACTCTTGCATTCATCTACAAGACTAAAAGTTTGCAAAATTAGACATACACGTTCGACAGTCGTCAAATCCTACTGTCGTCTGAAGACCAAAAAAAGCAAAATTAAACAATACATGATCAGTGAGCCAAGCCTATATCGACCAGGATAAACACAGTAGGCTGTACAGAAAGTGCTCTGTGGGAACATGACAGTATTCCTAGTGTTCTTCCCCTAACAGCCAGCCCATTTGAGTGGTTCACAACAACATTGGGATAGGGGTTCGTGATTCATTCATTCCATAGCACCCCATGGTAAAAACTAAAAGCCTTCAAGAGTCCCATTGACAAATGCCCTACTCTAAACTATAGGTAATGCTTTTATCTGATTGTTAAAAATTGACAAAAACTTCACCAGCTGAACATTCAACATAAGATTTTGTGGTTTTAATGCCTCAATAGCCGCCGACCTACAGGTTCTTACTCCCAAGCCTAAAAACTCTTTGCCCAACAGGGCCCTTCACCATAAACAAGGTATGTGCATGAATGTTTCCTACAATTGATGGCACATATGGCAGAATTTATCCTCCAATTGCCCTTTCTTCTGCATTTGGGTGTAAACTCCAGAGATGGAAGGAAACCAAATCACATTCAGAGTTGTGGCTGCTTCCTCAACCTGACACATTATTACATAAGCATGAGAACTGATCCTTGACCTAGTGGTCAGGAAAACTGATTAGATGATTAGATGATTAACTTGATGAGTTGATTTTGTCTTGGTTTCAAGTGGTGTTTCAAGTTGTCATAGTCTTTGGCTAATTGCCTGCTTGTTTCTGGCCAGATGCATAGTGGGAAAAGATGCTAACTTTTGTTCCTCAGCAGTGAACCAGGGCTGCCAGGTACTTGTAAAACACTCAATTCTAAAGTCTATTGCTCGGACGTCTTCAGGAAGGTGCTGAGTTTTCTTTTCATTAAAACTTATCTAAGCCTCTATAAATTCACTGGGATTCTGAATTCTTCCTTCTGCTAGTCTCCATGGTGGTGTACTCTCTCTCTCTGCATGGATCATGTAACTGAGGTGAGGTACGTTTTCTCAGTCTATGATGGTTTCTTCCTTTGATGGCTAACCAATCCATCCTTTTACCCTTCTTCGCCTGTGGCCACTTCCTGTATCTTTGTATTAATTTTGTGTTTGTTAATTACATAATAGCACCTTGAACTGCCACTCATTGCATCACAAACACCCTAGTGAACATGGGTAATGTTTCTCCTGTCTGGTTACTTGCTCCTTGAACTTCAATTCAATTCCTGGAACACTCCTCAAACTCTTAGTTTCCATCTCCATCTCCAGAATATTACTTCTGGATCCTTGCTTGATCTCTTGAAATCCTGCTGTTTTGCAAAATTGTCTTCATCTTATGGAAACCTGTTCTGATTGAATCCAGTCCTCACCTAATCTAGTGTGGGATTTGTGAGAGCCAGGTTCCACTACACTCATCTTCTTGGTTTCTCTTGCCTGCTTGGAGGATTTTTATGCCATTGGTTTTTCCATCTGAACTGTTACTGTTCTTGGAGGCACTTGCTGTCCATTCAAGGAACCATATGAAAGATGACACAGCAGATAAAGTAAAGGCGCTGCCATTTCTTTTGCAATGTAGAAGTATTAAGACAACACAAGAATCATGTCAGACTAATCACAACAGGCAGGCTGGCTGAAGGAAGACCCTGGCATCTGGAAGCAGTAACTATCCAGATAATGAGGGTGGAGAACCTGTAGTTGAGGCATTGACTTTCAGAACCTCTTTCAATTGTGACCTTGATTTGTTTCTAATGTTGCTCATTCCTTGAACAATAACATGTAGGTTTTCCTTGTCAGAGTGCCTTTGTCCTCACAAATCACTGCCTCCAATATCTTTAGGTGAATCCCATTATCAATTGGGTGGGTGATAGGTGTGATCTGGAGTAGGTTGAGGGGGGTGGGGGAAGATGAGATCTCCATGGCAGTTGCATCCATCAATGTTGAATGGTCATAACCACTATAGTGGGCTTTAACAAGACCATATATTAAAACCCCATTGTCTGAGGCACAGGAAGAGTGTCAGGAAGCTTCTCCTGAGGGTATTATTTTCAAAAGAGTAAGCTGCAGAGCCATTAATTGGGTGACAATCCAGGATGGGTTTGTTTATGGCACACAAAACATGAGTGTTAGAAATGGGGTCTTTGGTTGACAGTCAGGTTACCCCCTGTTCAAGCAAGGACCCTCACTCTAGTCATGGTAAAAGAGAATCATCCTTAGCTAACCCCTCATTACCCCCTTGGTAGCTTGGCAGAGCAGTAGGCTTAACTTCAGAGTGCTCGGTGTAAAGTACTTGTACCAACACACACAGTGACTTAATGAAAACACTACAAAATGACACAACACCAGTTTAGAAAAATAGGAAATATTTATCTAAACAAAACAAGACCAAAACAACAAAGATCCGACATACACAAGTCAAGTTATTAATTTTTAAAGATGAAACAAAAAAATAGCGCTTAGAAACACAAAATGCTTAGATGAGGTGTTAAAACGGCGTCGTGACAGAGTCGTTCCCAACAAGCCAACACCAACGGCGCCGGACACGGAGTCGCGTTGACCCCCAAGTACAGTATCTTTGGTGAAGAGTGAAAACAAGTTGATGTGAGAAGTGGGGATCGCAGAGTCGGTGCGAAACGTTGAATCCGCGCACTTCGAGCGGCGTCGGTCACGACATGGTGCGGCGACTTCCACGGAGTCGCAGACTTCAGCTGGGCTGCAGCGGTGTCGGGCCTGCGAAGAGCGTCGTGTTCCAGCGAAGGTCATGGCGTCGGGTGTAGGCGGCTTCACCGGATTCAGCAGCGGCGTCGGTCCGAAGTTGGCCGAAGTCGATTTCCTTGGATTTCCACCAGCCTTCCTTTCAAGGGCCCAGGGACTGGATAGGGTACCACTTGTCAGAGCAGGAGTCTCTCCAGAGACTCCAGGTGCTGGCAGAGAGAAGTCTTTGCTGTCCCTGAGACTTCAAACAACAGGAGGAAAGCTCTAAATCAAGCCCTTGGAGATTTTTTCACAAGATGGAAGGCACACAAAGTCCAGTCTTTGCCCTCTTACTCTGGCAGAAGCAGCAACTGCAGGATAGCTCCACAAAGCACAGTCACAGGCAGGGCAGCACTTCTCCTCAGCTCTTCAGCTCTTCTCCAGGCAGAGGTTCCTCTTGTTTCCAGAAGTGTTCTAAAGTCTGTGGTTTTGGGTGCCATTCTTATACCCAGTTTTTCCTTTGAAGTAGGCCTACTTCAAAGTAAAGTCTCTTTGGAATGTGAAATCCTGCCTTGCCCAGGCCAGGCCCCAGACACTCACCAGGGGGTTGGAGACTGCATTGTGTGAGGACAGGCACAGCCCTTTCAGGTGCGAGTGACCACTCCCCCCCTCCCTCCTTTCACAGATGGCTCATCAGAATATGCCGGTTACACCCCAGCTCCCTTTGTGTCACTATCTGGTGTGAGGTGCAACCAGCCCAACTGTCAAACTGACCCAGACAGGGAATCCACAAACAGGCAGAGTCACAGAAATGGTATAAGCAAGAAAATGCTCACTTTCTAAAAGTGGCATTTTCAAACGCACAATCTTAAAATCAACTTTACTAAAAGATGTATTTTTAAATTGTGAGCTCAGAGACCCCAAACTCCACATGTCCATCCGCTCCCAAAGGGAATCTACACTTTAATCAGATTTAAAGGTAGCCTCCATGTTAACCTATGAGAGGGATGGGCCTTGCAACAGTGAAAAACAAATTTAGCAATATTTCACTGTCAGGACATATAAAACACATTACTATATGTCATACCTTAACCATACACTGCACCCTGCCCTTGGGGCTACCCAGGGCCTACCTTAGGGGTGTCTGACATGTAAGAAAAGGGAAGGTTTAGGCCTGGCAAGTGGGTACACTTGCCAAGTCGAATATACAGGTAAAACTGCACACACAGACACTGCAGTGGCAGGTCTGAGACATGATTACAGACCTACTTATGTGGGTGGCACAACCAGTGCTGCAGGCCCACTAGTAGCATTTGATTTACATGCCCTGGCACCTCTAGTGCACTTTACTAGGGACTTACTAGTAAATCACATATGCCAATCATGGATAAACCAATCAACAATACAATTTACACAGAGAGCATATGCACGTTAGCACTGGTTAGCAGTGGGAAAGTGCTCAGAGTTCAAAAGCCAACAGCAACAGGTCAGAGAAAATAGGAGGCAGGAGGCAAAAAGATTGTGGATAACCCTACATAAGCAAAAAGAGTCCAACATGACCCCCTACCAGCCTAAAGCCAGGGGAGAACAATCAATACCTTGATGTACTTCCCTGATTGGGGTGATAGAAGAAGGACCCAGGCCCACAACAGCAGGGGCATGTTCCAGTTCTACGCCTTCCTGACTCCAGTTGGATCGCTCTGTACATACTCTCAGGGCCCACTAAGCTAACCCATGGGGAACCTTTCTCCACATCTGCAGATACTATCTGTGCAGCACCTAACTTTACTTTGCTCACAGATGTATCCCAATGGGCAGATAGCACCACCAGGGCCAACACAGTGGTGTTGCCCACTCCACCCCTGGGGTTTGACTCTCGTCCCCCACCCAGGGGCAACTCTGTCCACCAGGACAGTAAGCCACAGTGACCCTGGACAACTGTCAGGGATGAGAGCCCAACCTCAGGCCTCTCAAACCACTGTGACTGTGGAGAGTGGGGGGCGGTAGCCCCAGTTACTTGGCACCCCTTGACCACTCTCCCTTCCACCAGGTCAGGGATAACAACCTGACCATGGTCCTCCCCTCTGGAGCTCTGTACCCTCCCTGCCGGAGCGGCACCCCCAGAGTTCAAAATCATCAGGGTGCTTGTAGAAGCAGTCCTTCACAATTCTTCCACTAGTGCAGGGATGTTAACCTGCAACTGATCCTCGAACCTTGGGTCTGTACCTTCAGGTTGGACTAGGGCCAGGGGTGAGGCTTTCCTCCCTCTGCCCTCCCTTCTGGGCTCCTGCAACCCCCAACTAGGAGTGGGCCCCTCAGAAGACAACATGGGATGGGCACTGTTAGCAGTAGCCCCTTCCTCCAGGTCAGGGGGGACACCCTGCACCTGATCCTCAAGTCCAGGGTCTGTACCCACAGACTGGACCACCGCCTGGCAACCCAGGACTTTCTGGTGGGCATACCTACCCCCCACCAGGTCAGAGTTTACCCTCTGAACCTGGTCATCCAACCCAGAGTCACCACCCTGCGGTTGAACCACTGCCTTGCACACCAGGACTTCTTTGGGAGCACACCTACCTCCCATCAGGTCAGAGTTTACCCCCTGAACCTGATCATTCAAGCCAGAGTCACCACCCTGCGGTTGAACCATTGCTTGGCAAACCAGGACTTCCAGGGGAGCACACCTACCCTCCATCAGGTCAGAGTTTACCCCCTGAACCTGATCATTCAACCCAGAGTCACCACCCTGCGGTTGAACCATTGCCTGGCACACCAGGACTTCCAGGGGGGCACACTTACCCCCCTGAAGGGACACACCGTCCCCAAGGGCCACACAAGAGTCTGGCTGGTGCAGGTCTCCTGATCTCTGCCCATCTGACAGAGTCTGGATTCCCCCAACCCAGAAATGGTCTCACCAAGGTCATTCCTGGAGGGCTCTGCTCTCAGAGCTGACCCCTGACCCTCCAGGTTCTCCACTGGGGTCCGCAAACCCCCTCTCAACCCTATGTCTGGTCTTATGCACCCCCTCACAAGAAGTGGTACTGCCAGACACCAGAACGGGTGGGACGCTGGCTACAGCTGCCCCCCCAGGTTCTCCAGACACTGTGGGGTCTCCCTCAACAGATGGCCCTACGGTACAGGCTAGGCTCCCCTCCTGATGTTCCCTCATGGAACCCTCCAGGACCTGGGACCGGATCCTGGGTCCCTTGGGCCGCAACCCATCCCCATTCCCTCTCCTCTGAGACTGGACAAGGGGTCCCTCACCCATCCCACTACACTGGGACCTACCTGGGACACTACAATCCTTCCCTACCTCACCTGGTTGGGAAATACCTAGACCACTCCTCTCAGGAGCACCCCCAAATGCCTCTTCAGATTCTCAAGTACTCACCCAGATGTCTGCCTCCATTGTAAGCTCCCTGTGGTCAGAGAACTCACACTCCACGTGGTGTTGGCGTAGCTCTGGAAAATAAGGATTAAACATATGATCTCCAGCAATTACATCACACAGCCCCTCACATGAATTAACCAAACTACCCTTCACCCAACCATCCAATGACTCTGCTTTAAAAAAGCACCCCACATCACCCTCCTGAGACTAGTAATACAGTACCTGACTGTCCCTGACACTCAACCCACACTCTTCTGGGATGTCTTCACACTCCATAACCAGGATTTCCACCTGAGGGGAACCCCTCTCCCTGTCACTCTCACCTAGAGTCAGTAGAGTGTCCCTCACACCAGTAGGAATATGACTCCCCATGCTAGTTCCCCAATCCACCTCAGGGACCCTGTGCATCACTGGAGCTACCTCATACCCCTGAACCTACCTCCTGGTGTGTGTTAACTCCCTCCTTGAAGTAGGGCACCACATCTCTGGGCATGTGCACTTCTTCAGCAGCACTGGATATAAAATTGCTGCTGCCACCATTCTAGCTGGACTCAGCACTCATGACTTCCAGCTCCTTCATTTTGAGCTCATAGGCCCAAATCCTCTTTTTGATCTCTAAGTCCCTCCTCCTTTCTTCCAACTTCTTCTCCCTTTACATCCTCAACTCCGTGAACTTCAACCGGTGAGCCCCCTCTGCCTGTCTGTCCTGTAACTCTTCAGGAGTCAGACCCTTGGGTGACACCCTGCTGCCCCTCCTGGGGACCCTCCCCCCAGGCGTAACAGGTACCTCCACTACATCACTGTGTATCCTCTGCACTTCCCCACCCACATTCTCCTCCTCTGTGTGCCCTCCAGCCTTCTTGACTGTCACCCAGGCCCTCTGTGCCTTTTGCAGTTCCCCCTCCCTGGTGGAGCTCTCAGTGGGACAGTCAAGATCTTTAAGGAACTGTTTCAATTGAGCAACTGAGTATTCCTTCAGTTTCTCTATTTCAAACACAGCTCCAGCTGTTGCATCTCCAGATTGAGACGTGATGGTCACAAGTGCAAAGTTCCAAAGGCAGAAAATAAGTTCCCAGTGAAGTAAAAAGAATCAGTCAAGGGATCAGCAAAATCATGGAAGTAGAACAAAAAGGAGTCCTTAAGAGAAAAAGCAAAAGATCACCAAACAAGTAGTATGTGGTCACGTAGTGGTCTGCTCTCAAAACAGTAGTGTACACTTAATCACTGTATGTCAAGTACAAATACAAGTCCAAATCCCATCCGCTGATCACCAATGTTAGAAATTGGGTCTTTGGTTAACAATCAGGTTACCCCCGGTACAAGCAAGGACCATCACTATAGTCAGGGTAAAAGAGAATCACCCTCAGATAACCCCTGCATACCCGCTTGGTAGAGCAGTAGGCTTAACTTCAGAGTGCTAAGTGTAAAGTATTTGTACCAAGACACACAGTGACTTAATGAAAACACTACAAAATGACACAACACCAGTTTAGAAAAATAGGAAATATTTATCTAAACAAAACAAGACCAAAACGACAAAAATCCGAAATACACAAGTCCAGTTATGAATTTTTAAAGGTTAAACTAAAAAATAGCGCTTAGAAACACAAAATGCTTCAATGAGGTGTTAACACGGCATCGTGACGGAGTCATTCCCAACAAGCCGACACCAACGGCGCCGGACACGCAGTCGCGTAGACCCCCAAGTACAGTACCTTTGGTGAAGAGTGAAAACAAGT
The DNA here is from genome assembly GCF_031143425.1 of Pleurodeles waltl. NCBI lineage: Eukaryota > Metazoa > Chordata > Amphibia > Caudata > Salamandridae > Pleurodeles > Pleurodeles waltl. The sequence continues at coordinate 298,027,086 of NC_090447.1, forward strand.
CGATGCGCGAAGTCGGGGATCGCGGCGTCGGTGCGAAACGTTGAATCCGCGCACTTCGAGTTGCGTCGGTCACGACGTGGTGCAGCAATTACTTCCAAGGAGTCGCGGACTTCAGCGGGGCTGCAGTGGCGTCGGGCCTGCGAAGAGCGTCACGTTCCAGCGAAGGTCACGGCGTCGGGTGCAGGCGGCTTCACCGGATTCAGCAGCGGCGGCGGTCCGAAGTCGATTTCCTTGGATTTCCACCTGCTTTCCTTTCAAGGGCCCAGGGACTGGATAGGGTACCACTTGTCAGAGCAGGAGTCTCTCCAGAGACTCCAGGTGCTGGCAGAGAGAAGCCTTTGCTGTCCCTGAGACTTCAAACAACAGGAGGCAAGCTCTAAATCAAGCCCTTGGCGATTTCTTCACTAGATGGAAGGCACACAAAGTCCTGTCTTTGCCCTCTTACTCTGGCAGAAGCAGCAACTGCAGGATAGCTCCACAAAGCACAGTCACAGGCAGGGCAGCACTTCTCCTCAGCTCTTCAGCTCTTCTCCAGGCAGAGGTTCCTCTTGTTTTCAGAAGTGTTCTAAAGTCTGTGGTTTTGGGTGCCCTTCTTATACCCAGTTTTTCCTTTGAAGTAGGCCTACTTCAAAGTAAAGTCTCGTTGGAATGTGAAATCCTGCCTTGCCCAGGCCAGGCCCCCGACACTCACCAGGGGGTTGGAGACTGCATTGTGTGAGGGCAGGCACAGTCCTTTCAGGTGTAAGTGACCACACCTCCCCTCTCTCCTAGCTCAGATGGCTCATCAGGAAATGCAGACTACACCCCAGCTCCTTTTGTGTCACTGTCTAGTGAGAGGTGCAACCAGCCCAACTGTCAAACTGACCCAGACAGGGAATCCACAAACAGGCAGAGTCACAGAAATGGTTTAAGTAAGAAAATGCTCACTTTCTAAAAGTGGCATTTTCAAGCGCACAATCTTAAAATCAACTTTACTAAAAGATGTATTTTTAAATTGTGAGCTCAGAGACCCCAAACTCCACATGTCCATCCGCTCCCAAAGGGAATCTACACTTTAATCAGATTTAAAGGTAGCCCCCATGTTAACCTATGAGAGGGACAGGCCTTGCAACGGTGAAAAACGAATTTAGCAATATTTCACTGTCAGGACATATAAAACACATTACTATATGTCCTATCTTAACCATACACTGCACCCTGCCCTTGGGGCTACCTAGGGCCCACTTTAGGCGTGTCTGACATGTAAGAAAAGGGAAGGTTTAGGCCTGGCAAGCGGGTACACTTGCCAAGTCGAATTTACAGATAAAACTGCACACACAGACACTGCAGTGGCAGGTCTGAGACATGATTACAGAGCTATTTATGTGGGTGGCACAACCAGTGCTGCAGGCCCACTAGTAGCATTTGATTTACAGGCCCTGGCACCTCTTGTCCACTTTACTAGGGACTTACAAGTCAATGAAATATGCCAATCATGGATAAGCCAATCAACAATACAATTTACACAGAGAGCATATGCACTTTAGCACTGGTTAGCAGTGGGAAAGTGCTCAGAGGTTCAAAATCCAACAGCAACAGGTCAGAAGAAATAAAAGGCAGGAGGTAAAAAGATTGGGGATGACCTTGCATAAGCACAAAAAGTCCAGCAATGAGGATTGGTCATGGTGGGTTTGGGTTGAATGCAGGTCTTTGCCAGATTATGTGAGTCTTCTGGAATTGCAACAGTTCTACAAAGTTGGTCTCAAAACATTTGGGGATAATGTTGTTCAAGAATTTTAATATCTCATCTCTTTCATTTTTTGGATACACCATAGAAGTGGACATTTTCCCTTTGGGAACAGTGTTTGCAATCTGTAATCTTGAGTTTTGTCATTAATAGTTCCGGTCCACATTCTGAAAAGTGGTTGAACATCAGCCATTCCTAAACAAGTTCCGTTTCAGAGTTATCAAGGCAGGAATCAAAGGTAGCTAAATCCATCTGCATCCATTTTTCCTCCACAATCTGCTAGGTTGAGCCCTATTTTCCTGTTTGTCTGAGAGTTCTGCAATGAGTGAGTCAGGAGGGACTCCAGGAGCAGTTGCCATGTTCTGCACTACAGGTTTGCACTTCCAATGTTGTGATGGCATTCTTCCAAAATGCATTTGAGAAGATTAATTGGTGTACAACTTTAGAAGAAGGCATGTGTGCTGTATGTGGCAGCAAAGAGTAACCTTGACTCATGCTGTAGTCTACTGCCTTAGCAGATGCTTTCAAGCAGTGTTGAGTGCTGGCAGGTATATAAAAGTCACAGTATACTGTGTGCAAGGCAGGTCCAAGGGGTGCATCGGACTCCAATTGTGGACAAGGCAGACATAGACACTGGTGGGTAGAAGGGGGGCATAGGTGTCCCAAAGAGTGAACCCCAGTTCAAAAGAGAGGTGACACTCACCACAGGATGTCTGGCATATCTGATCACAGTTTTGTTATATCGCTTGGCAGCTAGAATCAGGGCTCTTGATGTGCAGTGGGTTGTATAAAGCTTTTCTTCGAGCCCAAGAATTCTTCAGGCCCTGATCACAATGATGGATTTCCAGATTGAGTTAGCAGGAACAGTACAGTGACAAGTCCCCAACAATAGGAATATGAACTGGAGATCAAAAATCGCTCTGGGGTCATGCACCTTCTATAATCCCCATTGTTGGGGCTATGCAATTGAGAGGTATACAGTCTACGAAATAGCTCTGGGATGTGGTTTATTTCTAGGCCTAAGAGCTAGCCTTACCAGCAACTTCTAAGGGTGGCAGAGCAACATTGTTGTCTGCTAAGATTTCAGGGCCACTGGAGGGTGAGTATCCAGATATACCAGGGAAAGGGAGGTTTGTGTGTTGCTGTATTAGGCTCAGAGGTAACAAGACCTGCTGAACTTCACTGGCCTTTGTATATGGGAGGAAAAAGTGTACTCATCTCTGTGTACCAGCATATAGTAACCAATTCATCAGCTGTCCCCCAAAGCAAACCCAGGTAGCAATCATTTTGCCAAAGTCACAATCAATGTCTGCCCTCAACTACCTGTAATATCTGAGCAGACTTTTTTTAGTACTGGTCATACCTATATGCAAAAGGTTCCAGTTTGTCGGAAAGCGCTTTAATTACACACTGTTGCTGTAGAGAGCACTGATTCTTTTAAGGGTTGCCTGGAAAGTGTTGTGGTGTAACACAATGTGCACTTTAGGCAGGCTTTTTTAATGGTGTCTAAATCAGTGCAATGGTTTTTGTGCCATGCAAGTGCCTCCTTAAAACCATACTTACATAAATGTTACTTTGTATTGTATTGTATTGTAGCACTTGTACAAGGCTTCCAATCCATAATAACGCCAAAATTACTCCAAGATAGTTCAGTAACAAGCATTTCCATGATTGGTATGGATTTAAAGAGTCACTTAGATGGTAAGAATTCTGGGGTTGAGCTAGAGGTTCAGAATGCTGCGCCTTTCGCATTGCTGCAAACACGTGGCTGTGCCTATGTATAGGGAGTAGAACAATGTAAGAAAGACAGAAGGCCTTTCTTAGAGTTTGGTGGACAGGATACTCTATCACAAACTCTCAGTCCAACTGCCCTTTTCAGAGTAACTACATACAAAATAGAACAACCCGTATTCTCTCAGGGTATTGAGTCTGAGCATGTAAATATACGGAAAAGCTACTGACGGAGTCATTTTAGAGGAAATGTTTAATCAAAACCTTCGAGATCGGTATCATTCAAAGTCAATCCAAGAAAATGTATTTATTTAACATTGAGGACGCTGAGATAAAAGTCAAAGTGTGTACAAAGTGACCAGCAATAATAAAGATGGAAACTTTATTAGAATGATCATTTTTGTCAGTCCAGATTATAAATGATGGTGATATACCAGTATGTTTTGTAAAAGCAACACCACACACTGAAACAGGTCACACAATCATTTTCATAAAGTTCACCAGTGTATTGGTGCTTAGCCACCGAAGATGACAGTTGGCTTTTGATTGAGGTCCGGGCTGGCAGGCAGAGCAGCCACCAGGATCCTGCCATCCAGGGCTATGACAGCCATTGATGCACTGCTGATAATAGGTTTGGAGGGATGGGTCAACCTTTGGACTGGCCTGGGGTGCTGCTCCCCAGCGGGTGAGCCATTTTACATCGGTGGGCCTGCGGCCTCACAGCCACATTGTTCAACCACAGAGCTTGCCTGCCTCAGCTGGTCACGAATCATGGTGGAGCACCTGATCCCCAGACTACGTGGGACATGACACACGAACACAGCACTGCAGCACCTGCTGCATACCTGTGGCGGTGGGTCAGGGATGCTTCCCCCATTCCACCATGACTGAGACGAACCTCCGTGGCATGCAAGAGGCAATGATGCAGCAGAGGCGAACATCTCTGTCTATTGAGTGCCATTTGCACAGCTGCTTGGTCATCAATACTTGGAGGG